>NW_019154101.1:9244947-9496599 GCF_002288905.1 Enhydra lutris kenyoni
CGGGGAGGGTATGTGCTATGGTGAGTGCTGTGAAGTGTGTAAGCCTGGCGATTCACAGACCTGTACCCCTGGGGATAAAAATATATGTTTATAAAAAATAAAATTTAAAAATAAAATTAAAAAAAAAATGTGTGACTTTCCCAAAGAGTGTCAGCTTTCCAGTGAATTCTTCCTATTCTGCCCTTCTCAGTCCTCCAAGCAGCAAGCACATTTCCTGTGTATCTGAATTATATCTTTAAGCCCTGATACTTCCTTAGGGAGATGCTTTTTTAGATCTTGATTTCCCTAAAAGATAATTTTTGCTGTTTTGATGTTCTGTTCTTAATTGGATAACTTTTTATTTTGGAAATTTCACACTTACAGAAAAATTGAAGATTTGTGTAATGAACAAATACTCCTCGCCAGGATTCAGTAATTGTTAACATTTTGCTATATTTTCTTTTTATGATGATATATGTACTTTTTGCTGCATAATCTGGAAGCAAATCACAGATAGGACATTCCAACTTTAAATATTTCAGCATAAATCTCCTGTAAATAAGAACATTTTCCTACCATAATACCACGTTCGCATCTCAGAAAATTAACAGTTCCAAAATCTACAATATGACCTATATGGAAAATTTCCTTATTTGTACCAAAAATGAGTGGGACAACTTTTCAATCACTTCTTTTAATTCTGCCAAAATCATTTAAAAATACTGTGCAACCTGTTATTTGATCATTTGATATCTTCTACTCTTTATAGAAATGAGTGTCCTCCCCAAAAGAAATGAGCAAATTCACCACTCTCAAGAAGGCAGTAAAAATTCCATGTTCCAAGGGCACAGGATAAAAATCTAGTCTGGCTTGAATTCCTTAGGTGGTGTGGCCATTTGGCTACCGTTGGCATATCAACTTAGGTTTTATCATCTCCGCTGCTATCAGAGATGGGTGCTTTTCTACATTTATTCTTGGCCACATTCCAAGGCATCAAGCCTTCCAAGTTCATGTACAGTTAAGTTTCCAGACTCTTCTAACATATTTTAATCATTTTCAGTCATTTCGATTCTTAACAACAGACTCTTCTCCCGGGCAATGCTCCCCATATAATTCCTTTTTATCCTTCCATTCTGAGTGTCATTTGGGTAGAAGTTGGTCCTCTAGTAATTTCTTCAGGAAGAGTTCATAAGAACAATTTTTCCTAAATTCTTGCATGTTCATAAAATGTTTAATTCGATTTCTTTTAAATAAAAGTCATTGAATTATGATTTTAAAGGAAATTTGTAAATAAAAATTTTAGAGCATACTTTCTTTCCTTTGAAAGATGATTTGGGTTGGTTCTATTATCTTCCAGCAATGGGTATTGACTTAGAGAGGCCTGAAGTCAGCAAGTCACTAATCTTGTTTGTTTGTTTGTTTAGAGAGCTAGAGAGAAAGACAGCATGTCTGTGAACGGGGAGAGGAAAAGAGAGAATCCTCAAGCAGACTGCTCTGAGTGCAGAGCCTGACACAGGGTTCTATCTCACAACCCTCAGATCATGACCTGAGCCAAAACAATAAGTCAGGTGCTTAACAGACTGAGCTACCCGAATGCCCCTAATCTTGTTTTTTTAAAATATGTTTACCCCTTTATCTCTGCAGTTCAGTAATTTCACTAGGATAGATCTTGATGATGAGAATCCTTGTCTTTGTTTTTTTTCCCCCTGGAATTAGCTGTCCCCTTTCAATAGCTAAGTTCAAATCTTCTTTGGTTTCTGGGAAGTTTTGATGAATTGTATCTTTAAATATTTGTTCTATTCATGATTTCTGGGGGTTTTAGTCCCCTCCAGGGCCACCCCATTTTTCTGGTATATTATATTTCCTTGACCTTTCTTGCCCTTTTTTTTGGGGGGGGGTCATATTTTTCTGCTGGTATAATTATATACAAGAAACTGCACATAGTTAAGTGTACAATTTGATCTGTTTTAACATCTATATACACTCATGAAACCATTGTCACAAAGAGTGAGAATATTTATCACCCTTCAAATTTCCCAGGACCCTTTATAATCCCTCCCTGTGTCCTTTCCCACCCTTTCCCCATTCCCATGCACCACTGATCTTCTTTCGGTCACTTTGGATTAGTGTGCATTTTCTAAAATTTTATGTAAATGGTATCATACAGTATGTAGTCTCTTTTTGGTCTGACTTCTAAATCAGCATAATGAGACATCCATGTCGTTGCATATATCAGTAGAAGTGGTGAGGGCAGACATCCTTGCCTGATCATAAGTGAGAATCTTTCCTCTAATCCTTTAGGTGGTTCATTCCCCATCCTCCCCCTGGCCCCCTCAGGTGGTTTCCTCACCTGCGTGTACTTATCAGAATTCAGCTGAAGCCTCAGGAGGGCCTTCGGTACATCTCTGGAGAACACACACACTCTCTCTCTTCCTCTTTCATATTATTCTCTGAAAACTCTGGTCGCCTTAGTCTCTCAGGCCTTCCAGCTCCTTCTACTGAACCGAGGGACCACCAGCTCTGACTAGGGTTTCCCTCTCGGTGCCGTGACCTAAAAACTCTAAATAGTAACCTGGGGCAACTGTAGGGCTCGCCTCATGAACTTCCCATCTCTCTGAAATCAATGAATACCACTGAATGACACCCAATATTTTGAACATCTTTGCTTTAAATATTTTGTCTGATTTTCAGTTTTTTCTTTTTCTTTCTTCAGGCAGAGTGTAAATCTAGTCCTTATTATGCCATCTTGTTCCAAAGCAGAAGTCACTGTTATATAGACTTCTGATGGATAAACTGAGTGAGGTGTGTTTCTTCTTCATCTGGTACTTGCAGGAGTTCACCCAAGAAGTTAGGATCCAAATCAGCGAGAATTTTCTTTACACATCAGGAATAGAAGGTTTTTTATTTTTATTTTTATTTTTTTTTTAATATTTTATTTATTTATTTGACAGACAGAGACAGAGAGAGTGACAGAACACAAGCAGGGGGAGCGGGAGAGGGAGAAGCAGGCTTCCCACTGAGCAGGGAGCCCGAAGTGGGCCTCGATCCCAGGACCCTGGGATCATGACCTGAGCCGAAGGGAGATGCTTGATGACTGAGCCACCCAGGCACCCTGGAAGTTTGGTTTCTACTTCTCTTCAGACACTAGGTACAGACAGCCAGTGGCCTGATACTAAGGAAAACCTCTCTTTTCCCCACTGTCACACTGAGAGTTTCCCCATCTCCTTCCTTCCTCAAGACCAAGCTAGATGCAGGGAAGCTCTGGTTCCAGCTCTGGGCACCTATTTCTCACTCTTCTAAGCAAAAGATTGAGGTTCTAACCCTTCAGGTGCACCCCTCACCTCAGGTAAGCATGGTTGGCAAAATCGTGGACATCGGCAGCCTTTGCCTTCTCTGCTCTTCCCTTCCTAGCTCCTGATGTATTTCTACATCTTTTGACACTCTCTCCCCCTACTTAGAGTTCTGACTTTCTTAGAGCTGGAACAGAGGCAGAGTTTGAACTTCTGTTTCTTGTATGGCCTTGTTGCTTGTAGGTGATTTCCAGAACAGGGACATATCTACTTGAGACACTCATCTTTCAACTGGAAGTCAGGGACCATACCGTCACGGTGGTTGTTTTGCATCCATTCTTTTGCATCTTCATGAAGCCTGACACAGTCTCTGATCCCTAGCAGGGAGTCAATAAATGCTGGAAGAATGACTAGCTGACAGATACAGCGATCCCCTCATAACCTGGGTCTACATAACTGAGACAGACCTCTGCTTCCTCTCTGAGATGTCCCAGAATGCATGGACATCTTTCCCCCAAGGAGTCTGGAGCTTCCCCAAGCACTGAGAGAGCTGAGGAAAGTCTAAGAACATGAGACTGTCTGACTCTTTCAAGAGCATAGGCTTTTGAGCTGGGACAATCTGAGCTTGAAATTCGGCTCCAACATTTACCACTTATTGGACATTGTACCCATCGGGGTTCTCCAGAGAAACAGAATGGATGAATATGGTTATTTAGATAGATAAAGACAGAGAAACTATCCATTGATTTATCTATTGAACTGTATCATCTCTCTACCTATCCACCTACCTACCCACCTATCTTGAGAGAGATTTTAAGGAATTGGCTCATATGACCAGAAGGGCTGGCAAGTCCAAAATCTTCAGGGAAGGTCAGGCCACAGGTTGGAAATTCTGCCAGGTGTTGATGGATACTGCAGTCTTAAGTCCAAAGGCAGTCTGGAGGAAGAATTCCTTCCTCCTACTCTTAGGCATTCAGGTGTTTGGATGCGGTCCAACCACATTATGGAGGGTAATCAGTTTTATTTAAGGTCTCTTGATGTAGATGTCAATCACATCTTAAAAATACCTCCAGAGCAACATCTAGGCTGGTGTTTGACCAAACAACTGGCACCATAGCTTAGCCAAGCAGACACACACAATTAACCACCAGAGACCTTGAGTCATCTATTCGGTCTCACTGATCCTCAGTTCTCTCAGCTGCAAAGTGACACTGTGATTACGACTTCCTCAGAAGACCACTGTGAAAATCAAATTGGATAAATATGCAAGCCACCTAACATAGTGTCTGGCAAATCATACACACTTGCTAAGTGAAAGCTACCTTGTTTTGTCTAGAAGATGTGCCTGACATGGTCTCCCAGAACCCAGCCGACTCTCTTCCATGTCCCTCCATTCTCTGTCTCTATTCCAAGGGCTGGAAGTTTCAAAGGCCAGACTCCCTCGCAGTAGAGATCTGAGGCTGACATAAACTCAGGCAAGATTTAGGAGGAGGAAGTAAGGAAGACTGGACAGATGTGCTTGCAGCTGCCAGAGACCAAGTCCAATTTCCTGGTCACCAGGTTTGTGGGTTCACATCACGGCAACAGCAGCAGCAGAAACAGCAGTTTCCTGACCGCTGGCTGCAGCTATGGACGTATGACCTTGAACTATTAGCCTTCAAGTGGCCCCTGACTTCTGACCCCGTACCTAATCGCTTATA
Organism: Enhydra lutris kenyoni; assembly: GCF_002288905.1. NCBI lineage: Eukaryota > Metazoa > Chordata > Mammalia > Carnivora > Mustelidae > Enhydra > Enhydra lutris. The sequence continues at coordinate 9,249,917 of NW_019154101.1, forward strand.
TTAAGTCTAATTGCTTTGGGCTTGAAAAATCAAGAGTGGTTTCTGTTTACTGAACTAAATCCCGAGTGCTAACAAAAGACTTCACTGAAGGTCACTTCATAATGCTCTCTGCCCTGTACCTGGAAGGCTCTAGGCCCAGGAAGGTTCCCTGGGTCCTCCCCAGCAGGCGCTGTCAGAGAGTTCCATGGTGACAGCTTTCATAATGATCTAAACAGAGAAAGCATCAGGAACAACCAACCCCGCCACAGGGCATTTTAATGACTACACTGGTGCTCTTGCTTGGCATTAAGACCTCAGCACAGAACAGACAATTCTGCTAACTGGAATCTTTCATTAACATCATGTTCTGCCTCTGGATGTTGCTCAGACCGAGCTTGGGTATCTGTCTCCCTGTAGCCAGACTGTACTGCCTTGTAATATTTGTAGCAATAAACACTTGCGTGCATTTAAAGGAATACTCCAGAAAAACAGAACAAAACAAAACAAAAACCAGCAACAAAATCACATTTCCCAAATGAGGACCCAGACCACAAATTCTTCATCACAGGGTAGTAAAAGCGGCCTTGCATTCTGCCCTGCCCCACCCCCAACTGCAGCCCTGGACGGGGAGATGAGGGATTCATAAAACTGGTGAGAACCTTAGACACACTGGGGGGCTGGGGAGTGCTGACTGAAGGAGCCCAAAGTTGAGGATTAAGAAAACAGGGAAAGACAGGGAGGCAGGAACATAAAGACAGACTGGATATAACTGCTGAGGGTGGGAATGGCTTTGCAGGGAAGCACTTCCTTAAGATTTTAAAATCACAGTAGCTTTTACCTTTATCAAGTGCTTATGTGTATATTTCAAATATGATGTTCTTTAATCCACACGGCCATCCTATGAGAGAGGATTATTAGCCCCATTTCACTTATGAGAAAACTGAGGTTTAGAAAGATTAAGAGATTTCCTCTAGGACACTGGTGGAAGCATGAGTCAAATCTAGAGAGTCCAAGCCCAGAACTAGGTTTGTAAACACTGTGCTGTATTGTTAACTTGGAGAGAATGATCAGGGGTGTCATTCCAAAGAAGGGGACCGGAACCAGCTTGGGAAAGAGCAAGTTTCCAAAATTCTGGGTTAATGGAAATCAAATAGGTTGGATGTTTTGTCTGTTTTTGCTGCAGGATTTCTCTGAGCCTTTAATACACTATTTTGACTGATGGGAGAGAGAGCCATTGAAAGAGGGGGAGGGAGAAAGCAGAGCCTTGTTTTCACAAGTGTTCATAGATAGATACCTAGGAACTGTAGTTACCTAGGAAAGTATTCCACATCCCACCCCAGACAAAATACCATGCAACTGAAACAGAGAGAAATTTGTGTGTCCAGCAGTAGACAGCTTTTTAGCGTAAGCAAGAATACATACATAGCGTGAATAGACTACAAACTGGGAAGAGAAAACTCGCCCAAAAGTGGTCCTCATTAGGTGAGTTATGCCAAGGTGCCTGTGATTTGTGTTTATTTTTACTTTCTGTCCTTACAATGGAAACATCTGTTGTTTCCACACTATTGCAGACAGAGCCGGCTACCTCATTTGCAAAATGAAAGTGCAGGGCTCCTTGTTCAAAAGGCAGGAAAACAATGTTGTTAGATGTCCAAAAATAGAATTTTTTCATTTCTTCTGGGGTCTCTCTGCTGGCGATGGTATTATTTATTTGCTATGTAAAGTCATTCTAAGTAAGGAACACTGAGGGTTTTCAATTATTAGCATGAATTTTACTGTTCTTCCTTATCCTGTGGTAATGCCAGTTTTCAATGCAGGCTATTAAACCAAGAGCAGAGCCCTCGTGAGCATAGGACTCCGTGTGGCTGCCAGGCTTGCATGCCCGTGAACCTGGCCCCGGGCTGCAGAACAGGAAGAAACACGGCTTTTGTTCAACACTTTTCAAGCAGCTGATTTTATGCACTTTCAACAATACTATCAGGTTTGTGACATTTACAGCGTTTCTCCTGTGGGAAGTTATGGCACATTTTGACCGACAGGATCCACCTTTGAAAGACTATAATGACAGCTTCATTAGGGAGAGAGGAGTCAGCAAGAAAAATGTTTCCCTTACTCTTCTTGGAGCTGTAAATGTCACTGCTCATTGTAAGGAAATGTGTCCAGGGCCAGGACTGATAAACCAATCAAGTGACTTCAGGTGAAGGCATTCATAAACATGTTTGAAACTTGTCTGGCAGCTTTAGGCTAGAGGCTGAGGAATGACTTCCTTGGGAGAGAAGGAGAGAACAAAGCACCACTCTTCCAACTGGGAAAGGGGGGTGGGCGGGGAACTGGGTTTCACTGGGGAGAGTACTTTTCTTTCCAGAAGCTGCACTGGACACAGTTAAGGCTGCTGTCTGCCTTTTCTCTCCATCTTTCCCTGCCACATGGGGTCTGGTGTGATCTGCCTCACAGAGAACTAACATTCTGCCTATGGGTGCCTCTTCCTTGGTCATTCATAAAACTCGTACTTAGAATCCTCAAAAGAACATTATGAGGCTGGGGTTAACTCCCCCATTTTCCTGGTAAATAAACGGAAACTTCAAAGGGTGATGTGATTGACAGACAGATGGTCACCCAGCCAAAGCAGGCTGCCCTGGGCCTGTAGGCCAGGCCTGGCTGGCTCCAGAGTGCCCTCAACGTCTCCCTGTCTCTGGGTGCTACCCTGAGCCCTGGCTTTCTGAAGCCGAGTAGATCAAGCACGGCAGCGTGGGCTGCAGGTCTATCTGCTGCTCTCACAGGGTTTGAGGATTTTACTAAACACCAAATGCGCACATACACACACACATAAATGTAGTATATCATCTGAAAGTGAAATATTCAAAATCTGAGCACATTCCTCTGAAATGTCCTTCATGGTAGCACATTTTTACCTCTGAAATTCTATTGGGTTTTTGGAAAGGGAAAAAAATCATTTGGAGCCTATCATATTGTGATTTATAATGAGAAGTACAGATCTGATCTTCATCTCCAGTTCCTGACACAGGCTCCTAAGTCCTTGCGAATTCCTAATAGGAGCACGAGCCCTAGGAGCATCCTTTGTGCTAATGAGGGGACTCTGGAGCCCCTGGATCCAGGGGCCTGGATGGCTCCTGGTTGGGGGTTGGTCACAAGAAAGACCGAGCCAGGATTTGAAGCTTGGAATTTTCAGCAGCCCCTCCCCACTTCTCTAGAGAGGAGAGGGGGTTGGAAATGGAGTTAATAATTAATCATGCTTATGTGAGGAAATCTGCCTAAAATCGCAGTAGGACAGGGTTCAGAAAGCTTCTAGGTAGGTGAAAGCATCTGTGTACCAGATGAGTGAAGCACCCCAACTTCACAGAGACAGAGGCTCCCTCCCAGACCTCACCCTATTCATCACTTCATCTGAATCCTTTATCATAGCCTTTCATAAACTGGTAACGGCAAGTAAGTGTTTCCCTGAGTTCTGTGAGTTGTTCTAACAAGTTAATCAAACCCAAGAAGGGAGGTCATGGGAACCTCTGATCTGTAGCCAAGGCAGACAGAAATTGTGGTCAACCTGGCTCCTATGACTTGGGATTGGCATCTGAAGTGGAGGAAAGTCTCGTGGGACTGATACCTTCACCTGTGGGAACTGGCACTGTCTCTGGGATGGTCAGGGAGCTGACTTTACCTGGGAAGAGTGTCAGAATTGGCCTTAATTGTAGGACACCCGGTCACAGAGAATTGCCAGCTGAAAGTCACAGAGAAACCAGCACACATTTGGTGACCAGAAGTGTCAGAAGTGTTTTGTGTGAAACGGAAACCCACAGGAGGAAAAAGCCTCAGGTTCTGCCTCTACAGAGCCTTGTAGTGTGGTGGATTGAGTGAGCTGTGAATTTATTTAGTGGATAAAGTGGTAAAGTGGGTAACTGGGATGAGGAGGGAGTGGCAGAGTGAGGGTGTGTGTAGATGGATGTGTTGATGGGTTTTGCTGCCTACCTGAACCATGCACCCTGGCTGGTGCTGCTGTCCTAGTGCTCAGCTTATTAGTGGCCACAGTACGAGGTGGGCAATATTATCCCCATCTTCAAGGTCAGAAGAGGTCAAATTATAATTTTCCACCAGTTATTGGCAACTCTGGAAGTAGAATCTAATTTGCCTTAAGGGAATGAAAACCTTTTTTTTTTTTTTTTTGGTCAAAAAACTAAAGAAACAAACAAAAAAGAAATTCATAAAGCAAAGAGATGATTTTCCCATTTGTCTCCAACAACTAGCTCTGCAGATAATTTTAAACCAATGAATTTGAAAATGTTTTGAGAAAGGGCAGCATCATATTAGTAGGAATAAAATTCCCAAGGAGACCAGTATGATGGGTGCAAACACCTCACATGGCTGCTTCTGCATTATTTTTCTTTTAAGTCAAGGAACTTCCTAGCCACACCTTGGAGAGCGTTCCTTAGAACTCTAGATGTTGGCTCTAGAACAAACCTTGGAGATCTTGCTCAGCACCCTCATTCCAGGGAGGCAGAACTCCACACCAAGATGGAGAGTAATTTGCTCAAGTTCACACAAGGGATTTGTGCCAAAGCCTTGATTACACCCCAGGTGCTTGATGATGCAGCAGCACCCTGCCTCCTCCCCGCGTTCCAGTTGCTCCCTGATGCATCGCCTAACAAGAACTTTTTATGTGTCAGACACTTAAAGTGCATTCCCTTATTACATCTCAAGGAAACCTTATGGGTAAGAAGTATTAACCCATTTCAAGGATGATAAAACCAGAGAAAATTGATAATAGGGCCAAGTTATGGAGTTAGGAAACTGAGGCCCTAGGACTTGAACCCAGGTCTGCTGACCTCCAGGTTCCACGTGTTTAATACCCAGCACTGCCTCCTTTTGTCCAGGCTCCTTCTCCTCCTTCCTTTTGTGTCCCAAGGGGCCTGGGATAAGGCACTTAAACCCATGCTCCCTCCAGCTAGTCACTTCCCTTCTTTCCGTGTTTAACACAAATAGCCTGTCCTCCCGGCACGTTTGTTTTGTTGGAGGCCTGCCTTATTCCCTGGGAACCGGAGGAACAATGAGCTGTTACCCAAGTCCTCCGGGGCTCCGCCCCCATCCTGGACCGCTTCCTCAACTTCCCCCCAGTCACGCTCACCCCAAGCAGGGACTGCGTGGAGGCCCCTCCAGCTTGTCTACAAAGTGCGTCAATCACTTGTTTACTGGGTTTTCCTGCCTGGCCCTGGGGGTTCCGCTGGCTATTTCTTCTCTCTGGAAGTTCTCCTGAGGTGAGCTTTGATCTTCAGAGGGGAAGGGGCAACAGGAAGATGATGAGAGATGCTAGGAGTCTGTCAGCATCTGACTCACCCTGTGGGGGCGGGGGGGAAGTCCTCACTTCAAGCAAAGCGAGGATGCTGGTGAAACCTCCATTCCCGCCAAGGGCCAAATGGAAGAGCTTCCTTTTTTCCGGGACAGAGTTGGAAAAGGAATAAAAATTCCACAAGTCAGAAGCAAGGTCTCCTAAGCCTTTCTACACTTAGCTAGCAGTAACAATCACTGAATAATAAAACAACACATAACCTTTCCTCAAAAAGTCATGGCTGTGGACCCCCCGAGAGAGAGAGATTTTTATGTGTGCGTCTTCCCTTGGATAAGGCTGCTTGGACCCTCACAATCCATATTAATATGAAAGTCAGCCACTCAGTAAGGACAAGTAAATAATATTAAAATAAAGTATCAGTCAGAATCCCAACAAGAAATGGAAGAGACATTCAAAGTGGTCTGACTGAAGAAAATTTCATATGGAACTATTCAAAGGGGTGTGGTGGAATTAAGGAAACAAACAGGGATGGTGAGGTAGGGAGTGAGAGGGGAACAAATCCCCTTGACCTCTCTCTTTCTCCTGACAGTGTTTCCTATTGGCAGAATCTGCTAAAAGCTAAAGAACAGAGGCACCTGGGTGATGTAATTCATAGAAGTCAGCCTCTGGGGCACAACTCAAGGTGGACAGGGCATGGATCAGGGTGAATGGATCAGGAAGGGTAAAGGAAGAATACATAGCCTCCTACCTCCTACTCTCTTGCTAACAGCCAAAGGGGTGGTTCTGGATTGCTGTTCTATGCAGAGATGTCTTTCATGGAATGCAGGTTATTACAACAGGATTCCAAATGCTAGGAAACCAATTTATTAAACTGGTCTGAAAAACCTCAGCTCTGTGCTGCTGGCTGGGTATCTTGTTATTCCTGCTGCATCTTGATTAGGGCTCTGAGAAAGGGAGAACTTTATGTTCCTCTTCATAGTTTCCTCTGTTCAAGGCCCAGAAGGTACATATGAGCATATGATTTCATTATTTCACAGGGTGGCTTTGCTTGGTATGCAAATTTAATTGTAAAGTGTATTATATGTATGGAGGAGTATTTAAAATACATGTAAAGGTGAAAATATAGTATGTTTAACACCTATGCACTTACCACAAAGAGTAATAGAACATTAACCAGTACCTCAGAAGTCTGCAAAATGTCTTTTTCCAAAGAAAACCTCCAACCTCTTCCCCTGAAGTAACCATTATCTTGACTTTTGTGCTAATCATTCTCTTGATTTTTCTGGATAGGTTAACCACCTAGGTATATTTTTTCTAAACAACGTATATTCCATAGAAGCATAAATCTAGCCAAGAATGAAAGGGCAATGCTGGAAGGCATCCAGGAGTGAGAGAAGCTAAACAGTCCTTGGGTCAGTCTGGTTTCAGTTTCCTCAAGAGTTTACTTACAAAAGCCTCTTCTGGGGAAGTAGGTGGACAAGGTCATGAATGGGTCTTGGGAAAGCAGAGTGGACATCTGGTAGGGTTATAGTGGGGACCAGGCATTGGGTATCCAAAAGAAATATGGTCCAGAGTGTGGATTCCTCTGGATTTTCTGCTTTACCACAGCCTATTTTCAGCTTCTGAAGTAGATCCAAGCAGGGTACTTCTGTGGGGTGAAAAGAGCATGCTCGGGGCGCCTGGGTGGCTCAGAGGGTTAAGCCTCTGCCTTCGGCTCAGGTCATGATCTCAGGGTCCTGGGATCGAGTCCCGCATTGGGCTCTCTGCTCAGCAGGGAGCCTGCTTCTCCCTCGCTCTGCCTACTTGTGATTTCTGTCAAATAAATAAATAAAATATTAAAAAAAAAGAAAAAAAGAAAAGAGCATGCTCAGCTGATCAGAAAATAGGCCATAGTAGGAAAAGCAGCAGCCACATTAGAAATAATTAAGTCAAGTCAGAACACATCAAGGGTTCAGCCAGACTCACCTGGGAATTCTGTACTTAATATTTAAAAGAAGAAGAGGAGGAAGAAGAAGAAGAAAATGATTAACAGCAGTGAGAGTCTTGATGACAGCTGTCAACACATCTCTTTCAAGGCACTCTGCTATCACCTGGCCTGGTTGTCCTTAATGCCTGTCACACAGCTGTCATTCTGAGACCACCATTTACTATCCTCTTGGGTATTTCTTTTACCCTATCCAGTGCTGGAGCATATGTTTCCTCTACTTGATGTCTTTTTCTTTGGTGCACTCTTTTTTTGTGGAGGATATACTCTAGTAACTCCCTGAGGAAGGGCACATGGGGGGAGAAATCTGTACAGGTCTAGAAATGTTTTTATTCCACAGTAGTTGATTTATACTTGGGCTGGGTATAGAATTCCTGATGGGGGTTAATTTTTCCATCAGTATTTTGAATTTCTCTATCGTCTTCTTATTTCACAATTCGCTGTTAAGAAATCTAAAGTCATTCTAGATCTTTGAGATTTTATATATAAAATTTATAAGATTACATATTATTATATTATATATCACAAAATGTAAGAAAAAATACATATTTATCACATCCCCTGCTGCTGGTAGCTTGTGGAATTTTTCTTTGTCCCTAGTGATCTGAAATTTCACAATGATGTATGCGCCTTTTAAGTTTTTTTCTTTCTTTCATTCCTTAGGCTGGGTACTTGGTGGGTCCTTTCAATCCATTCTGGGAAACTTCTTGTATTATTTCTTTAAGAATTTTCTACTCTTCCCCATTTTCTCTGTCGTCTCTTTTTAGAAATGCCATTATTCTAATGTTGGACACTTATGATGGTCCTCTCTTCTTTTTTAATGTTTTCTCTTATTTTCCTTCTATGTATGTTTGCTCTTTTAGTCAGAAGGTGAGAATGAGATGAAATTACCTCAGTATTATCTTCCTACCCAGTTAGTTTTTCATTTCTCCTATTAAGTTTCTCATTTTCAAGAGCCTTATAATGTTCCTTGAACATTCTTTAAAAATACATAGCATCCAGTTCTTGTTTCATGGAAGTTCTTTTATTTTTCAAAGTATATTAATTGTAAAATTTGTTAGGGAAATTTTCTTCCCTGCATAGTTTTTGTTTCCTCCAAATTGCTTTTTTCCTCTGTTTTTGATCTCTATCTCCCATAACACGGGCACTCCTTAGATGTGAATTTGGCTCTATGCTCATGATAATGAATGGGAAAGTAAAAAACTAATTAGAAGTTCTGAGCAGGGTATGGGGCCCTGACAACTTTGTGATTCAAGGTAGGTTGATCTGGCTCAGTTGTTGGTTGGGAGAACATCAAAAATAGGCATTTACTTTTCAGATAGTTAGATTACCCAGGAAATGATCTTCCAGTATCCTGCCATGAGAGTAAGGGGCTAGATGGTAATGTATTGGGAGCCAAGCGTGGAAATAACATAAACCTATATAGAGTTAGTCCTACTGCGGAGCTCTGCTTTTAAAGAAGTCCTCAGGAATGAGAAGTGGGAAGGACACTGTCAGTCCATGCATGCAAAACATGTTGCCACCCTTGTTATACACCAAGCTTGCCCTTGCTGTAGTAGAAAACTGAGCATCTAAGTGATGGCAAAAAACACTTGCCACATGTTTGTTTCTTTTCTTTAAGCAACACTTTAAGTAGTATATACATGCACTTGCACTCATTTAATTATCCACAAGAGACCTATATTATAGGCATATGGGATTTATGGACAGTTTGGTTTTTTCCCCCATTTTGTAGTTGAGTAAACAATGGCCAGTGAAGATTAAATTAGCTGACCTAAGGTCATACAGCTATTAAGTGACAAGAGGATTCACATCCCCATCCTATGATTCCAAGGCTCTTTATTTTTACTTTATTTTAAATGATATTTTCTGAGTAAAGAAATATATGCTACTATAGGTATCTTAGAAAACATGTAAATTTCCAAATAATTTAACGATATATATATATATATATATATATATATATATGGCCACCAATGTGTAACATTCTTTCACAGGGACATGCCATAATTTATAAAAATAAATTAATCATTTTTTGACTATCTCTTAATTAGAATCATTTAGGCTGGTAAACCTTTGCTCTTTCCACTACATAGCTTCAGCCAAAGGCAGCAGGTATGGACAGGGGTAAGGATCAGGAAAGAGCAGGGTTCCGGGCAGATCCCTAAGTAGAGAGCTGCTGATTAAGGGCAATTTAAACAGATACGGTTCAGTACCCTGGAGAGCTCCACATCATCACATTGTACTGGGGATCCAAGAGAACAATGGCTGGAGTTCTCTAGGGTTCTGAACTGCTTCTCCAGAATAAAATGTTAAAAACAAAACAAAAACAAAACAAACAGTACACACACACACACGCACACACACACACACACACACACACACACATAGCTGGGATTGGGGATCTTTTTTGTCCCTGAGGGACTCGACTTCACTACTCTCCAGTTCAAACAGCTTTGTGGGAATAGGTCATTTTTCTCACCACTAGGCCTGTTTTTCATACTGTTCCCTTAAGAAGGCCTCGTTAATTTCTACTCATCCTTTCATGTTCAATTTAATGATGTTTCTTCAAAAAGCTTTCTGAGCTCTTTTTGTCTTCTCCCTCAAAAAAGTTTCCCCTGCCTTCCTCTGCATCCTGATCATTATACATACCACACTAGATTACAACTGTCTGTCTGCCCTCCTAACTAGACTTTGAGTTCCTTGAGGGCAGGGACTGAGACTCAGTTATTCTTTGGCCTTAGTAAATACCAACAAATAATTTTCAATATTTAATAAATTATGCATTATTTATAGGCAATAGGAGCTTTTGAAGGTAGTTCTCAACCAGGGGTAATTTTGCCTCCCAAGGGACATTTCACAATGTCTGGGAATAGTTTTTGTTGTTGCAACTCAGTGGGGTGGGTGCTACTCAGTGGGGTAGGTAGAAACCATGGATGCTTCTCTTGTGCATCCTACTGTGCACAAGCTAGCTCCTATAACAAAGAATTATCTGCCCCCAAATGTTATTCATGCAGAGGTTAGGAAACCCTGTTTTCAAATAATGAAATGGATTTTATCACATTCAAGTCTTCAGAGGGCGGGGAATCCATCCGGCTCATTTTACAAATGAAAAAACTGAGCTAGTTGGTTATAAGGTCAGGGCAAGAACTTAGACCATGGCACTCTTTCCAAACAGGTGCACTGGCTAACAATTTTTTAACCATCCAGTACTCTATGTTGTATAGGAACAGAATAATTTGTTTGTTTTTTTTAAATGCACATTATCCTGGGTTCATCAAGCCGGTTTGGGGGACAAGGATGAGCCTGTTCAGACTGGAGAAAAAAATGTTAGTCACAGAACAGGCAGAGCCAGCCTCATCCCATCCCCTACCCACCTACATCGGCCCTTCTTTTCTGGAAAGACATGCCACAAATCTAGGACTGAGTGGGAAGATTTCTCTCAATGGCTCATTTCTGAACAATTCATCTGCTCTGGGAAATGAGAGATTAGCTTGTGGAAGACTGAATTATTTTAAGCCGCTCTGCATTAGAATCCATTAAAGCTCTAGAGGGCCCAGGCTTCCACAGGAGAATTCACTCTAACTGCCACAGACCAAGGGGATCCAGTATAATTTTCCTCCTATCAACGAATAATAGCAATCTCCAAGGGAAGCTCTGAACCAAATTTGATGGTTATCTCCCTCTTCAAGTGCCTCAGATTTAGAATGCTCCTGATCCCAAAGAGTGCCCCACACATTCTTCTCATGAGCCAAATCTGCCATTTTCCCAGCAGTAATCATAGGCCTGAGCTTCTCCCATTCGGCCCTGTTGACTTAAAAAGGCCAAATGATTCATGCACAATACTCAGTGAATCAGCAAAGGAAGGAAATGTGGAAAAAAGAATCTGTGTGGCATCTTGAATAAAAGTGCCTTCCAATAAATTTGGTGAATTGTCTTCAAGGGAATCAGCTGAATGTTTTAATCACTTATTGTATATCATAACTGTCTGGTGCATATGCGATTAGCTGGAAATGATATTTGTGGGCCTCCTGAGGCTCTGAAATGATGCACAGAGAAAGCTAGATTCTGTAAAAGGAGATAAACTTTCTTTGCTAAAGTTTGCCTTGGAGAATGAAAAGCTTTTCCTGTATTAGTTGCTACTAGCATGAGAATGTGAAGGGACTACAGGGGGTGGGATGGGGACAGAAAAGGATAATAAGCATCAGTCCCAACAAGGAAATGCTATCTCACCACCTCTATCCCTTGTTCTCTTCCTCTTCCCTGTCCCCACACAGCTGCTCCCACCAACACACATTGGGGAAAAGTAGTTTACTAACTCAGACTTTGGACTCAAATGATCTGAGTTTGAATTTCAGTTCTGCTCCTTTTCTGAGCCTGAGTCTTCACATATAAATTTGGACTAATCTTTTTTTTTTTTAAGATTTTATCTACTTTAGAGAGAGAGAAAGCATGAGTGGGGGGTGGGGAGAGGGAAAGGGAGAAGCAGACACCCCGCTGAGCAGGGAGCCTGGTGTGAGGCTCCAGCCCAGGATCCTGCTGGAGATCATGACCTGAGTCAAAGGCCGATGCCCAACAGACTGAGCCACCCAGGAGCCCCTGGACTAATAATCTTAATATCCCAGCTTGTCAAGGAAGTTTTCATGAGATGATCTATATAAAACACCTGGCTCATGAAGGCACTAAATAAATGTTCTATTATCACTAGTGAGTTCAGTCTCTGCCTGGGTAATTTTCTAAAGACAGAAAGTTTGGTCCAGGGGGACTCATGAGATGAGAATCATGGATATGGATGGTCAAATTTAAGAATTAAAAAAAAAGGGTGCCTGGGTGGCTTAGTGGGTTAAAGCCTCTGCCTTCGGCTCAGGTCATGATCCCAGAGACCTGGGATCCAGCCCCGCATTGGGCTCTCTGCTCAGCAGGGAGCCTGTTTCCTCCTCTCTCTCTGCCTGCCTCTCTGCCTACTGTGATCTCTGTCTGTTAAATAAATAAATAAAATCTTAAAAAAAAAAAAGAATAAAAAAAAAAACTTAGCAGGGATCCACTTGAAGTTTTGAGGTCTAATGATTTTCCAAACCCCCTTATAAGATGTAAAAATGCTGGGTTGTGAGTTAACCGAAATTTTAAATTGCTCAGCTCTTTATTTAAAGTTTCTAGAGAATGGATTTGTCATTGAGCAGACCTTGGAGAAGGTCTAAAATTTTAAGACATTGCAACAACCTGGGGCTTACTTAGAGTTCAAAGAGAACATCAAACAAGAATTACCTTGCCAAACATCCGAAGAAAGAAAAACATCACCATAAAAAAAAAAAAAAACCCACACAAAACAAACAAACAAAAAAACAGAGCTCAATTGGTGAATCTCACTTAAATACACGGTGGTTATAGGTCTCCTAAGTGCAAGGGTGCCCACACCCAGCTTTTCATCAGAATCACTGAAAGAATTTTACAAAAATATATAGACTCTGGAGCCCCATCCTAGAGATTCAAGAGCCATTGAAGGGCTCAGGATCCTGTTTCTTTTTTTTTGTTAAAGAGACAAGGTTATGAGGATGATCAGTCAGGTTTGGAAATAGCTCAGAGGTAGATGGATCAGGTCCTGGGATCCTGCTTTCGAAGTGATTCACCAAGTATTAGCTTCTCCTCTCCATTACCCTTTGTAAAGATCCAACCCATTTCTCTACAAAATAATGTGAGAAAGATTTAGGAGAGGCACTTGGGGCGGATTCTCACTTCAGAGGCAGTGATTTGGGAGTATGTGCTTGAGAAATGACACTATCTGACAATGAAGGTCATTGACAGCATCAGATGTGTTTTTGATACTCAAGTCCTGCCTTCATGATCTCATCTCCTTCCACTCCCACCAGGCACTCAAAGTGTCTCCCAATATATCTTGAACTTTCCTAACATTTTTCACATCTTCCTCCCCAATCTGGAATGAGCTCAATTTCACTAACAGAAGTAATATGGCCTAGTGGTTAAGAGGCTGGCTTTGGAATTAAGGCAGACTAGAATTCTGGTGTGGTAGTGAACCACTCGTACCATACTGGTCAATGCCCTAAGGATGCCAGAGCAACAAAAGAGAAGAAGCCTGGGTCACTGCCCAATGGGACTCTCCAGTGATGCCTACAAGGAAAACATAAATTTCTATCTTGTTCAACCTACTATTATTTTTGGTCTTAATCAAAAATCTTAAATTATATCCTACTAACTAGTACTTTAATAAGGGCACTTTAATAAGGGTCATGAAGGCTGCTACAGAGGATGCAGCTGATGCTAGGAGAATGTATCTGAGGGAACGAGGTCTAGGACAGTTTCTAGAGAAGGAGATGTTTAAGTCAAGTATGTAAGATGGCAACACTTGATAGGTGAAGAAGGGAGGACTGGGTGCCCAGATAACAAGGAAAAGTGTGGGCAAAGCTATGGAGGCAGGATGTATTAAGCGCAGCATGCCTGAGGAATTATAAATTAGCATAGCTAAAAAGAGGGTTCCTATGGGCGGTGGGGAGTAAGGAGGTCGAGTTTGGGACTGGATTTTGTGTGAGGGAAGAAAAGAGGGTGTAGTGTCGTGATGAAAACTCTAATCAGAAAATCCCTCACTATGGAATCCCACCATGTCTTGAGCAGCTCCTGGCAAGGCAGGAGACTGAAAGCCAACAATAAGTGCTCTACAGTTTCCCCTAGGAGTAGCTTCCTGATGGAAATCCCAGATTCACAGAGGGCTCAGTCTGGTGCCCTTGCCAGCTGGATTGCTTGTGAGGCAGAAAGGACTCCCCAGGGGCTCCTACAAACAAACTGTGGGAGGCTGGCTGATTGACAGGCCTATCAATACCACCTCAAACCAACCTCTAAGTGAGATCAATGGCTGAGTAAATTTAAGCCAAGCCTATTAAGGAAATAGGAGGAAGAGGCTTATTTTAGTTCAAATAAGTTCCGGAGGGTGAAAGGAGTCTAGGAAGAAGGCAGAAACAGAAGCCATAGGTCAGTGTTTTGACAACAATCTTTCTTCAATCTAAACACCTTCCAACATACCAATTCTCCACATGCATTCCGATTTGTCTGGCTTAGGAAGATGTTCTTTTCTTCCTTCTGTTTCTTCCCAGCCCTTTGGTTACCCACTGAGTAAGGACCATGCTGGTTTCCTACTCTCTTAAGCTGTCCATGTTGACTAAGCATCTTCAATGTCCAGGTACTGCCAGGCACCCCCTATCAGCTCAGCTCATCCTGATATCCTCCTGTGAGGTATTATCCCTCCATTTATAGATAAAGAAAGAGAGGGACAATTGCCTTGCCTAAAGCAAAATAAAAATTAGAAGCTAGAGGTTTTTGTTTGTTTGACTTTTATAGCTCAATGGATTATCACAGTGATTACTTAAGTCAAGAGAGAATTTTGTCAACACCCCTCCCTGCCTCAAATCACTACCTCCTCCCTCCCCACCTCTCTGAGGCCTCTTCTCATTCCAAACTTTTGCTTTCTCCCCTATTCCATGCTACCTCCCTGAGCCTCTCTCTTTGTAGTAAAGGAAATGGAGCAATAAAGATGATAAGGACATTCCTAGGACTGTAGAGATAATGTCAGAGCTGGGACTTGAACCGGTGTGTTCCAAGTCCTCTATGTCCTGGCTAATTTAGTCCTCTCAGCTTACCTAAGTCTCTTCTCTATTTCAAGGCCAATCAAATGCCATCCACCTCCATGGAGCCTTTTAGACCACCTTGGTTTCACTGATCTTTTCCTCTGCCCAATAAGTTCTACCTGTCTGTTCCACTGACAAGAACCCTGAACAGATAGTGCCTGGCATTATTTAGCATTTCACATTCTTGTTTTGTCTTCCCACCGAGTTTGTAAGTTTTCTGAAGTCCAGGGATCACAATTTATACCTGTTTGTATTTGTAGAACTTTGAAAGTGGTCTGCACAGAGGAAAAGGCAGAATAAGTGGATTCCTGATCTCTTGAGTCAGACACAGGTTCAAAATCTGGCCCTTCTAGCTGCTTGCTGTGTGATATCGTTACTTAATCTCCGTCCAAGTGCATACCTGAAGGGTCCTTGAGGAAACTAAAGCGCATAATAATTTGCAGGGCCTAGCACAGTGCCTGGCACACATGAATCATTCCACAGAGATCAACCACTACTGGAGCCCAACAAGTATCCATTGTTGATAGCGAATTACTCAACTGGTCCTCAAGGTTAAAAAATTTTTGTTTGTTTGTTTAAGGAAGAATTCAGATAGAAAAATCTTTTCATGGGATACAAGCCTAAAAAAGTAACACGCAAGTTGGAAGGAAACCAAATGTTGGGTAAGGATTGCCTCACTTCCCCTCCATCATGTCCACCTTACTACTGGAGCAATAATGGATCCCAAGTGTGCAGGGCATTGAAATGACTAACAGCTGAGCAGGCGACAAGTGAGCAGTCAGGCGCCCTGGCAGTGTTCCTGCTGCTAAGTCATGCAGAAGGGGCCAGCTTTCCCTCCAAGTCTTAGCAGCAGCTAATGCTATTAGGATGAAAGATGGGTCCATTTGAGCCCCAAACCCCTGTCTTCAGGCAAGAAACTCTAGAAGGTCAACAGCTAGAGAGAAATGCAGGAGTTTCCAGAGAAGAGGTTGAGCAGCCAATTTTGTCAAGAATCAGGAAAGACACCACTGAGTGCCTGTGTATGTATTTTACCGAATTAGCCCATTTCTTCAAAGGACTTTAAAGGGCAAAAGCTTGCCTTCCTCCTGACTTTAACCCCATACAGAACCAGGGAGGAACAAGCTTACCAGAAACACAATGCCTAATGCTTTATGCTCTCTGTGTATCCTCAAATTGCAAAGAGGTACTTCTCCAAATACTTTCAGATCATTTTAAGGAGAGTCTGGGGATGGGATTTACATGTAGATGATCTCTGTTATAATTCTGTGGGCTTTGTCTGATCATCTGTCCTACAGGCCACGAGAGGCATTTCTCTGAGCATCAGAGCTAAGCACAAGAGGACTCAAAACAGAACAATGCCAGCCAAGTCAGGTGGGCAGGGAAGCTGTCACATCTGAGGTCTCCAGCGAAAGGGAATTAAAGACAGGGGAAAAGAGGGTAATGAGGAAGCTTCAGATGATTGGATTAGGTCAGGCTGACTGGGAAACACCTGCAGAGATGCCTTGGCTCTTTCAAACAGGAGATCCCTGTAAATTGGGTAGGGGACACAAAAAGGCAAAAAAAACCCAGCAGCAGCAGTCAGCCTAAAGCAGTTATGACCACCAAGCCAAGAAGAGGTGGTGGCGGGGTGGGAGGGAGTGGTCCAAGGGGTCATCTGGCAACACTTTCCAATGTAAATTCAAAAGGTAGTGCTATCAAGAAAAGAACTGACTCCAGAAATATCTGTTGTCTACAGCAATGCCCAGGAACATACAACCTCATCAGCTTGCCTTTGCGGACATCAGTTTCCCCATACTGAAATCTAAAGAAGTCATACTACTCCCCAACCTGAGTCAGTGACCCTTCTCTGCTCCCTCAGAACTTCACATGTAATTGTCTTCTAATGAGTCTCAACTAGACCTTAAACTCCTCAGGGCTGGGACTGTATTTTATGCCTCTCTGCATCCTCAAAGCCTGACAGAGGGCCTGGCCTATAACAAGATTTTTGTCAACATTTGCTGACTGACTGGTCTCTGAAGTCCTTGGAGGACTGAATCATAGCATGACTGGACCCGTCATCCACAGGGCTCAACATAATGTGTGGGCCAACTCGTCTTCCCAGAAGCTGGCCCAGGCTACTTCAGTGGAGGCATTGTGGCCTTCCCCTCCTCTCCCTTTCTCTTTTTTATTCCCATCTCCAAATATCATTCTGCTTAGACTGTGCCTGTCTAAAAGTCCTGTTTTGCTTGCTTCAAACTTCAAGACAGGGGTCTAGTAAATCTAAACTACCAACTGGCCCACAGCTTGACTTCCCTTTCTGCCTTGCTTAGGTCCTGCATGGGTCTTAGAAGAAAATCCTGAGATAATAATCTGAATGGAAGAAATTTACCGGGGTAGTGGGTCCTGGGAGCACGGACAGTGGAGCGGGGAAGTGAGACAGGAAAGGGAAGAAAAGTGATACAGGATGCTTTAATGAGCAGGTACTGCTGTGGGCAACTGAGGCTCGCTCCTCCTGATGACCCTAGGAGACTCAGTGGAACACACCTCAGAGTCATCCCCATAAGGGGTGAGGGAGCCGGAGTATTTATCCACCAACTCACACCCAGTTGTGGCTGGAGGCTATCGGGGGTGGGGGGGTGGGGGGAAATAAGCCCCACCACCGTTAGTCTGCCTCATGCACTAGTCGAACACACTGGAGCAGCCACAGCAAGCCCCCAGGTGCTTAGAGAAACAAGCCATCAGCAGGTGCAGCCACAGTGAGATCTGACGGGATAGGGGCAGTGGTGCCAACACCTTACATGACATATTCTTAGCCTGATGCCCCAAAGTCTTCCATTCTCTCCTCCTGGTTTGCTCTACTTGCATTAACATGAAGTTTTCCAGTTGGAAGAGATTTGGTAGTCATCTGAGCTAACCAAATCTCTCTTCAGTTCAGAAAGCCCCTCTACAACATCCCTGAGAGATGGTCAGGCTGGTCAGCTTCGGATTGAATACTGCTAGTATCAGGGTACTCACTGCTCCAAGGCAACCCATGCTGTTGCTAAAATAAGAGAGTTGCTGAAAAATATTTTTTTTTTTTTAAAGCTTCCACATACATTACCTTGTAATTTCTGACTGTTGGTCTTAATTCTGCCTTTTGGAGCCCCACAGAATGAGTCTCCTCCCCCACTTACAATAGCCCTTTTAATAGCTTCCAAAATAACTGGTACATTTTCACTATGAGTCCTCTCCTCTGGCCCAAATCATCCACTGCCTTTACCACTCTGACCGCAATATGGTCTCTAGACTAGTCATTCTCCACCTGAAGTAAATTTGCCTCCCAGGGTACCCATGACACTGTCTAGAAACATTTTGGGCTGTTAAAACTAGCAGAGTGTGCTACTGGCAATGATTGGTTGTGGCCTGGGAGGTTGCTAAGAATTCTACAAGAAGGGCACTGGGTGGCTCAGGCAGTTAAGTGCCTGACTCTTTTTTTTTTTTTTTTTAAAGATTTTATTTATTTATTTATTTGACAGAGAGAGAGAGAGAGATCACAAGTAGGCAGAGAGAGAGGGGAAGCGGGCTCCCTGCTGAGCAGAGAGCACGACTCAGGATTTGATCCCAAAACTCTGAGATCATGACCTGAGCCGAAGGCAGAGGCTTAACCCACTGAGCCACCCAGGCGCCCAAGTGGCTGACTCTTGATTTCAGCTCAGGTCACGGTCTCAGGGTTGTGAGATCAAGCCCCACATCAGGCACTGCACAGAGTCTGCTTGAGATTCTCTCCCTCCCTTTCTCTCTCTGCCCTCCCCACCTCATGTGTGTGTTCTCTATAAATAAGCAAATTAAATAAAATCTTAAAAAAAAATCCAACAAAGGCACAGGATAGCCCCCACAACAAAGAATTACCTGACCTGAAAGGTCTGAAGTACCAAGGCAGAGAAACTCAGTTCTAGAAATATTATTCAGGTCATTCTCCTCTGTACATACTGTGGCTTGTCATGAAAGCATAGTGCTCAGACCATGCAGGAATAGGGATAGGACCCCAAAAAGCATGGAACATGGGGGGATCCTCTCTCACTATGACAACCAGACAGACCGAAGCAGCTGAAGTGCCTGCAACATATGCCCCCTCCTCTCTAGTCTGTAGTCATGAAAAACTCTGAGTCCTATTGAAACAAACAGCTCTCAGGGCCAATGACTAAGGAATGAAGATATAAAAACAGAAATGCAAATCTAAAAGGAGGTAGTGCTCCCTCCTAGTATCTCCACAATCCTCTCATCATGATAAACTGAATCAGATTCATTTCAGTTTATTTATTTTTTTGCCCTACAGACATAATTATAGGTTTCCCTATTACATTTTTGTCATCTGAAAATACAAATTGGCTTTTAAAGGTTATTTATTTATTCATTTATTTATTTGACAGAGAGAGAGAGAGATATCACATGTAGGCATAGAGGCAGGCAGAGAGAGAGGGGGAAGCAGGCTCCCCGCTGAGGGGCTCTATCCCAGGACCCTGAGATCATGACCTGAGCCGAAGGCAGAGGCTTAACCCACTGAGCCACCCAGGCACCCCTGGCTTTTAAAATTTTCATCCAGGCCACTCCCCAAAACATCAGACAGGACAGACTAATGTTGAGCCTTTTCTTAACACTTTTTGGGTAAGACCGTGTTGACCAGCTATGACTCCACTTAACTGTAGCTTACATTTATTTATCTGATTAAGAAAACACTAGGTCTAGAAGGTTCTACTACTAACATCCAGGAAACAATTAATTTAATTCCTATTTCAATCAAGCTCTTCTAGAAAGGGCGGGGGGGGCGCAAAGATGGAGGCACACTTCTGTTTATTTCATAAAGCTAGTATTATCCTAAAACCAAAAATCTGTCAAGTACAGTGCATGAAAAGAAAATTACAGGAAAAAAAATCTCATTAAATGAACATAGATGCAAAAGTCCTTTTAAAAAATCCCTACACTGATGGGGTGCCTGGGTGGCTCAGTGGGTTAAGCCTCTGCCTTGGGCTCAGGTCATGATCCCGGGGTCCTGGGATCGAGCCCCGCATTGGGCTCTCTGCTCGGCGGGGAGCCTGCTTCCCTTCCTCTCTCTTTGCCTGCCTTTCTGCCTACTTGTGATCTCTGTCTGCCAAGTAAATAAATAAATAAAATCTTTAAAAAAAAATAAATAAAAAATCACTACACCGAATTTAGCTTTGAATTTTATATTTTATAACGTGATTGGATTGGGGTTATTCCAGGAATATAGGATGTTTTAACAGAAAATCTATTAATGTAACTCACTACATTAATAGATGGAAGAGGTGGGACAGAGTCAGGAACGGACCAGGAGCACACAGAGACATCTTTTCCTTGAGTAGCTTTTTCTGGGTAACAAAACCCACCAAATTTCTTTGACATAAAACACACATTTTTTTTTTTTTTTTAATACATCTTGGGGTTGTAAGCTACGGTCAGCTGAGGCTGGGCTCCGCTTTAAATTGAAGGTCTGTGGGTCAGCCGGGTGGCTACGTCCACATGACTTATTATTTTTAGACCCGCGGGCCAGCCCATGCAAGCTCATCTCGCGGCAATGGGGAGCACTGAGAGGGCACACCCAAGGGGATAAAGACGCTTCAAGCCCTGCTTGTATAATGTCTGCCATTATCCTGGTGGCCAAAGCAACCTGCATGGTTGAGTTCAAAGTCAAGGGATGGGAAAGTATACTCTGCCTTCTATGGCACAGATACAAGGAGTGAGGAATTGAGGCCAAGGATTTAATATATCGCAGGGTCTGTGAATATTTTATTACTTTTAACTTACAAATATGATATGTATGTATACATATACAAATTCACCCCAGGTTTGTATATGTATATACGTGCGTGTGTGTGTGTATGAACTTGGTATGTAGAAACTATTTCGTAACAAATGTTAAATTCACACATTAAGTACACTTTGGGACCTTTCTTATTTACTAGTCTCATAATCTTATCCAAAAGGGAAATGTAGGTGAGCAGTTGTTCATCTCTTTTATCTTTACTTTTTTTCATTCTTTCAACCTCTTCCAAAAAGGATTTAAAGAGGTTTACAAAGCACTGAGACAAAGTAAATGTGTAATGAATCAGAAAACAAGGCAAAGGGAAAATAAGGTTATCAGAGCAAGATGGGGCTGGATGGTCTCCGTTTGCTCCTCCTGATCCTCTTTCCCTCCTTCCCTACCTGGTCTGTCCTCCTTAAAGGGATCCGCTGTCTTGGGTTTTTCCTACACTATAGGTCTCACAGGGTTTGATGACCAATGTGTCCTCTTGCTGCTGGAGGCCTAGAGGCTGGTAGCACTGCCTGTGAACCGTCCCCAACCGGATCCCTCCACCATGCCACACCTTTGTAATAACTCCTTCGTGAAACTCTCCTTACTTCACTGTTTGAAAGTGTCATTTTTCCTGCCAGGGACCCTGATTACAAGAGTCCACAGACCACATGCCTTAAGTGTAACTACACACTAGAAGTAGACCATAAATACAGCTCTCAGGTCTCAGTGTGATTATCAAGTGGGAAACACAATCAATTAAAGAACCTCCAGTTCCTTGAGAGAAGTAGACCTACTCCTGACACCAAGATAGGCAAGAAATTTTCCCTGTGGTTGCTCTATAAGAGGCCATTGTAGTAGGATGACCCAATTCTTTTCTGTCTTACAAACCATTCAGGGCTCAGTCCTTAAGTATCTTCCCTCCTTCTCCACACTCACCCTCTAATTGATCTCATCTAGTTTCATAGCTTTAAATATATCATATAAATGCTGACGATTCCCAATAGGCATCTCTAGGCCTTCTCCCTGAACTCATTTTCAACATCCAATTGGCTACACCGGATATCCAACAGGCTTCTCAGACTCTTGGCATATCCTAAACAAAACTCTCCATGTTCATTCCATAGTCCTCTCTTCCTAGTCTTCCCTCATTTCAGTAGAAGGCCCCAGCACCTTTCACTTGGTTACTCCAGGTGTGTTTGAGGGGGGAGAGAGGATGGCAGAAATCTATCATGCTCTATTCCTTTTTTGCACATTCCATATCTAATCCATCCACATATCACGTGGCTCTAATCTTCAAAATATATTGGGAATCTCACCACCCCCATCACGACTACTCTAGCCCAAGAGTCAGCCTCTCTTGTCATACTGCACCCCCGGTTTTCCTCCTTCTACTCTTGCACTTTTCCAGGGCCCCAGCTGAAGCAGCCAGTGTGATCCTTTAAAAATATGTCGTATCTTGTTGTCTTCTATTCAAAAATCTTCCAAGCACTTTTCATCACTCAGACTGCAATATATAAAGTCTTCACCATGACCTATAAGGCCTTACATCTGGATATCTGTGAACCTTTATTTTCTTCAATTCTCTCCCTCCCTCTGCTCTGGTTATGGTGGCCTCCCTAATGTTCTAGGAGCAAGTTAAACATAGACTTAAGGTCTCAGGACCTTTGCACTTACTGTTTCCTACAACTGAAACATTCTTTTCCAGATACCTACATGGCTCACTCATTTCATTTAGGTCTTTGGGGAAATGGCAACTCCTCAGAGAAGTCTTCCCTTAGCTCTAAATAGTCCCACCATCCTAGCCCTTACTTTCTTTTTCTTCACAGCACTAATCAGTACCTGACAGTACATTAAATATAAATATGTAGTTCACATTTGTCTGTCTATTCAGAATGTAAGCACAGATAAAATGGGTTCGTTCTAGTCACTCTAGCATCTCTAATGTCAGGTACAATTCTTGACACAGAAGTGTGTTGATAAATATCTGTTAGATGAATGCAAGACTCCGTTCTACTCTATCTAGTTCCTTGACTCCAACTCAGCAAGATGCAACAGATATTTGAGTCTCAATTATGTGAGTGGCACTTAGCTAGATGCTTAGAGCTTTAAAAATCTATCTACCTAACAAGAACAACAACAAAAAATAATCTAACAGACACGTGAATTGTGACATTTTGGGTGAGTAAGGATTAGGAGAGAGCACAAGGGAGCCCTCAGGGCACCAGAAACGTTCTTTTTCTAGGTAGTACCTATATAAGTGTAGTCATCGTTATAAACCCATTGAGTACACTTAAGATGTGTGTATTTTAAGTTGCACCCCAATAAACGTTTTCGTTTTGTTTTTAGTTTCTGAGCCATCTAGACACAGCGAAGGGGTAGTTTGCATTGTGGCAAAAGTAATGATAGAGGGTCTGCACGGCCTTCTGCTGAGTGAGCCCTGAGAGTCACCCTCCGAGTGCGAAGGTCGCAGACTCGTTTAAAAGGAAAGGCGAGACTGTCCTGTTTCTATTGATCCAGAACCTCCCAGAGATGATGGGGCTTCCTCAATGCCCTGGGACCTTCTGAAGCTGGCGTGCAATAGTAGTGCCTAACAGCTAAAGGCATGCACCATCTGGTGGGGAGGGGATCCCTAAAGGGAGATGGACCTCTGAAGAACTTTCCTCGGAAAAGCCCCCAAGCGAGAGGGGAACAATATAAGTCTTTATGTTTTAGATTTTTTTTTAAGTTTTTATTTATTCATGTAATCTCTACCCCTAACAGGGGCTCAAACCCACTAGCCCGAGATCAAGAGTCCTGCGTTCTTCCGACTGGGCCAGCCAGATGCTCCTATGCTTCAATGCTTAACCATTTCGCCTGAGAGTATGACACTACGACCACGAGCACTTAGGACGGACACAAACTGCATATTCCGCTCAAAAAACGTCACAAACCCCGCGCTCGGCGGCCAGGCCGCCAGCACGCAGGCGCGGCACAGAGCCGTCGCTACGCAGGCGCAGTGCGGCCGGGCACCAGGTACAGCGGAGGGCTGGGGCCCCGCCGGCGGATGCGCGCTCCCGGCGGGCGGGGAGCGAGGCGCGCGCCATGGAACAGCGGTTAGCAGAGTTCCGGGCGGCCAGGAAACGGGCCGGGCTGGCGGCCGAACCCAGCACTTCGAGCGCGAGTGCACAAACCTCAGGGGAGAAGGCGGAAGCAGCTGCGACTCCAAAGGCAGCCCCAGGCTGGCTAAAACGGTTCCTGGTGTGGAAACCGAGGCCTGCGAGTATCCAGGTCCAGCCCAGCCTCGCTCAGGTGAGAGGGAGGCCTCGCCCCGGGTACCTGGCTTCAGGGACGCTGTCGTGGCCTCCCAGGAAACTGCGGCCGAGGCCCCGCCCACTCCCCGCCCACCGCGTGGTAACCTAAAGGCCACGCCCCCGACGAGGAGCGGGCCCCGCCCCCTCCCCTGGTTTCCACCTTTGGTGGCGGAGCTGGCGTGCTTGCGCCTCCCGCCTGCTCCGGGGTTGGGCTGGGCGTCTCCGGTCACTCCTGTCAGCACTGATCCGTGGTTTTGACATTTTCTTTCCAGCTTGCCACCCACGCAGCTCCCGATGCCAGTCGGGAAGCGAGGGTCTAGGGCCCTGGAAGAAAACACCTCTGCTCTTGAGTTATTGTGATGCCCCGTGCCTTCCAGAAACCTCCCCACAATCGCTTTCAGCCGCAGCCCTCCGCTAATGGCGGGTCAAAGGTCTAATTGGATACTGCTAAAAAGCGGCGGTAATTAAGTCTTCCTTTGATTCCGCATCTGGGCCACATGTAGCCTGTAGCCCAAAAAGACTATGCTTTAGAAATGGCATTTGACTACAAGACTTGCAGGTGTGGTCGCTCTCACTGCCAGAGGTGGCTGATGCTGGGGCATCGCTACTGAATTAGGGAAACTTACTCAAGTTCAGTAGTGAGTGTTCAGGAGAAAACATTGTTTAGACTATTAGATCAGTATTGCAGACTTTTCACCCTTTAATTCTCTTATTTTGCAGATGATCTTGATTCCCATCTTGTATTTTCATTTAGTTTTCACTCAGGTAGAGTGGCAAGGTGCCTTGCAGGTGTGAGACTGGATTATTTACGTTGAAATACAGGACACAACATCAAGGGTGCCTTGAGGCAATCTGTGAAAAAGCCTTTGTATCTCAAAAGTGTAATAAGAACCAAAAATTCCTTTTAAAAATGAAAATGTATTGGAGGAGAAGTGTGCTTTACTCCTCTTAAAATTATTTATCTTAGTTCATTTATTACTATACTGCACAACATCTGGTTTAGGCAATTTTTTAAACCAAGGAGAACTCAGTTTTGATTAGATATTATTCTCCATGACACGCAGGGGTCCATCAGGCTTACAGAAAGCGAGTGCAGCAGGGTTTAAACAATCCATTTCCTTGCATGCGGTTTGTCTCAGGATAACTTTATTGTTGATTAGAACTCACTGAGCACAATTGCTTAAGATTTTAGAATCTACTTTCCTTACGCTCTTTCCTCTCTGCAGTTAAAAAAAAAAAAAGTCTAACCCACACAATGAGTGTTTGCCTGTATGTCTCATTTCCAAAGGAGTATGAGATCATTGAATTGGACTAGAAAAGCTGAACTTGGAGAAAGTTTCCATCATTTAAAGCCCCAAAACTGATGTCCTGACAAAACGATGACAGGAAATGCTAGACCCACAGTTGGTTTTTATTAATTACTCCGTTTTTCATAAGGCACTCTGTCTTAAGCTCATTTTTATTGACTCTGTTATCATTCCTGGCTTTGCTCTGGTGTGAAAATTCTCATTAAATTGTTTCTTTTCCTCCCAATTTACAATCCATCTCTCTTAATAATTTCACTGACACATGGTGGCTTGTCAGACATTTCTTTAGCCTTCTGTTTGTAATTGCTTCTTGGTTGTCATTGATAAGGAAGCATCCATATCCTCCTTACCCCACTCTCCAATTTAGCTTGAGGAAAACAGTCCCCAAGATAAAATACTTTTTGTGACAAGCTTCTGCCAAATGAAGACTGGAATGCTTGTGACTTTTTCAGTCCTGTAAAAAAAAACCTGTCTCCTTCCCCAGGCATATCCCGCAGCACCCTCAGTGTACCATCTAGCTCCCAAGGTGCCCACACATCCTATGACTCCTCACTCCTACCCTTGGCTCAGGTTGACCCACCGCTCCAATGCCCTCCTTCTTTGGAGTCACCTGGCTAACTAAGCACAGCTCCCTCCAACCCAGGAATCATCTTTTAATTTCTTCCTTTCTCTCACCATCATTCATTTATTCAGAAAAATTCTATCACGTGCCCACTCTGTTCCAGTTTCTGTCCCGAATCTGGGGAAACAGGGTGATAAGGGCAGACAAAGCCCTGTTCTCAAAGAACTTGCACTTGCATTTGGGGCAACAGATACTAAACAGAAGAACAGAATAATGAATGCCAGGAAAGCAGAAAAAACAGGATACTGTGCTAATAAATTGGGGGTGACAGGTGCACCTGTCAATGAGGCGGGGCAGGAGGAGGTGGGCATTTTATAATTAGGAGCTACTCTTGGAGAAACCTAGGACAAGGCCAAGGGCACTTGTTTGCTGAGGTTTATAGGAGAAGAGGGAGCCAGCCAGGTGATGTGATGGGAAGGGGGCATGCCGCTCAAAAAGAGCCACAGGTGCAAAGGCCCTGAGGTGAGAAGCAGTTTGATATTTGAGAACTGGAAGTACTTTCCTTAAGCTATGCCTCTGTGTGCTGTGACGACCACAGACACTTCCATCTGCAGCTTTCATAGCAGAAGCCACACTAGTACTAAAACAAATGCCAAATAAGGTAAAGGAATTTCTGTATCTTTCCTTTTGTTTTTTCCCTTTGGCAGTTGGTTTGCCACCCCCCCCCCCCCCCATCTCCCTTCTAGATCTCTAACCCTTGCCCTTACCATCCCCCATAAAGGTCCCTAATTAAGTACAAAGGGCTGTGGAGAGAGACCATCCTAGGATCCTACACCAGTCTCATCCCTGCCTATCTCTCACTGTGTGACGTTAGGGGAGTTACTTCACATCTCAGCATTTCCATATCAGTAAATTGGGATCAGTAGTGCCTGTCTCCTGGATGACAGGAGATCAGACATCTTGAAGGCACTCAATAAATGGTGGCCATGAGCATTATTCTTTTTATACTCCCTCAATAATAAACTCAGTCTACAGTGAATTTCAAGTTGTACACATTCAAAATGTATTCCGTATCCCTCAGTCCATCATTTCTCTTGGACTGGTGGTATGTCATCACCCCCATTATGTCCAGTCTTCTTCTCTTACTGGGCCTCCTGCGTGAGCTTCTCATAGTTTCTCTGCTTCTACTCTGGTAGCCCATTCTCTATCTGGCTTAAATATAAATCAGATTATATTAGTTCCCTGCTGAGCCTTTCGGTGATTTCCCTATTGTGCATACCGGTCAAATCTGAAAGGAGCATTTTTTGAAATGACACACATTTACTTAACTGCAAGGGGCGCACATTTACTTAACAAATGTGTGTGTGTGTGGAGGGGGTGTGTTGCTGATAGCATGTTAGGGGGTTTTCCAATCTAACTGAAAAGGTAATCATTACAACGTTGACACTAGAAGAGGTTCTAACAAAATAGAACTTCTGAGACAACGTAAATCAGATGACCTATATTTTTTATCGAGACCGAATAATGTTTTATGGTCCCTTTTTAAATGATCATAGCGAGAATGGGGGATATAATTGAAGAAATGAACTAAAAGTTATGCTCTGCATTGAGAACCTATGTGTGGGTTGCTGTGTTTGGCTCTCGAGACATCAAAGGATAGTAAATGGTAGTCCATTGGCCTCCTGGTAGCAATCTAGGGACACATGTGACCTGTATTAAAAGAAAAAACACTTAACTGGCAGTTTGGTGCTCAGTGAGAAAGACAGGCACTCAGTGCTCTGGGAGACAGAGGGGGCACCCCTCCTTGATGGCCAAGGAGGTCAAGCATACACAGTTCACCAGTCGTGCCTGTCCTAGGCTACAGGTGGGCAGTGTCTCTGGGTAGTAAGATCTGTTGAACTGGAGTAGAGGTTCATTGATAGAGCAATGGATTGTGGATTGTGTTGTACAGGGAATTTTTTAAACCATTGTTTTTCAGACTACAAATTGCAACCCATTGGTGGATGGTGAAATCAATTTAGAGGATCTAGTCCTCTGCTAAAGATGAATTTTTAAAAATGGAATAGAAAATGAGAATTTCATATGTGGTGATGAATTATTTGTTGGTTTGTGAAACTTTTTCTTTTTTTTTTTTTTTGTATGTTTATACGCTGGGTCCCAGTACAAAATGTACTTCTTATTATGGGCCGTACCCAAAAAAGTTTGGAAAAATGCTGGTCTAGAGATCAGGCCTCCCTAAAGCTATCTAAATACCTGTTTCTCCCATTAGCACCCAACACGGGGGCCTGTGTACTGGCATTTCTATGTATTAAATAAATGGAAGGCGTTGCTTGGATTCCAGCCCATGGAGTTTAAATTTTAACTTGTAGGCAGTAAAATTTGTTGAAAGTTTGTGAACAGGAGGTTGGTGGGTGTTGTAGGAAATTCACTTAGCAGCTTTACATAGGATGGTTTGGAGAGGGAAGAGATAGGAGGCAGGGAGTCCAGTTAGGAGATACACTGCCTGGACCTGGCGGTGAGTAGGATGGTCCCAGGATGGAAAGGTTGTGGCTATCCTAATGATTTGTTTTGTTTTTAATTTTTTAAAGATTTTATATATTTGTCAGAGAAAGAAAGAGCACAAGCAGGGGGAGCGGCAGGCAGAAGGAGAAGCAGGCTCTCCTCCAAGTAAGGAGCCGGATGTGGGACTTGATCCCAGGACTCTGGAATTTGGTGGAATTTTCTGAGCTGAAGGCAAATGCTTAACCTGAGCTGAAGGCAAATGCTTAACCTGAGCCACCCAGGTGCCCCTGATGATTTGTTTTTAATAAGTGGAAGGGATTTTTGTTTCCTGTTTCTGATATAGTCCTCATTTTAGAATCATGTCACTCACAAGACTGTAGCTCATCTAATCAAATCAATAAACGTATCGATTCTGTGTGTGAAGCATTACGTGTAGTTGTTGCATGATCAATTATGGGGAATTTCTGTACCGGGCTCAGATGAGCTCTTGTTAGCAGCAGACTAATCTGAGGAAGTGACTCCCACAAATGGGAATCCATCTGAATGCCGTCAGGTTTTTATCAGTTCACATCTCACTAAGTGCAGATCAGTTTTGATTCAGTCCGAG
The DNA here is from genome assembly GCF_002288905.1 of Enhydra lutris kenyoni. Lineage (NCBI taxonomy): Eukaryota > Metazoa > Chordata > Mammalia > Carnivora > Mustelidae > Enhydra > Enhydra lutris. Next base: position 9,278,848 of record NW_019154101.1, read on the forward strand.
CAGGGCGCAGGAGCTCCTTGGAGATGATTGTTTTAGAGAGCATGGCCAGAAAATAGAAATCAATGAGCCAGAAGCCTTTCCAGAGCAGTGAGAGCTGTCTCTCCAGATTGGTTTTGATCCTCTGAACCCCGTTACCCTTTATTCTTACTTTTGTTTGTTTGTGTGTCCTAGGAAGCGGCTCGGCCTGGGACCAGCACATCACAGCCACCACAGAATATAGCCAGCACCCTGGCTCTGCCAGCACCCCGGGACCAGTCTTTTCTGACCAATGTCACCTTCCTGAAGGTTCTTCTCTGGTTGGTCCTGCTGGGACTGTTTGTGGAACTGGAATTTGGCCTGGCCTATTTTGTCCTGTCCTTGTTCTACTGGATGTATGTCGGGACACGAGGCCCTGAAGAGAAGAGAGAGGGAGAGAAGAGTGCCTACTCTGTATTCAACCCAGGCTGCGAAGCCATCCAGGGTACCCTGACTGCAGAGCAGTTTGAACGCGAGTTACAGTTCAGACCCCTGGAGGGGAGATAGGTCCAACTCTCTTGTTGTGCGGCTGGCCTCCCACGTGGTCCTCCTTGCCCTTGGACGTGGGCTTGTGGGTTTGATTTCAGGTGCCCAAGACTAAGGACAGCTTGCAGGTTAGTTCTGTGACTGTGAAGTTCTACATTTTTTCCCAGATCTTTTACTGCAGTTTTATCTCTGAACTTTTCTTTGGTTTTGGTGAAACCCTCTGAAAGACACTCACTGTGGATCTGATGCAATTTATAAAACTTACGTACTCAGGAAAGAAATGTTTGTCTCATTATTTGAGAAAGGTGGTTTTCAGAGCATTAGAAGGGCACTGAGGAGAAAGGAGATGGTTTGAAAGAATGGGAGGTACATCAGGACTGTGTATTAAATAAGTGTTCTCTTTAAAAGTCTTTTCATATTTATAGCACTTCCCCCTCCACCCCAAAAGTTTAAGTTGTAAGTTTCGGTTTTTATTTTTGTTTTTTTTGTTGTTGTTGATGATGATGTTTGTTTTTTCATTGTTTTGTGGTTTTTGTTTTTTCCTTCCTGCTTTAAATCTTGCTTTTCTTGGTCGTTAATGGTATTGAAAAATAAAATATCTTTAAAACACCTGCTTTTCAGAAACAGATCCCCATTGCCCATCACCATCTTCCACTCTCCTCAGTTATTCTGCTCGCACTCAATGATGGAAGATATGAGAAGACAGAGTCCTAAGTGACAGGTGTGGGGGGGCATTTCACAAAGTCAGTATTGGTCGATTCGGTAAGTGGTTATTCGTGGTAAATTCAGCAAGAAAGAAATTCTTGAGTGTGTTCAAATAAGAGCTGTGGAAGTGGAACTCAGACTTATTGGCTGCTCTGTGTGTTTCTTATATTCCGAGAGCTGTAGAGTAAGCAGTCCTGTTGCCTGTGGCCTCAGGTGAGAAATTATGTAAAAAGTGGTAACCAGACATGATTCAGTCGTCCTTCCTTTTCCAGTACAAAGTTAGAGTTTGGATTCATTAAAATTGGGCAAAGCAAACCATCAAATATCTTTTTCATGGTTGGCACTGATAAGTAAGAAGAGTCTTGTTTTAAAGCCATAGTTTTTTCTTAACTTAAGATTTTAAGAAATTAATGATTCCTCAATAGGTTTGCAACTTCAGAATTCAGCCATTCTTATATTATGACAGTAACTTTAGTATTTATGAGATGTTACTAAACAATGGGTGCTTGTTGCTAAATTCTTGTTTCATTCTTGCCTGATTTGCTTATTATAGCAAAACCATAGCTCAATTTAAATTTAACTTGTATTCACTGAGTGCCAGCACTCTGGTAGGTGCTTGAGATAGGATAATAAAAAAAGCAGACATATACTCATTGCTGTGAGCATATGGTCCAGCTGGGAGTGGGGTGCTGGACAAAGTAAAGCAAGCAATATCAATAACAGAGTCAGGTGGGGCGCCTTGCTGGCTCAGTTGGAAGGGCTTATGACTCTTGGTCTTGGGGTTATGAATTCAGGGCCCATGTTGGGCATACAGATTAGTTAAACTAAATAAATAATTTAAAAAATAATAGAGTGAGATAAGTTTCAGTAGTAGGAAGAGTATAGAGGGGATATTCTCGTGAATCACACTTTGTGGCTAACTAACCCATGTGTTTCAGTCTTTGTTGAACATTCTTCTCATCTGCTGATCATCTCTCCCTATGCTGACTGGGAGTTTAGCTGTCCCTCGGAGTCATCTCTTAAGCACACGTTTCCTTTAGCTCAGGAAGAAGTCTTTTCTTTCTTGACTTCTATCTAAGTGTGGGAAACACATGAATCTTTATGAAACAGACAAGTTTTTATCGTATTTAAAGATATATGGTATTGTTTCCTGACTTATTTTCTTCAGGCTTTCTTCATTTCTCTGATATTTTATTTGGGCTTTTACATTTCATGAAAGTCAAATACAAGGAGGAAATATCGCTGCTCAAAGACACACTCCAATGCCCAACTCAGTAAGCCTTGTTCTCAGGAAGAATTTTCATTTTAAAAAGTGTGATTCAAATTTTTACCTAAAACAAAGTGCCTGTAACTCTGAATGGGGAACATTTGATCCAATTAGCAATCTCAGCAAACTAGAGACTTCGCTTAAGCAAAGCAGAGACTCAACTTAGGAGAGGATCACACTAGCATTCTTTGAAAATGTAGCTGTTTATAACGAGGTACAGCTTGATTGCCGTAAACCCGTCTTTCCTGGGATTTTCTGTGCACAAGCTGTCACCTCTCTTTCCTCACCTCTTGCCAAAGGTTGCATATAATGACAGCATTAACTTCTAGGAAAAGTGGGGTGTGAACCAATTAAATGCATGGCAGAGAAGAGAGGAAGGGACAGTGTATGTATTTGCTGTTCTTATCAGACCATTAAGCTTTAGGTGCAGTCTTGATTTCCTGAATTTAGAAAGGCCTATTGATCTCAGAATTCCCGCTCAGGGCCCCACCATTAGCTCAGCAAGCAGCTTCCATTAAAGGCCGCCTCTGTCACCAGGGAACTTGAAATCCCAGAGATGCATTCTGTCCCTATGATTGCTCTGTGCACGGGTGAGGTCATTTCTGTCCGAATCTTACAAGAAAATTGGTTTTTGCTTTTATTCACATTATCCTGTCTTGTCTATTCACAGAGACTTCAAAATGAACCTCTACTTGTAGGGCTGGAAGGAACCCCAAAATGCCACCAAATGCATCCCCCTCACCTTGGGCACTTTATTCCTGACAGTTTCTTTTTGTTTTCCTAGTGACCCTTTAAGAAGAATCCAGGTACAAGATGTAGGCACTTTTTAGGAAATTCTTTACTGAAAGAACTTAAGCCACCCACATTATTTCTTATCTAATCTCAGGGGACACAGAGCATCCTTCCAACCAGTGGACTGTTACTCTATTCTCTCTCAATCCTCCCTGTCCTTCAGGCTAAATTATCCACGTTGTACCTCTCGGACAATCAATTTCAAGTTAGCCCCAACCTGCTGTGAGGTTCCAGGGCAGGGCAGGGGTCAATATCCCAGTTGGTGGGTGCAGTGAGTGACTTTTCTCGAAAGCTCTAGAGTTTCACCGGTGATGGTTTACGTATATATATCTTATGCTATTAGGGATGTACTTTGAGTGTAAGAGGTCTTCCACATTTGCCTTTTGACTGATCTCGTCATTAAGATTAGGCTCTTAAGCTTTGTGCTAAAATTTTTTAAAAAAAGGAAGTTATACAATTGGCAGAACGATGATCTTCAGCTGGGCAGAAAAAAGTAAAATTCTGACTGTATGTTTTGTTTCCTGCCAGCCACACTGTTAGCTGTCTACCAGCAAATAATTTGTATTTAGGCTTGACGCTACTGGGGAACCAATAAGTGAGCTTGGCCCGTTGGTCTGAGAGCCAGGATACCTGGTGGGGCTGGGATGCCATGGAGCGTCTTGCCACCAGGGGGTAGCATAGAGCTGCTGCCATACATCCTGGTCCCTTCCCAACACTTGATAATTTATGTAATGTGGAAAACCCACTGGGATGTTTATCTGAACCACTTGTGCTGCCTTTTTAAGAGTTCTTTTCACTTCAAGATTCACAGAGGAAAGGGCTCATCAGAGGTCCTGGGAAAGGCACAGAAAGCTACCAGAAGTGATTTATACCGATATTTTAAAATAAAACAACAGCCTGTCTCTAGACTTAGGAGGCAGCATGGCACTTGGGGTCAGCACTGTGCTTGTTTATACCAGAGCTTTGTAGGGGGGTGGGGTTGGGGAAAGGGGGATACTAGAAACGTACAAGCTGGCAGAGAAACTTGACCCCCAAGCCAAAGAAAGTAAAATCTGAACTCTATGCTCTGGCTTTTGTCACATGCTTTTTTATTTTGCAACATTGGAACATTGATAAAGCCAGATAAAGATCTGGATCTCTCAGAAAGCTGAGAGAGAAGACAAAGGACACAGAGAACCACATTATAAGGCATATAACATAATACAGATGTTTATAAAGGTCTAAAGGTCTAAGTGTGTGTTTGTTAGGGGAAGAGTCATGAGAAGGAGAGATCACGTTCAAATCTAAATTGTAGACTACATAGGATTGTCACTTTCAAACGAAAATACTGTTTCCTTAACAAGCCGTAGATGAATATTTTGAAAAGTATGGACTGTGGACCAACTGCTTTAGAAACTCTTGTAATGATGCTCAAATGCAGATTCCAGGGCCCCGCCTAGACCCCACTGCCTGAGAATGTATGGCAGTAGCGCCCTGAGAATCTGCATTTTAACAGCCTCCTTTGGGCAAGCTCCACTTCACCAAAGATCAAGAGCCACTACATAAATCACAAATGTTGGGGCGCCTGGGTGGCTCAGTCATTAAGCGTCTGCCTTCCGCTCAGGCCATGATCCCAGCGTCCTGGGATCGAGCCCTGCGGGGAGCCGGCTTCTCCTCTCCCTCTGCCTCTCCCCCTGCTTGTGTTCCCTTTCTTTGTCTCTCTCTCTCTGTCAAATAAAATATATTTTTAAAAAATCACAAATGTTAAAATAGGAAGGAAACAGCGTGTATTAGATTCAAGCAAAGAAAGATGGGTATGTATTTTAAAAAAGGGGTAACAAGGTTTGCCATTTTTCAAACTGTTCACCTGGAACACACAGAGAAAAAGAACCCCCTGCCTGGCTTTAAACTACTGAGGAACTAGCTCCAAAGACTGTAAGATAATTAAAGATGTGTTATTTTTGAAGCTTTCTTTGCAAACAATTATTACAAAAAGAAGTACGTGCTCATTTTAAAACATATTGGAACTATAGAAAAGAATATTTTTATTTTTGTACTCACATGCATACATGTCAGAGTTCAAGAGACACAGAAGATATGCGGGACTAGAATCTCCCTCCCCCACGTCCTGCTGTACTCTGTCCAGCCCACAAATGATAGCACACTATGCACGCCATCCTGCCCTTTGCCTTCTTTTTTCTCTTAGGTTTTGGGCTTTATTTACATGCACCTAACATTTTTATGTAAGAGAATGACATGATCCAACTTTCATTTTTAAGAGATCACCTGGACTGTCATGTGGCAAGTGGATTCTCCGTTGCCTTCATTCGTCCGTCTGTCCATCCACCCACCCATCCCATCCATTCATCCATTCATTTATGGATCTTTTTGATTCCCATGTGTGAAAATGTTCGCATCTGTTTTTATTCAGCTAGCTTTTAAGATTTTTCTTAACAGATATTGACAGTATGGCAAAATTATTGAATTATGAAGTATATTTATACATTCTATTTTTTTTAATTTTATTTTTTATAAACATATAATATCTTTTTATCCCCAGGGGTACAGGTCTGTGAATCGCCAGGTTTACACACTTCACAGCACTCACCATAGCACATACCCTCCCCAATGTCCATAATCCCACCCCCCCAACCCCCCTCCCCCCATTAACCCTCAGTTTGTTTTGTGAGATTAAGATTCACTTATGGTTTGTCTCCCTCCCAATCCCATCTTGTTTCATTTACTCTTCTCCTACCCCCTTAACCCCCCAAGTTGCATCTCCTCTCCCTCATATCAGGGAGATCATATGATAGTTGTTTTTCTCCGATTGACTTATTTCGCTAAGCATGATGCCCTCTAGTTCCATCCACGTCGTCGCAAATGGCAAGATTTCATTTCTTTTGATGGCTGCATAGTATTCCATTGTGTATATATACCACATCTTCTTTATCCATTCGTCTGTTGATGGACATCTAGGTTCTTTCCATAGTTTGGCTATTGTAGACATTGCTGCTATAAACATTCGGGTGCACGTGCCCCTTCGGATCACTACGTTTGTATCTTTAGGGTAAATACCCAGCAGTGCAATTGCTGGGTCATAGGGTAGTTCTATTCTCAACATTTTGAGGAACCTCCATGCTGTTTTCCAGAGTGGTTGCACCAGCTTGCATTCCCACTAACAGTGTAGGAGGGTTCCCCTTTCTCCGCATCCTGTCATCCCCCGCCAGCATCTGTCATTTCCTGACTTGTTAATTTTAGCCATTCTGACTGGTGTGAGGTGGTATCTCATTGTGGTTTTGATTTGTATTTCCCTGATGCCGAGTGATGTGGAGCACTTTTTCATGTGTCTGTTCGCCATCTGGATGTCTTCTTTGCAGAAATGTCTGTTCATGTCCTCTGCCCATTTCTTGATTGGATTATTTGTTCTTTGGGTGTTGAGTTTGCTAAGTTCTTTATAGATTTTGGACACTAGCCCTTTATCCGATATGTCATTTGCAAATATCTTCTCCCATTCTGTCAGTTGTCTTTTGGTTTTGTTAACTGTTTCCTTTGCTGTGCAAAAGCTTTTGATCTTGATGAAATCCCAATAGTTCATTTTTGCCCTTGCTTCCCTTGCCTTTGGCGATGTTCCTAGGAAGATGTTGCTGCGGCTGAGGTCGAAGGGGTTGCTGCCTGTGTTCTCCTCAAGGATTTTGATGGATTCCTTTCTCACATTGAGATCCTTCATCCATTTTGAGTCTATTTTTGTGTGTGGTGTAAGGAAATGATCCAATTTCATTTTTCTGCATGTGGCTATCCAATTTTCCCAACACCATTTGTTGAAGAGGCTGTCTTTTTTCCATTGGATATTCTTTCCTGCTTTGTCGAAGATTAGTTGACCATAGAGTTGAGGGTCTATTTCTGGGCTCTCTATTCTGTTCCATTGATCTATGTGTCTGTTTTTGTGCCAGTACCATGCTGTCTTGATGATGACAGCTTTGTAATAGAGCTTGAAGTCCGGAATTGTGATGCCACCAACTTTGGCTTTCTTTTTCAATATTGCTTTGGCTATTCGAGGTCTTTTCTGGTTCCATATAAATTTTAGGATTATTTGTTCCATTTCTTTGAAAAAAATGGATGGTACTTTGATAGGAATTGCATTAAATGTGTAGATTGCTTTAGGTAGCATAGACATTTTCACAATATTTATTCTTCCAATCCAGGAGCATGGAACATTTTTCCATTTCTTTGTGTCTTCCTCAATTTCTTTCATGAGTACTTTATAGTTTTCTGTGTATAGATTCTTAGTCTCTTTGGTTAGATTTATTCCTAGGTATCTTATAGTTTTGGGTGCAATTGTAAATGGAATGGACTCCTTAATTTCTCTTTCTTCTGTCTTGTTGTTGGTGTAGAGAAATGCAACTGATTTCTGGGCATTGATTTTATATCCTGACACTTTACTGAATTCCTGTACAAGTTCTAGCAGTTTTGGAGTGGAGTCTTTTGGGTTTTCCACATATAGTATCATATCATCTGCAAAGAGTGATAGTTTGACTTCTTCTTTGCCAATTTGGATGCTTTTAATTTCTTTTTGTTGTCTGATTGCTGAGGCTAGGACTTCTAGTACTATGTTGAATAGCAGGGGTGATAACGGACATCCCTGCCGTGTTCCTGACCTTAGCGGAAAAGGTTTCAGTTTTTCTCCATTGAGAATGATATTTGCAGTGGGTTTTTCATAGATGGCTTTGATACTATTGAGGTATGTGCCCTCTATCCCTACACTTTGAAGAGTTTTGATCAGGAAGGGATGCTGTACTTTGTCAAATGCTTTTTCAGCATCTATGGAGAGTATCATATGGTTCTTGTTCTTTCTTTTATTAATGTGTTGTATCACATTGATTGATTTGCGGATGTTGAACCAACCTTGCAGCCCTGGAATAAATCCCACTTGGTCGTGGTGAATAATCCTTTTAATGTACTGTTGAATCCTATTGGCTAGTATTTTGGCGAGAATTTTTGCATCTGTGTTCATCAAGGATATTGGTCTGTAGTTCTCTTTTTTGATGGGATCCTTGTCTGGTTTTGGGATCAAGGTGATGCTGGCCTCATAAAATGAGTTTGGAAGTTTTCCTTCCATTTCTATTTTTTGGAACAGTTTCAGGAGAATAGGAATTAGTTCTTCTTTAAATGTTTGGTAGAATTGCCCCGGGAAGCCATCTGGCCCTGGGCTTTTGTTTGTTTGGAGATTTTTGATGACTGTTTCAATCTCCTTACTGGTTATGGGTCTGTTCAGGCTTTCTATTTCTTCCTGGTTCAGTTGTGGTAGTTTATATGTCTCTAGGAATGCATCCATTTCTTCCAGATTGTCAAATTTGTTGGTGCAGAGTTGCTCATAGTATGTTCTTATAATTGTCTGTATTTCTTTGGTGTTCGTTGTGATCTCTCCTCTTTCATTCATGATTTTATTTATTTGGGTCCTTTCTCTTTTCTTTTTGATAAGTCTGGCCAGGGGTTTATCGATCTTATTAATTCTTTCAAAGAACCAGCTCCTAGTTTTGTTGATTTGTTCTATTGTTTTTTTGGTTTCTATTTCATTGATTTCTGCTCTGATCTTTATGATTTCTCTTCTCCTGCTGGGTTTAGGGTTTCTTTCTTGTTCTTTCTCCAGCTCCTTTAGGTGTAGGGTTAGGTTGTGTACCTGAGACCTTTCTTGTTTCTTGAGAAAGGCTTGTACCGCTATATATTTTCCTCTCAGGACTGCCTTTGTTGTGTCCCACAGATTTTGAACCGTTGTGTTTTCATTATCATTTGTTTCCATGAATTTTTTCAACTCTTCTTTAATTTCCTGGTTGACCCATTCATTCTTTAGAAGGATGCTGTTTAGTCTCCATGTATTTGGGTTCTTTCCAAATTTCCTCTTGTGATTGAGTTCTAGCTTCAGAGCATTGTGGTCTGAAAATATGCAGGGAATGATTCCAATCTTTTGATAACGGTTGAGACCTGATTTAGGACCGAGGATGTGATCTATTCTGGAGAATGTTCCATGTGCACTAGAGAAGAATGTGTATTCTGTTGCTTTGGGATGAAATGTTCTGAATATATCTGTGATGTCCATCTGGTCCAGTGTGTCTTTAAGGCCTTGATTTCCTTGTTGATCTTTTGCTTGGATGATCTGTCCATTTCAGTGAGGGGAGTGTTAAAGTCCCCTACTATTATTGTATTATTGTCGATGTGTTTCTTTGATTTTGTTATTAATTGGTTTATATAGTTGGCTGCTCCCATGTTAGGGGCATAGATATTTAAAATTGTTAGATATTCTTGTTGGACAGTTCCTTTGAGTATGATATAGTGTCCTTCCTCATCTCTTATTATAGTCTTTGGCTTAAAATCTAATTGATCTGATATAAGGATTGCCACTCCTGCTTTTTTCTGATGTCCATTAGCATGGTAAATTCTTTTCCACCCCCTCACTTTAAATCTGGAGGTGTCTTCAGGTTTAAGATGAGTTTCTTGTAGGCAACATATAGATGGGTTTTGTTTTTTTATCCATTCTGATACCCTGTGTCTTTTGATTGGGGCATTTAGCCCATTAACATTCAGGGTAAGTATTGAGAGATATGAATTTAGTGCCATTGTATTGCCTGTAAGGTGACTGTTATTGTATATTGTCTCTGTTCCTTTCTGATCTACTACTTTTAGGGTCTCTCTTTGCTTAGAGGACCCCTTTCAATATTTCCTGTAGAGCTGGTTTGGTATTTGCAAATTCTTTCAGTTTTTGTTTGTCCTGGAAGCTTTTAATCTCTCCTTCTATTTTCAATGATAGCCTAGCTGGATATAGTATTCTTGGCTGCATGTTTTTCTCGTTTAGTGCTCTGAATATATCATGCCAGCTCTTTCTGGCCTGCCAGGTCTCTGTGGATAAGTCTGCTGCCAATCTAATATTTTTACCATTGTATGTTACAGACTTCTTTTCCCGGGCTGCTTTCAGGATCTTCTCTTTGTCACTAAGACTTGTAAATTTTACTATTAGGTGACGGGGTGTGGACCTATTCTTATTGATTTTGAGGGGGGTTCTCTGCACCTCCTGGATTTTGATGCTTGTTCCCTTTGCCATATGGGGGAAATTCTCTCCAATAATTCTCTCCAATATACCTTCTGCTCCCCTCTCTGTTTCCTCTTCTTCTGGAATCCCAATTATTCTAATGTTGTTTCGTCTTATGGTGTCGCTTATCTCTCGAATTCTCCCCTCATGGTCCAGTAGCTGTTTGTCCCTCTTTTGCTCAGCTTCTTTATTCTCTGTCATTTGGTCTTCTATATCGCTAATTCTTTCTTCTGCCTCATTTATCCTAGCAGTGAGAGCCTCCATTTTTGATTGCACCTCATTAATAGCTTTTTTGATTTCAACTTGGTTAGATTTTAGTTCTTTTATTTCTCCAGAAAGGGCTTTTATATCTCCCGAGAGGGTTTCTCTAATATCTTCCATGCCTTTTTCGAGCCCGGCTAGAACCTTGAGAATCGTCATTCTGAACTCTAGATCTGACATATTACCAATGTCTGTATTGATTAGGTCCCTAGCCTTCGGTACTGCCTCTTGTTCTTTTTTTTGTGGTGAATTTTTCTGCCTTGTCATTTTGTCCAGATAAGAGTAGATGAAGGAGCAAGTAAAATACTAAAAGGTTGGCAACAACCCCAGGAAAATATGCTTTAGCCAAATCAGAAGAGATCCCAAATCGTGAGGGGGCACAAAGGGGATAAAAAGAGGTTCAGAAAGAAGAAAAAAAAAAAAAAGAAAAAAAAAGAAAGAAACAATTAAAAAAAGAAAACCAATAAAGAAAAAAATATAAAAAGGAAAAAAATGTATATATATATTAGATAAACTAGTTAAAAAAACGTTAAAAAAGAAAAGGGTAAAAGTTAAAAAAATTTAGCAGAAGAAGAAAAATAAATTGAAAAAGAAAAAAAATTAAATTAACTGCAAGGCTAAAGAATCATGGGGAGAAAGCCATGAGTTCTGTACTTTGCTTTCTCCTCCTCTTGAATTCTGCTGCTCTCCTTGGTATTGAAACTGTACTCCTTGGTAGGTGAACTTGATCCTGGCTGGGCTTCTTGTTGATCTTCTTGGGGAGGGGCCTGTTGTAGTGATTCTCAAGTGTCTTTGCCCCGGGCGGAGTTGCACCGCCCTTACCAGGGGCCGGGCTGAGTAATCCGTTCGGGTTTGCTTTCGGGAGCTTTTGTTCCCTGAGTGCTTTCCGTAGAGTTCCGGAGGGCGGGAATGAAGATGGCGGCCTCCCGGTCTCCGGCCTGGAGGAGCCGAGAGCCCGGGGCCCCACTCCTCAATGCACCCTCAGAGAACAGCGCCGATTTACTCCCGTCACCCTGCCTCCGGCCGCGCTCCGAGCTGACCGAGCCTGCGACCGGTTCAAGGTAAACCCGAGCTTAGAGCTCACTCCTCGGCTCTGTCTCTGTAGCCGGCTTCCCTGTTCTAATACCTGTAAGCGCTGCGACACTCAGACACCCCCGATCCTTCTGTGACCCTGCGGGATCTGAGGCCACGCTGACCCCGCGTGGGCTTCACCCCGGTTAAGCCTCTGGAGCGATGTCCCTCAGCGGAACAGACTTTTAAAAGTCCGGATTTTGTGCTCCGTTGCTCCGCCGCTTGCCGGGAGCCGGCCCCTCCCCCCGCGGTCTATGTTCCTGTCGCTTTGGATTCACTTCTCCGCCCGTCCTGCCTTTCAGAAAGTGGTTGATTTTCTGTTTCTAGAGTTGCTGTTCTTCTTCTCTTCCATCTCCTGTTGGATTTGTAGGTGTTTGCAATCTTTAGATAAACTATCTAGCTGATCTCCTGCTACCTGAAGTAGTCTCAGCCTGCTACTTCTCCGCCATCTTGACTCCTATACATTCTATTTTTTATGTTAAAGTGGAAGGTTTAAATTTGGGGAAACCAATAATATTAATGATAATTAAAAACTAAATTGAAATATCCTATAAGTCAACACAATAAAAATTACAAATATTTTAGAAAAAGAACCAAGTAAAATCTGTAATCATTTATTTCCAAAACAGATACATTTGTGCATTCATCAATTTAACAGCATTTTACTGAATAAATTTTTTTACTAAATTCAGTCATCAATGAAAGAATTATAATCCATAAATGTGACCAAATGAGACATAATAATCTATGAACCAGCACTTGCTTTTTAAACTTCTATGACTATATCATATCTCTCCATATCTATCTGCCCATCTTTATCCATTGATCTGTTGGTCTGTCCTGTCTTCAGGTTTGGGCCATTTCTTGTGAATAGATTCAGAAACCTAACAGAGTATCTACTGTGCAGGTTGATGGAGCAACTAATCTTTGCAAGACCTGGTGCTGGGCTCTGAGCACACGGAGAACGTAGACAAGGTCCCTTTTCTCAAGGAGCTCACAGTCACATGGGAGAGGCAGCCAATAATCAGATAGTTACTGGGGTAAGCTCTATGACGGTGTGATGGCTAAATGTGGGCCAGAGCTTAGAGAAGGGGATCAGAACACTCAGGGGTTGGGAAGGGCCAAAGTCACCTAAAGGTGACTTTGTATTGAGTTTGAAGGAGCATCTTGTACTCCCCAGAAAAAGAGGCGGGGGCAAAGAAATAGCCTTTCAGTCACAGGAAACCACCTAGGAAAAAGGTGACAAGAGGGAGACTAGGGTGCTTGGGAAAAAGTGATGTATTCTGAGGACTTATATTACTTCTTTCAACTGGTTGTTCCATATATATATATATATATACATATATATATATATATATATATACACACATATATATATATATATATATATGGAAACTGTTGATTTCAGCATGTTAATTTTGTTATAGCTCTTGTCCTTTATTGAATTTTTTTTTTTTACTAATTATAGTGGTGTTTCACTTGATTCTCCTGGATTTTCCACATAGATTTTTTTCTTTTCCAGTAAAGTAAAATTTAACTCCTCTTTTTCCAGCTTTTATGCCCTTGTTTTTTCTCTTTACCTGATAACAGCGGCTAGAACATCTAGAAAAATGTTAAATCAGAATGATAGTTAGTGATGTCTTTGTCTTGTTCTTGACCTTAATGAGCATGTTTTAGTATTTTCCCACCAAGCGTGCTGCTGGCTCTGTGGTAAGTGGATGGCTAATTATCATCTGTATTTATGTTATTAAAAGGCTTTTTCCTTCTTAAATTCAGAATGGATGTTGCATTTCACAAAATCTCTTTCAGTGTAGCGGAGATTATGTGATTTTTCTCTTTGACCAATTAATGTGATCAGTTTATATATTTACGCACATTAAACCATCCTTTTATTCCTGGAATAAATGACTCTTGATTTTAATGTACTGTTCTTGTAATGTGCTGATAGACTCTTGCCATTTTTAATCAATCATTTTCATGAGGTGATAGTATTTTTTTAGTATTTCTCAGGTTTGGGAATATATAAAAGCCTATTTTTCATTACAGATTGTCCCGCTTTCATCATTATAAAAAGCCATATTTGTGTTCTTCATTAATTTTTGCCTGAATTCATCCTTATCTGATGTTAAGATTGGGACCCCTGTTTGCTTTTTGTTTGAATTTGTCAAGCACGCCTCTGTGCGCACTGTGGGTTTCAGCCTGAGCCCTTTTGGTCAGGTGTGTTGCTTGTATGTAGGGAATAGTTGAATTTTACTCTGTAATACATTAGGGGACTATTTTTCTTTTAATAGGTGAGTTTAGCTCATTTTTATTTATTGAGTCTTGTTTATCTCATCACACGTTACGCTTTCTGTTTATATTGGTCATTTTACCACTTGGTCTCTGTTCCTTGTTTTGTTTTGTTTTCCCCTTTCCCCTTTGTGTGTGTGTTTCTTTTGATGATTTAGGAAACTTAGATTTCTGTTCCAAAGTTTTTTTTTTTACACTTTTATTACTTAATCCTTTGGATTTTTAGCCAGTATTTGTTCATATCATGTAAAAAACAAGTATAAAAAGTTAGTATTTCCACCTTCTCCCTACTTCTCTCTATTTCCTCAATACTCAATCCTGTTGACTGATTGGTTAATCGACTTCCCATTTTTAAATATAATTATAACTTATTACTTATTTATTAGCCTTAAATCACAGATTGCTACCTATGGCTATGACAGATGAGGGAATCAGCATAACAACACTGCTGTACACCTATCACCCATTTTTCTTTGATTTTATTAGTTATATCATTACTATATTGTTTAGATTAATAAGAGCCACATTTTGTTCTTTAATTATCATGTATACATTTGTTTTAGTCTCAGTCTTGCCTATAATTGATATTTTTTTCACTTCATGATAAGCTGTAAAAAATTCCCACGTCCTTCTACAATATTGACTTTGCCAGCTGCTAATATTTCTGTATAGATAAATGTATCATTATTTATTTAGCCAATCCTTAATTATTATTAACCATCAATTTGTAGCCAGTGTTTACTAGTATGAATAGTATAAATAAGCTAACCTCTTTGAAATTTAAAACCATATCTCAGACACTTAGAAAAGAGTAATTAGAGGGGTGCCTGGGTGACTCAGTGAGCTAAGCGTCTGCCTTTGGGTCATGATCTCAGGGTTGTAGGATCAAGTCCCGCATCAGGCTCTCTGCTCAGCAGGGTGCCTGCTTCCCCCTCCCGTCTCTGCCTGCCTCTCTGCATACTTGTAACAGATCTCTCTCTCTGTAAAAATAAAATAAAATAAAATCTTTAAAAAAAAAAAGAATAATTAGAGACCAATCATGATAGTGGTCTCAAACCCTAGTGACCATTCAGATCTCCTGGGAATCTTGTTAAAATGAAGATTCTGATTCTATAGGTCTGGAGCAAGGCCTAAGATTCTGCATTTCAAATAAGTTCCAAGGGGCTAATGATGCTATGGGTCTTCAGACCATACTTTGAGTAGCAAGGTCTTTGAATACGTTTTGTGTCTGGAGTTTTGCTCAAATGAAAAAAAAATGCTAGAAAACGTACTCCGTAGCAGTGGTTCTCATTGTGCCCTGTGACGCATTTAAAATATTAGGAAATTACTGTGATTCATGAATGTTCATTTTGCCATTTTATTAAGGTGTCTGCAAGGTGACCCTGTGTTTTACACCTGCTGGCTCGCCTGGGCCTAGTGGGGGTGTGTCCATGGGAGACTGCCAGATGTGCATGTCGCCACCACCGGGGAAAAACAGCCGAGAACCTACAGACCAGCAAGGAGGCAGAGTTCAGACAGGCACACTGGAGTGAGCTGGCAAAGAGATGTCTGAACTCCTATCCCTGGGGGACACATCTTTCGTGTGGTGGTTGGTTGGTGGTTTATTGGTTTTATCCTACCAGGCCCTAAGTGATCTGGCCCCTACCTGCCTCTCCCAGTTATACTCACTTCCTTCATGTTCATTAGACACAGGGGGTTAGCAAAAAAAAAAGGGTTTGGCCTTCCTCTGGACAGGGCTGGACAGTAAATAGTTTTGTTGAGCGTACATACCATCTTTGTCACAATGACTCAACTTTGCCATCAAAGAGCAAAAGCAGCCATGGGAGACAATATGTGGACAGATGAGAATGCCAATAAAACTTTGTTTATAAAACTGAGCAGCGAGCCATAGTTTGCTGACCCCTCCTCCAACACACAGAAGCAGCCTCTGCGCTCGCGTTCTTTGCACGAGCTGTTCCCTTTGCTTCGAACTTACTTCCCCTGGATGAGCCTGGATTTGTTCCCTTACTCCAGTCAGGCCTCTCTGATGTGGCATCACCCAAAAGGCCTCCCCTGACCCCCCCGTACAGACAACACACCTCCCCTATGTGTCCATGTCCCTTCCTACCTCTCTCCTATGGTGAATACTTCATCCCACTGCTTTGCTAATGATATGGGTCATATTTTGATGATTCCTAGGGAAAAGCATATGCGTTTATAGGCAGAGCATTTTTTATACATTTAGCCGTTGATTTACAGCGGACCATCTCTATGGACACAAATGGATTTGTTATGCAGAGTTGGTTTTAATCACGCTTCTTCTAATGACTTTCCCCCGAGATTTAGACTGACTTCAGCAGTGCTACTTGTCTCACGTGGTGAAGCGGCACAGAGTCATATGAAAGAATTGCTTTGTTCTAGATTCTCATCAGTGAGAAAGTAATGTCTTTAACTAATCTGACACTTCTAGCGGGTGAGACCAGGTTCTGCTCCTATCTGTGATTTTCAAAGAACTCTTTATGGAAAGAGGAGAATTTCCTAACATCTGTACATTTCCCAGAAGCAGAGGAAGCCTCATGCCTCATAAAAGGCAGGCAAATGCAGGGTGAGTAGGGCAATTGGGAGGATATTTCTTACAGAGAGATTGACCAAATGGGAAATTGATGTTAGGACATGACAGCTTTGGGGGATCCAGCCCCAAGAAGGAGAGAGTGGTTGGATTCCAAAAAGTCTACACAGGGTGTGCATGATCTCGTTGCTGCAGCCTTTAGAAATCTACACCAGTGCAACGTTCTGAGAGCAGGTGAAGGTCTGTTCATGTGGGCTGCTGGAACAGAGGCTGCCTGAGCCCCACATGTCATTATGGGGATGACTCCAATTTGGGGGCATTGCTGGGTTTCAGGTGGCTTGGCATACCCTCAGAGGCTCTGCACCGTAGACACAGAATATCTCATGAACTGTTGCATTTCTTATGTGAGGAGTGAAGACCAAGAATAAGTCCGTGAAGGAAACTGAGAGGCAAAGAAGGGCTGTATCTGAGAAGCAGGTGGAGTTCCGGACCCGGAGAATGTGCGAGAATATGGTTGCAGCTGATGCCAAGACTCCATGGATATGGCATCTTTTCTGGGCTTGTGGCCCCATCATGCCTTGGTTGGCAGGCTTTGTGATCTTTACCGTTTTCTGAGAGAAGGTGTTTTTGTAAATACCTTATGTAACGTATGGTGTTATGGAAGTTTCTCTTGATTACTAAGAATATTCCAACACAGTGTAATTTGTATGGTAGCCTGATTTCTTTTATATGAGTGTACACGTCTTTTTTTTTTTTAATTTTAATTGTATTTTTTTAAGTAGGCTCCACACCCAACGTGGGGCTTGAACTCACACCCTTTAAGTCAAGAGTTGCATGCTCTACCGACTGAGCCAGCCAGGTGCCCCAGTATACATGTCTTTTCATCTGATTTTTTACTGTACCTTTCCAAAGGATGCTCTTGGAAGGACGTTGGCTTAGCTTAGTCACAGTGAGATAGATGTCTTTAGTCTGTGTCTCCTGTATGTTGGTTCTCCAGTCTCCGCTTCCCATACCAGGACTTGAAAAGTGAAAGGACTTCTGGGTGGTTTCATTGTAAAGTGCCATCTAATGGGTGGATACCAGTTGAGCTTCTGTAAAACTGTAAATTTCATTTCCTAGGCATTTTTAAAGTTCTGAAGCTTTCTGGAGGGCAGAATATATGGTGATAAAACACTTGTCTCTTTTGTACGGAAATGCACATAAATGGTTAGAGAATGTTGAAGATTGGACCTAACAGGTACAGTAACCGTGGCTGCTTTGTTGTAGCTATTTAATATGTGTCGTTAACGTGCACAAGTCCTGAGCTCTGTTTCTGATTCTACCTTAGGTCATTGGAACTGAAAAGTCTCTGTAAACATTATGTATTATTTCAAGTCCTTGCTCTTTCACTCTAGAGATATGGAAAGTTAAAAAAAAAAAAAGTTGCTTGTAAATCTCCTCCAGGTGTTACCCGCCTGCTTCAGCGCTAGAGCAGTCCCTCTCGTGGCATGGGACTGCTCAGTATTTATAATCCTCACCTATTGATTTTATTCTGGAAGGTTGCAACACAGATAAATCCTCTCGTCTATTGGTCCTACATGAGGAGGAGTCACAGTAATTCATTCTAACACTAGCGCGCTGTACCAGTGGGAAGAAAAAAATGGTTGGATTTACTCTAGGCTGTGATCGTTTTCACTTTCTAAAATCATTATGTTCGTTAAAATGAGCCTTAGGACCAAAGAAAATATTCTATCACAGTTTAGGATTAGAGACCTCTTCAGTGAAAGAGCTCAGATTTATGGAAGTAGGAGTTAATAACACTGGCTACAGATGAGTCTCCTAACTTGGCTCCCTATGGCTTGTCACTGGGAACTCCCTTTTTTTTCCCCCACCTCTGCAGTTTTCTTGTGTCTTACTACCGCTCCTTCCCACATTTACACAGTCTATTGTTTTTCCTTATTTACTTTTCTTAGGTTCTGGCCTCATCATCTTTCCCATCTACCCCTCCTCACCTTTGGAGACACTCAGTTTCTACTTCTTCCTTGTCCCAATATTGGGTCTGTTTTTCCATCTTCTCCAACGTTCTGCCTACATTGTTTTCTTTTCCAATTTGCACTGCTGGGGCTTTCTCCCCACTATTTCTGGTAAGGGAGACCATTTTCGGTATTCTCCTTAGTGTGTGTGTGTATGAGAGAGAGGGAGAGGGAGAGGGGGGGGGGGAGGTATTGAAAGGCACTGAACTGCTCGTGTTTAAGGCACAGGCTTTTGAAAGGATGGTGAGAGATTTGGTTGGGTTTGGGGTGGGGGGGATCAGTTGTCCCCCATCTGTGGGGCATCAGCCTCTGGAACGTGGCTCTATATTACATGTGAACACAAGTGAGTCTGGAAGCCAAGAATTTCAGCAGAGCAGGAAGCTGCCCTTATCCCTTGTTCAGCCTGAGGTTACAAGCTGTTGGGCCAGAGTGCACCCTCTTTTCCTGAGGTTGCATCTGTCCAGTTTCCACATCCTACAAACGTGCTGGTCATTCTTGGTTTGGGCAGGTCTTTCCCTGGGTATCCGGGTAGGGAGAGAAAGCTCTGAGCTCCATCTTATTCCTGCTGCTGAGTGGTGGAGTAAGGACAGGGAGAGGCGAGAATATCACAGGCGAGCGAATGAAGTCAGAAGCAAGATTGGTCAGACCAGCCAAGATGCAAATACCAGGAGTTGCTGTATCTGTTGTTTGCTCTCAGGAGGAAGAATTACTGGGTTTGAAAGAGACAAACCCCAACGCTTGTCTAGAGAAGAGGTCATTTAGGGAAACCTTCAGATAAGCATGTGGATCTGCAAGCTAGGGCAGCTGCCGTGGTGGAGGAAGTGGGAGAATCTGCAATTCCTCTGCTCTGCTAGGAGAGTGAGTTACAAACCTGGAGAGCGAGAGACCATTTAAATTGGAGGAAAGTTCCTTTTTCTGAAGATGAATCTCTAAACAGCAGCTCCATTCAGATTCTGTGGCTGCTCTGCACACAGGCTTGTGCTTTTATGACATTTTTGAAAAAAATGGATTTAATGGACTGAGTTCATTTAGACAGGGGAGATCAAATGAATGAGTGGAATTAAAATACACGTCCATTTGGCCGCCAGTCATTGTTTAAGCCACTCGACCACCCAACTTCTCTAATTAAATGGCAGTGCAGTCCCTGTATAAAGTCTGCGATGGATAAATTAGTACTTGGTAAGTGCTCTGAAGATGAAAATCAGTAATGAGCAAGGGCTTTTTCCCCCGCCTTGGGCTGGAAACGGCATCTTTTGTGTTTTCCCACTGCACCATCCGTCACCTGGGTTGACATTGCAAAAAACCTCTCCCAAAGGAAGAGCAAGAGGGACACAGTAATGACAGACCTTTATTTGACGTTTACAAGGCAAATAAGGGACGAGTCTGCATCCATTTCACGTCTGTGCAAGGAGTTATACACGTTTGCTACCTATAGACGCAGGTCGTATTGTACATGAATTTATATATTAAGAAATCGCATGAAAATTATCTTGTTTAAACATTCATGAAGAGCAGACTTCCCCCAAGAGCACTGAAGAAAGAAATCCAGCTCCTGAGAACCTGGCTCACCTCTCTCTTGGTGTTTAAAGCTCTGCATGGAACCCCCTCCAAAACCAGTGGGATGTTGAGGTTGATCTGCCTTGAGGACAGGATTACGTTTTGTGGGAGGAGCTTAGAACTGCAGGGTTGGAAGTAAAGTGTGAACGGTCTGGCAAGGTCCAGCCCTGTCTGCGGGAAATCTTGCTTCTTCCTGACCTGCCCCCATCGTCCCTCCAGCTCCCCTACAAAGAAGCCAAGACCCTAACTTGTTACATGTTCCAAACTTCACTTGCAGTTTTTGCCCAGCACATCCCAACACTCTCATTTGTGTATGTTTTCCTTCTCCCACATTGCTCTGACACAGTGGCAATTAGTCATGCTAGATTGTGCAGGTTGACTAATTACTGATGGTTTTGACAGGCTCCATCAGAAAGGTTGCAAAACCCCAGTGTAAGTTAGGCTCCAAGCCGCTGGCTGCCATGCTCCTCACTGCCCCCAGAGCATGGAGTACCGTGCACCATTTCAGCCCTGGCAGCGCCTCACTCTCAGCTGTACCCCCAAATTGGTCACAGCTGAGAGAACAGCGTTCCTCACATGGTCAGGTGGAGGAGGAGCCTGGGGAAGCTCATGGTGAGGATGTGGGGGTGGGTGAGCGGGAGGGAGGTAGTGGGGGGTGGGGAGGAGCTGGGGTGCATCAGAGAGAAAATGCACCCCTGGATCAGGTCCGCAGAAACCGGCTAAAATGGCCAAAGGGGAGAAGCAAAAACTGTCCCCCTCTGAGAGATTCAAATGCAGGCAAAGTCCAAGAGATCTGGGTCGTTAATGGGGAAACAATTATGCTTATCTGCTTCCTGCCAATCGGTAGCCACCGACAGAGCAGAAGTAATTATAGATACTGTAGACACACTGTGGCATGAAGTGTTTGAATGACACTGCTTAACAACACTTCCTGCTCTAGCCCTCCCAGCATGGCCAAAGAGCTGGTTTGAGCCAGCAGAGAATACTGTCCGGGCATGGCAATGTTGTTTGCAGAAGTTTCTCACATTTTCTTTCCCAAAAAAAACCTTGCTCCAGCAACAGAAAGGAAAAAAGGTTTTGAGTTGATACTAATTTGGTTTCAACTGAAATACTTAGCATGTCATTCACATAGCTGTCTTAGCAGAGGAAGCCGACATATTTTATTTGAGAGTTTTTATAGAGTTTGGCTCCCCATAGGAGCCAAAAGCAGGGTCAGCACCGTAGATTAGAATCAATTCAGTGGAGGGAAAATAAACCTCTGGAATATATTTTATCTTCCCTGAGCACGTCTCAGGCATTAGCAATAATGCGAACCCTGTCTGTGCATGGAGAGGAAGCATCTACGGCTCAGGCTCCCGCCCATCTTCGCTCTGTCCTGTGTGGTCCCATGACCTTCACAGTGGGTGAGATGATTCCAGACTCATCATCTCCTAACTTTATGCTGCTGCTCACAGGACACACACACACCCAGAGTATTCTCTCCTTGGATGGAGACAGGAGCTGCTAAAACACGACCCATGCTGATGAGGCAACCAAGCCTTTCAGGGTGTAGATATGAGCAGACTCTACTTGCCCTTGTATGGGCTGTGCCATCTCTGCTAGGCTAACGCTGCCCAGTTTGCTAGTCTTCTGGACCTTTTTCCAGTTCTTTTAATTCATTCTGAGTGGCTGGCGGAGCAACTTGTTAACTAAACACAGACGCATCAGAAAACCATTCAGCCAACCCAGTACCAGAGTGCTGGAGTCAATACTCAGAATGGCTCCCTTGCTCTGTGTGTGTGTGTGTGTGTGTGTGTGTGTGTGTGTGCTCTGCTTCATTTCAATTTCTTCATTTTAAGACAAGGATGAAGGACCATAGTAGAGATGATGAAGCGCAGCCTTCCCTTACTCTAGGCAGAAGTCCCTGAAGAGGTGGTGCGTTCACTAGCTGACCTGCCTACCTTTCGCAGCTGCAAGTCCTTTTTTTTTTTTTTAATTTTATTTTTTTTAAACATATAATATCTTTTTATCCCCAGGGGTACAGGTCTGTGAATCGCCAGGTTTACACACTTCACAGCACTCACCATAGCACATACCCTCCCCAATGTCCAGATCCCACCCCCCCCAACCCCCTCCCCCCATTAACCTGCAAGTCCTTTTTAACAGAAATTCCAGATACCCATTGCTGGCTTTTACTAAGAGGATCTTGAATGGCTATTTCTGTTTTTTACCTATCCTTTCCAGAGGCCTCCCTGGACTTGGAGGCCAAGCCTCCCTCCCCCAAGTCACCTCTGCAAGCCTCCCTCCTCACTTATCTCATTGAGGGCCGGTCTTTCCCTGCTCTGAGTCTTTAAAAACACAGCTGGTAGGGGTTCGGTGGGGATGGCCTTGAGGCAACTGAAAATCATTCGGGCAATCTGGAGAGTTGTCTCAAAGGGAGCTTTGCAGTGTAAGTGGTTTGTTTCAGTTCTGTGATTTAGCTGTTCTAAAGATCGACATGGGTAAAGATGGGGTCAACACGATTTAAGCCCCTAACAAGTGGAGCTGGCCAGAGTGCGGAACTCAGAATGGCTTCACAATGGTCCCCAGCCCCTGCTGGCTGTGCAGTGGACAGACACACACACATACACACCGTCCACACCTGCTGGTGAGCAGTCGTACCCTCAGGACAGAGGCAGAGAAGTTGTGTGCAAAGCTTCCCACTTCAGTGTCACGCATGTAAACAGCTAATGGAATTTGGGAATACGTGGCATGGGAGTGTTCCCAGATCTCTCAGAGTTATATTTAGCTCAGGAGAGCTTGAGAATAGTTTGGTGGGAGTACACTGCCAATCAAATGAATATTAATAGTGTGGGTCTTGGAGCAAAGAAAATACTTCTTCAGTATCTGATACCTATCTATGAAGGAGATGGTTCTTAGTGTTATAAGGCTTGGAGCATGGGGGTATGATGAACCTTCGGAGATCAGGAATCAGTACCAGCTGGGAAAAGAACTCTACCTACAGTTTAAACCAAACTATTTGAGCATCCCTGGTGTCTAACTAAATACTTTCTCCCCACAATTCCTGCCCCCCCCCAACAATTTATTTCTCTCAAGTTATATCAATCTGGTTCTTTCTTTTTTTTGCTATGCAGTGTATTAATGATTCTCAAAATCTTCCAGTTTATCCCAAACTGAAACACTGGCACCAGAATTGTATCCCACATCAACTCACAGGTGTTCATCTCCTCCTTTACCCCTATCTGAAAAGAAAACCAAGGAGTGGGGCCTGTTGGAAAATCCTCCCTTATTCCGGGGAAGCAGAGGTCCCCCCTACCACATCCCCCACCTCTCTACATTTTCTCCAGGAGCAACTCTGCACAATTCTTCTTTAGCCTGGGGTTCAACTTCCCCATTAACATAGATACAACACTCCACTGAAGATGAAGTATAAGAAATTTTCTGCTTGATGTGTTTTATGTCCCATTATTATTTCCCCTGTACATCACATGCCTCTCTGAGAGGCACAGAAAAATGTGTCTGGTGCAAGGTTTTGGGGGAGGGTCCCCCACCACTTAAGGAGGAGGAGGGAGAGATGGACCCATAAAGGAATTCACTTGAAGCTACTCCCTGTACCTTCCCAGGAGGTCTGGACTCCCTTAAAAGCTCTCTCCTACTCTGGAAACTTCCTTTGCATCCACAGACTCCATTGCCATCCTCTCTGGGCTGGCTGTCTCCCTTCTGTCTGGGTCTCTGCCCTATCTGCCCTCTCCTCATGGCAGGGGCAGGACTGAGAGGTTTCCCCTGTGCAGCCTCTCAGCTGCTCATTGTTTATGGGATGAAACCGGAGGCCGGGAAAACACTGATGAGCTCAAACTGTGGCTGAGTCAAATCCATTATGCCCCAGTCCCCCCAACACCACCACAGTCACAATGGTTTCGTCCTTTTTTCCATCAGGTGGGGGAAATCAGAATCGCACATTTGCACATGCAGACTGTTCACAGCAATAAAGAAAAATGAATCAAGTATATACAAGCTCCCAAGTGGGGGACTTTCAAGGGGAAGAAACCAAGGATAGGGGAAGACTGCCTCCATGGTAGCAGCGGCGACTGGTAGTTTACCCCAGAAGTCTCTTAAAGTCAGAGGGCACAGCCAAGCTCCCGTGCTATCTTGCACGGAATACATAATATGGTCACAAAAGCCTTTCCCCGAAGAGGCGGAAGTAAAGCTCTCAGCCCTCTGGGTTCCCGAGAGTTACAGGTACAGTGGACCACTCGGTGCAGGGGGTCCTGAAGTTTCCTCGTTGAACCCCAGAGGGTTCTGGAGCATATCTAGAACAGAATTCAGAGCTCGTCCCAAATGCTGGGCTCCTCAGCAGCAGGCCTGCCTTGTTCCCTGGGCACAGGGTAGTGGGCACCCAGGCAGGGCAGGCACCCATGGGAGAAGTGGGCACCAGCAAAGGAACCTGTCGGGCACCTTCTCAGCTGTCACGCCCAACACCACCCACAGCCACTTCTAGAAACAGCTGCCGCTGGAAGCCCAGACAAAGCCCCCGCCAAGAAGCTGGGTGGTGAGATGACCGGGCAAGGTGAACAAGCAACGCAGACGTGGGAGAAGCATCCCTTCACGGGGAGGTGGTGGGGACGGTGACCCAACCGGAGGCAAGCAGGGTTGGCTCGCGTCCCCTCAGCTCTGTGTGGCTGGGTTATACGAGCCTCTTCTCTCGCATGCTGCAATCCCGCTAATAAGCCATTGACCTTGAGTGCGAGTCCGGGGCTGATTTGCTGCTCTGTCTTGGGGTACCCCAGGGGCCTGGTGGCTTCATGGGAAGAAATCCTCCTCAGTTCAGCAGCAATCGGTTTTTCTCTCCTTCTGCCACGGTGATCAAATTAGCAGAGCTGTTTCTCCACAGAGGAAATGTGGCCATGGGTCCCAGGAGGCACTGCCCGTTTGCCTGTCTGATGGCTTTGGGAAGGGAAAGCAGGGATGGATGCGAGCGTGTGTCCCTACCCCGCCCAAGCCCCGGCAGGGGCTCTCCCACCTGGGATGGCCAGCCAGCCAGCCAGCAGCGAGACCACAGGGAGGGCAGGTGCGGGGGTCTTAGCTGCAGGAGGCCTGGCAGGTGGCTGCATAGATGCTGCTGCCCACGGTGCCCCCGCTGCTCAGGCTGCTGGTGGGGCACTTGAGGGGCCTCATGCTGCTGTCCCCCTGGGTGTGCAAGTGCTTGAGCCGCCAGCGCTCCCAGCTCCTCCGAAACTCCAGCTGGACCTTCCATGGGAAAAGGAGGGAAACAACAGCCATCATGCAAACCAATTGTCCACGAAATGGCCCCGTTATTACATTAGCAGGGAAGGGGGAAAAAATATCCACTGCATTATATTAAGAGACACAAGTCAAGGCCTTTGGGCGCCTAAATTAATATGCCAATAAAACTGTTTATCGTTGTCTCTTATTTTCCGCCTCTTCTCAGGAGAGAGATGAGGTTGATGATCTAATTGGTCTCTTCCATCTCTAAACTCTGTGACTCAGCTAAGTCCCCTCCACAATCCATCCTATTGTTTAACGGAAGAGAACAAGAGTGAGAGCAATGTGGAGACCGGAGCCGGAGGGAGAAGACGAGGAGGAGGGAGAGCCTGACTTCAGAGCAGCGTGGAGCCCGGTGGCCAGAGCCTGCCTGCCCAGGACTGCCCTGCTGTCTTGGGCAGCAGCATGGGGGACCCAGGCGTGGGTGCCAGCGGGAGGCGGAGCGGACTGTGCGTCCAGCTGCCCTGCTCTGCGCCAGCTCACTGCCTGGCTGGGGACCTGTGACAAGTGTGCCGACAGGAGGTACAGGGACACCCCAGGGGGATAGGAGCCTCTGCTTGTGCAGCAGCATGGAGGCCCATCTGGTCTCACAGCCTTAACTGCAGAGGCTGGGGAGAAGGAGGATAAATGGAGGCACATCTGTGGGAAGCTACTTCAGGGACTGAGGTGGTTTCATGGACACCAGCAGGAAAAGGGACGGGCCTGGGACTTCTCAGAGCTCTGACCCATGCTGCCCTTTCTGCCGGGACCAACTTGTCCTCATCTGGATCCCCAGTCCTAGCGCCGTGCCCCACATACAGCAGGCCCTCCACATGTGCTTTGTAAATGAGCTGAGGGAAGGAGTGAGTGACAAAACAAGCATCTGACACAGGGCTCCTTGTGCTACTGAGTTACTACAGTGAAACAGAGGGGGTGATGCCACGAGTCCCAGACACCTGTCCCTGCACTTATGGTGGTACACCTCCTCACCTGCTAAGTTTACCTGACTCCCTGCCTCAGAAGTCCTGTCTGGCCAGACCTCAGGCTCTGGGATTTGGGAGGAATGGGTGAAGCTCACTCACTTCTGTCTACACTTGGGGGAAGAGGCAAAGTGACTGCTCATGTGCCACAACTGGATAGTGGCAGATCTGGGATTGACACTCAGGCTTCTGAATCAAAGCCATGGTGAGAGGACACGTGAGCCATGGTAGAACCACCCCCTCCACTCCCCTCCCCAGGTCTGCGCTCCTGGCAGCTGAGGCAGGACCCAAGTCCAGGCCATCTTTTCAGGTCACAAGTACCTGGCATTGCCATGGCAGCCCTGGGCCTGGAGAACAGCTTTTGTGGACAGAGATCTCAGCCCAGGAGCCACGTGTGTTTTTATGGCCAAGTGAAGGTGACATGTCTGTCCTGGTGCCTGGAGGAGCCAGGGCCTGAGGCGTCTCTAGGAACTGGGCAGCGCACTTGAACAAGGCAAGTTCAGGTCTCCTGAACCCCACAGCCTGAGCCTGGGAGAGTCCAAGGGGAGAGGCCAGCTGGGGATCTGGTGACTGAGGGGTCATTAGTTGCCAAGGATCCAGTGGGATGTGTGCCCGACCCTCCCTCCTGACAAAACTAGGCCAGCCCTGGGAGGTGGATGAAGCGGGGAGGTGATGGAAGAGAGCCGGGAGGAAACTCAGCCAGGGTCCAGGAGACTTTCTGCAGAAGTGGTGGGGAAGGCTGGCACGCGTGTGTGTTGGGGGAAGCACGTGCTGCCGGCAAGGCTTTGGGGAAGAGGAGGGAGGAGGGGGAAACAGGAACTGCGAGGGACCGAGAAGGTGAGAAGGCACGGAAGGGAGCCTCATCACTCCAGCCCACACCGGGGACGCCTGCCAACCTGCCCTGTCCCTGGGAAGTAAAGCAGCAGTGCTAGGGCCAGCAGGCACATCACCACCCCTCTGGCTGAGAGCCATTCCTGAGGGAAGTGCTACCCTGCGGAGCTGCCGGTTCCTTGTCTCTCAGCATTTTCTTCAGTTCTTTAGGAAGTTCTTTGTGAGGGCTCAGGTGTGGGGAAGAGCTAGCTGGTACCTCACGTGCCTCCCGTGGAGCAAGGGCCTATCTGGAGGACAAGGCCCCTGTGAGTGTTCTCTGCACCGGCCTCCTCTCCTTCCCCCACCCACCCCACACAAAGCCCAGTAAACCCTCGGAGACTGGCCGGAATGCCTCTGTGGGCCACTCTGTGCCTGGCCCTGCCTCCCCTTCCCAGCGCTGAGCCATTAGTGGAGACCCCTCCCCGTCCACCAGCCCCACCACCTTCGAGCTGTTGAACTGGGGCTATTCATTTCATTTTGCCAAGGCTTAATTTCCTCACCTGTATAATGACAATAGCCCCTACTGCATAGATTGCATTTACCAGAACACGTCTGGCCAGAGCCAGACTGTGAGCACCTTGTACACAGTAAAACCTTCAGGAAGCATCTCCCTCCCTTTTAGAGATCCATGTGCTCTGAGCATCATTAACTCCACTTTGCAAAAGAGGAGACAGGTGTCCCACTGTGGGCATGTGACTTGCCCAAAGCTACACAGTTCATTAAGCCGTGGGGCCTGGATGGGAGCAGGGACCTGAAGCCACAGCCCACGTCCCACCTCTGTCCCACCACGTCACACTGCGCTCTGAGCCATCTCACGGCTCCCTGAAATACCAAGGTCCCTACACACTGCCACCACCATGTCCCCCATGCCCACAGCACAAGTAAAAGTAATGTACGAATGCAGACTCTTGAGATCCCGAACTCCCTCGGTGACAGAAGGCACACCAGGAGCACAGGATCTTTGAGGAGCTGTGTCCTCGAGTCATTTGAGCCCCAGACTCACAGATATAAACCCTCACCTGGGCCTGAACAGAGTTAAGAGAGGCCTCCAGTGGCTCCCCAGAGTCTGGAATGGAAGATTTCCCACCCTCTCTTCCTTGCCGGGGTCCTCCCCCTGTGGCTACTTCCCCAGAGGGCACCGGTACCACGTCTAGTATTACCATTTGTTTCCCTCCTGGAAGGAAGGGGGAGGGGGTGCTGTGGCATTTGTGACACCCAGTCCGATGGCATGGGGCTGCTCCTGATCTGCTCCAGCACAAAACTGGGTACCTGGGTGGAAGGGGCCTTCCCCAGGCACCATAGGCACAGGTACCCCTCCCCAGGGGCTGACGGTCTCAGAGAGGGCTATGGTCCAGGAGGATCCACAGGAGAGGAGAGGAGAGGGTGTGGGGGTTAGCAACAGCCCCCTTCTTCCACCCCAGCAAGCAGAAAGCCCCTATAGGAATGCACCCCTTTGCCATGGTAGGCGGGGCTCTCCCCTGCACACACACAGTGGGCACATCCCTCTTTCTGTTAGAATGCATTCCAGTCCCAGCTCTGCCTCCACTTCCAGGCCAAACCTGGGGCATGCTTCCTATTCTCTCTGATCTCCAATGATTTCACGTGTGAAAAATGGGAATATTAAAACCATAATTTTAGCAGGGATTTTTTTTTTTTTTTTTTTTTTGGTGGTGGTGGGGGAAGCAGTGACAAATAAGATAGTGATTATTAAAGCCCCAGTATGTGACCTGGGTACGTCTACTGTTGAATCATCTTTTAACCATCACCTGTTCACTCCGGACCCCCTTCACACCAGGCTGGGTCTTCCCCAAGTTCACACAAATTAGGGTATACCTGTGTGTGCGCATGAGAGAGAGAGAGACCCATGTACAGAAAACAACGCATGGACAAGATGCTTCCTCAGGTCTAGTGCCTAGTGGGATGTGTAGGGGGTTTCAGCTGAAAAGATGGATGGGAGTCCCCCTTGACAACTCCAGAACAGCCTATAAGAGTGGTAGCATCCCGTAAGGGTCCCCACCGTTCCCCCTCAGGCCTTACCTCATTGTTGACAAAGCAGTACAAGATGGCGACCATCAGCCCCTGGAAACAAGAGTCCCGCCATCAGGGAGGAAGTGGGAAGGAGTTGCCCTACAGGAGACCCTGAACTCCTTGGGGCTCTAGTCCCAACAACCACTTCCTCAGAATGGGCAGCCCCAGCAGGCCCAGAGCCCACGTGGAGGGTTCCTTCTCCTTTCCTTTCTGGAGATACAAGAAGGCCCCTTGCTTAGATACTGCAGAAGCTCTTCCTCCTTGAGGAGGTCTGACCCTAGGAAGTCCTCTGATCATGGGCCATCTTCCCACCACGGCTCCGTCTGCTCACTCAGCACACTCGCTGCTCCAGAGCTGTCATCTGTGTGTGTGTGTGTGCACACATACATGACGATCACTTGCATAGGCCTACATGTGTGTGGCCCTCCCACAGGCCTCCTGAGGGACTGAGACCAAGCTCTCATACATCTGTGCCTGTGGGATCAGCTAATACTAGGGGAGAGGATGAATCCTTGGCTTTGGAAACTATGTGATGTGGCACATCTTGTTTTAACACCTCCGAGCCTCAGTTTCCCCCTCTGTAAAATCGGGTGACCCGCACACCTCCTGGGGTGCTGCAAGGACAATGTATGCAAAGCCCCTGGTGAGGTGTCTGCACCCAGCAACAGCCTGGGATCCAGCCACTGTGATGCCAGGCAGGGTGCCCACGGCTGCCTCTGGGAAGGCGTCTTGTCCCACGTGAGGGTGCCGGGTGCCGATTCTAGCCCCGGCTCTGCTCCAGCCACAGAACTCTGGGCATAGCCTGCTTTCCCCTTGGGCCCCAAGGTGCCCGTCGGCACGGTGTGGGCCAGAGTCTACCCCACTGTCACTCTGCGACCTGGCAAGTGAGGAGGTCATGAACTCACCTGGAAGGAGGTGAAGGACAGCTCTGTGAACAGCTTGATGAAGCGCAGCATCCCCCGGGCGTGCTCGTCCATCACAAAGGCAAAGACGACCTCGTGGGTCCCCAGCAGAGGGATGAGTGTCAGTGTGGACTTGGCAAGTCTAGGGGGTGGGGATGAAGACATCGTTCTGGATCTCTCCCAATGGACTCTTCCCCTTTCTGTGCCCCGACCCCACATCTGGGGCAGCAGACACTCCCACCCAAGACACACTGGGCTGGGCTGCCTGGCAGGGAGGAAGTAGAGGTCAATACCCCCAGAAGCCCAGGAGCTGCCCAGGTCCAGGGCTAAGGACAAGGCTTGGGGTCCCAGGCTGGCCCAGGTGGGAGAAGAAGGTCATGTGGGGTCCCAAGCTCAGCACCCCAGGATCTGTCTGTCTCTTCCGGAAACAAGGGCTGAGGGGACCCTGCAGAGAGAGCTTGGGCGCATCACCTGCACTTGATGTCCGTCTTGCACATGACATTGGCTTTGAGCTTGGACACCACAATGCAGATGACCCGGATAAAGATGAGGAAGTTCACCTGCAGGGCAGACAGGTGGAGGCGGCTGGGGGCCCTCTCAAAACACCCACAATCTCCCGGCCTTTCCGCAGCAGCTCCGGATGCCAGAACTGCCACGCCCGCCCCCACACCATCACTCACCCCAATGGCAAAGAGAATGGGTAGCCGGATGATGAGCCAGTAATTCATGTTGGAGTTCCTGGTCCAGCAGCTGGAGGGGAAGGGAGACACAGAGCCCCCAGCTCACAGAGCAGGCCCAGGGGCACACAGACACGGCCACCATGAGCCACCCAACAACCAGTCTCACAGACTCACACAGAGTTCTTCAAGCCACACACACACACACACACACACACACACACACACACCCCACAGCCAGAGTCCTAAATACATGGTCAGAAAGATACACATGGCCCCTTCAGGAACCCACAAACACTCAAGTGTGTGCCTAGTATTATACACAAAATAGCAGAGACATTTCATAATTATTACAGAAAAGCCACTACATGCTCCTTGGACCCAGCACTGTCTGCCATCACACAGTCCCAGGGAAGGACAGGGAAGGGGTACTAGAGAACTGAATCTGTAAATGAAACTCCTGGTCCCTCAGTATATTCTCCCAACAGGTAGTAGCGACGTGCCCCAGGGGCCAAGGAATCCCGTGGGATCTGAGGATGGGGACCCAGGAGCAGAACACTCACCCCTCATCCTCATAGAGGTACTTGACAATGCCCCAAGGGATAACAAACAGCAGGGGAAC
Source organism: Enhydra lutris kenyoni (assembly GCF_002288905.1). NCBI lineage: Eukaryota > Metazoa > Chordata > Mammalia > Carnivora > Mustelidae > Enhydra > Enhydra lutris. The sequence continues at coordinate 9,310,231 of NW_019154101.1, forward strand.
ACCTGAGAGGAGAGAGGGAAAGAGAGAGAGAGGGAGAGGGGCTGGTAGGCCTGAGCCAGCACCAGGCACACTCAGGGGCCTCTCCTTCCCCAGGCCTCTCCTGCCATCATGCCCTTCCCTTGCCTGACCACAAAACCACTTCCTAGCAGGTGTGGAACTAGGCTGGTCTGGGAGCATGGGAGAGCGGAGGCGGCACGAACACCCACTTCCCACCCCACACACCAGACTCTTCCTCAGAGAGAAGATCCCACCATGTTATAGCTGTATCTGTCCTCACTCCTTTGCCCCTCCCTCCCAGGCACACTGTCAGAGCTTGTCCGCAAGTCATGGCTGAGGCATGAGGATGCAGACATCCAAGTAACAGAGGGACAAGACCATGGAGTGTGGAGAACATGCAGGTGAGGTGGGGACAGGCCAACCCTCTGATGCCCTCCTCTCTCTGCTGTGGCCCTTGTGCCCAACTCAGTCAACTCCTTCAGGCACTGGAAGCCCCTCTGGCCACCTGTGCCCTACCTGCTCTCACCGCAGGTGGCTGAGCAGAAGCCTGGAGGGGAGGTAGGGACCCTGACTTTGAGGCCAAGAGCCCAGCTAACCGCGCAGTGGCCCAGGGTAACAACAGCTCCAGCGTCCACACTCTGCACTCAGCTGAGGCTCAGCTGGTGTGGCAGGATGCCTCTAGGAAGGGCCCCTGAGACCCCTAGCCCCCGGTATCCGCACTGTGGGGTAGCCTACGCCGTGTCAGGATCGGTCTGCATGACCGATAACGTGCGCAGAAGTGACGGCATGTCACTTCTGAGATTAGGTTATAAAACACTGTCTTAAAAGGTTAGAAAAGGCTTGCCTTGGCTCTCTGTCTCAATCTGATTGCTTGCTCTGGGGGACACCAGTTGCCAGGTCGTGGGGGTGCTCAGAGAGCCCATGGAGGCCCCTGTGGTGAGGGGCGGAGGCCTCCAGCCAACAGGCAGCAAAGGGCCTGTGCTTCCTGACAGCCTCCCGAGTGAGTTTGTGGGGGACTCTCCAACTCCAGTGAGGACTTGTGGTGACAACCTCCCAGGGGCGACAGCTTGACTGCATCCCTGTTAGAGACTTGGACCCAGAGGCATGCAGCCCCATTGAACCCAGATTCCCGCCCATAGCAACTGCGAGAAGAATGGCTGCTTTCAGCAGTTTAGTTGTGGGATCTTCTGCTCCCCAGGGGACAGCCTCATTCATCTTCAGAGCCTCGGCGCTTGGCTCGCCCTGAGAACTCAATACATTTGCTGACTTCAAACGGACAGCCCATCCTCACAACAGATGGAGATGAGTCAGGAGCTCAGGAGGGGACAGGTGGGACTAGAACCTAGAACGCAGGGCTGCTATCCCACGGCCACGCCAACCACCTTCAGTGGCTTTCTGCACCAGCTCCCCATGCCTGTCCCTACAGGTGCTTCTCGCAGGGTGGGAGATGCGGGCATCTGAGCTAGGGTACTGAGGTGTGCGCACAATTATCTGAGTGTGTGGTGGGGGGGCAGTCCGTGCCTGTGCAGCCTTAGGGGGTCTCCCCCAAGAGCACGTTTCCCCAGCCTTTCTTGTTGCCATGATCCATGTCCCCAAGAGCAGCTCCTGAGCAGGAGAGATGCCTGGAATTATAGCGAAGACAGGGATGGAGGAAACAGCAGCTGACCATCAGTTTTCATCGGATCTCCTTCTCCCTGGTCATTTATTGTCACACAAGCCAGACCTCTGAGCATCCATGATGCTTTACCAACAGGCCCTCGTGAGACTGCACAAGGGACGGGTGGCTTCCAAAGGCCTCAGAACATAGCACGCCACACAGAAGATGCTCAAAGACGATGGAAGGAAGTAATGACGAGTGGATTGATTTATCAGTGAGAGCAGGGGAATTCTCCTGGCAAGAACCTGCCAGTTCCCTGAGCCACGCACGCCTGTGGATGCCTCCCTCTTGGACATTGCCAGTCACCTGCTGACCTTTCTCCCTGAGACCCCACTCCAGGATTGGGGAGCTCACTCATGTTATCAACAAGACCCAGCGAACATCACTCACTCATCAGCCTCTCCTTAGCAAAGCCTTTTTAAAAATGCAGGCACAGCTATACCACACGCAAACACGACATGCCCTCAGCCGGCTGCATCTTTCCGCTACTTAGAAAGTCAACAAGACAGGCTGGAGGGGGAAAAAGCCCAAAGTAAGACACATAGGACTGGCCCTGAGAAGTAATGGTTCCCTTCTCCATCACGTGCCTTCCCCCAGGCAGCCTCTTTGTGGCGTGTTATGGGGACACCCCGCTGCTGGCAGATGGCTAAAGAAGCTGACATGTCTTCTGGGGACTCCCCAGCTGTCCCCAGTCCGAGTTTTCATTTTGATTCTTCTGCCAGCACATGAAGCTGAAAGTTGTTTCCAAGCATCCCAACATGGGCTAGGTCCCCGGGCCCCACAACAGAGCTCTTTGCAGATCTGTCTTTGTGTCCTCTGTCCCTGCCCCTTTGTCTTTCCCTGTATCTTCCCATCCCAATCCCTCAAGATGGAAGGAAGGTCCCCCTGGTCCTACCCCTTTGCCCCCTCAGACCCTGAGCCACGGCATGAGGTGGTAGGAAAGGATGGGCGCCCCTCCCCCATTTCCCACTCAGAAACCCCTAGGATGCTATGTGCCCCCACCAACCCTCCACCAACCACCCCCACTCCTCTGCATACATCACACTGTCCCTCTGATTGTTCCTGCCCTCAGGTCGCCATGGAGACAGGCACGAACAGCGCTGATGCTATTTCCCAGAATGGATAGGCATGGTCCCCCACCCTCAGGACAGCCTTCCCAGAGCTCCCCTCAGTGATGTAAAGCCACCCACCCTCAACTAGTGGCAGGGCTCTCCAGCTGCCCTCTGCCTGGTTGACGGACCCAGCCTAGGAGGGGAGGAAGGCAGAACAGGGAGAGATGGGCCCTGGGGGAGGGAAGAGTGGGAGCAAGGAGCTGTACCCAGAGGCCAGGCCCACCCACCCACTTGTGCAGGGGCCCAAGCTTGCTCAGCTGGGCCTTCAGGGGATTCAAGAGGCAGCACAGGACAGAGAAGTTTCCATGACAGGCAGCAGGGGCCAGGGGCCTGGGAGTCAGGAGGCCTGGTTCCAGGGCCTGCTCTGCCTGTGAGGCCCTGCCCTCTCTGGGCCTCAGTGTCTTCAAGATATTGATCACCCCCTTTAGAGGCCCCCTTCTACAATGGGGCCATATAGAGCCAAGTGGCTGATGGATACCAACAGAAAGGAATGTAGGGAGGGGACAGGAGTAGGGAGGCTAAGAGGGCCAGACAACCAGTGGAGGCTTCCTGAGGAAGCGGGCTGAATGGATGAGGAGACTGTATGGGAGGGGGACTTCACGTGGCCTTGACTGAGGCCATAAGTCCCCAGAGGTCAGAGGTCAGGGCAGAGTGGTCAGAGCAACCTGAGGCAGGGGAAGGAAGGAATGACAGTAGGGAATGACTGAATGGCAAGCTAGAGGTGGGGGGCAGGGCCATGGGCAGATTAGGAAGGGCCAGAGGGCAAGGTTCTCTGGCTCTGTCCCCAGGGGGGCTCCTGAAAATGAATACTCCCTGTTGCATTTGTTTTCCCTGTCCTGGGGGGGGGGGGGGGGGGGGGGGGCCGGGGGGGGGGGGGGGGGGGGGGGGCTCAGCCCATGTCCTCATCAGAATCCCACATGGCGAGAGGCAGAAGCACAACCAGAAATGTTCCAGCAAAAAAAAGGACACAATGGTTCTCCGCAAACTTTTTTGGCTAGAACATTTCCAGCTGGGCTCCTGGCGCATCCGCGGTCCACCCTTCCTCAGCGGGCTTCTGGCTAACCAACCCTGCCCTGCCAGGATCCTCGGAGCCCACCTCGTCATCATTGGCTGACAGAGCCACAGCCCCTCAGCACTCACCTCCCGACCCCCTACCCTGAGCTCCAGGACTCTCCTATTTCCCTCAGGGCCTGGGGCTCCCTCCCCAAGGGTCTTAGAGCTATCTGAGGACCGTGCCATGGCCGCCAGTATATGTGTGTGTGGTGTATCTGGTCAGACAGGGTGGAGGCCTCTGCTTCCATAAAGTGGGAAGGGTTGTGTGGGGAGGGGAGGGTAACCACAGTCCCATTATCTGGGGTTATCCAGCAGGCCTGGCCCCACTGGCCCAGCAGTGTGTTCTCAGTACCAAGCCAGCTTCCTGGGGGTGGCCTGAGGGTGCTAGTCCTGAGAGAGGTCAGGGTCTCCCACTTCCCACGCCACAGGTTGGGGTGGAGGAGCGCGTGAGATGAAGGACTGTGGGCCTTACCCCAGCCTATGCTCAGATACAGCCTGAAGATGCGCTGCTCGGAGAAGACGGAGAAGGCCAGAAGCGTGTACAGGTACACACCCTCCACCAGGAGCCAGTAGTAGTTGGCTGCCACGCAGTACTGCATGAGCAGGAACACCAGGCGGCAGCCCAGAGAATCCTGGGGGTGGAGAAAGGGTCCCCAGGGGACAACAGCTCTGCCCCCCCGCCTCCCTTGGCCCCTCTCCCCATCCTGCCCCAGTCTCTACCCTCCTGCCTTGAATGCAGGAGGAGCGAGCTAAGGCCTTCTTGCCAGGGCCAGCGCTAAGAACTTGGACCTGCTTTAGCACACTGAATCACTACGGTGGTGGCAGAAGCCATTAGCCCCATTACAGCTAAGAAAATTGAGGCCCAGAGACGTTAAGCGACTCACCCCAAGCTCTACAGCTAGTTAAGGAGCAGAGCTGGGAGTCCAGCCTGGGTCCGTTTCCCAAATCCCCTTCCTGGGTCAGACAGAACTCCTTAGGGGCAGGGAGAGGGTCCACCTCCTTAGACTGGGGGATCCCAAGGGGGGACTGCCTGTCCCATCGGACTGGGGGCTCCCTGAGGACTAGGTGGGGGCAGCTTTTGCGTTTCTTTGTGCCAGGTCTGGGTGGGGCGGGAGAGGCTGCCTTCCCTGACTGTGCAACCCTCCCCGGGGCCCTTCCTGACCGAACCACACACCTGGTAGGAGAGGAGCCCATCCCACTGGTGCTGCTGGGGGGCCGTGCTATACATCCACTTGAGGACCGCGTCCCTGATGAAGACGGACAGGGCTCGCAGGATGAAGGACGCAAACAGGTTCAGGTGGATGTAGTTCCGGGTGCAGTGCAGGTGTCTGTGGGACAAAGCAGAGCTCCTTCCTGGCAAGATGGCCGGTGGGTCTGCTCCACAAGCCTCAGTTCTCAAGCTAACGAACCCCCTCAGGCATGTGTCTGTCTCTGGGACTGTCTTTTCTTCCTCTGAAAATGCCCTTCTTCCTCATAACCCTGAAAATTCTCAGCCCAATGTTAAGTCCTGCCTCTCCACGAAGCCTTCAGGTGTGTGCTCACTGCCACCCTCCATCCACACTATCCTTCCTTCTACGGCGTCTTCTTTTCTACAGAGTCGTGTGTAAGCCAAGTGATTTGTATGTGAGGACCCCTCGGCCCAAGAGAGACTTCCTGAGGAAAGGACCCACCTCTCACATGCCTCAAGGTTGCCTCACAGAGGGCTAGGGCGAAGCACATGGTAGGAATTCAGGAAGTATTAGACATAATTTCAATATCCTTTCAGGTAAAAAACGCATAGCTAACTGCAAATACAAGGGCGTTTCTTAACTTGATAAGGGCTATCGAACCACACTGGGAGCAAACATCATTCTTAACTGAGGAATTTTATAAGCATTTCCTTCTAATTCAAATAAATAAGAATTGCCTAGCCTAACAAAGCTATCATCACGTCTATTGAACATCATAGTCCAGATCCTGGCCGCTGGAAGAGTGCAAGGGGAAAAAAAATCATAAGAATTGGAAATAAAAGAACAAAATTGTCATTATTTGTAGAGGGGAGAGTATCTTCATTGAGAATTCAAGATAATCTACTCACAAATTATTAGAACCAATTAGGAGAGTTCATCTAGCAAGGTTGCTGATGTGCGTTTATGTAGAGCAGCAATAAACACTTAAAAAACACATTTCAAAAATTCACTTACAATTTTTTAATTGGCTACATAGAAAAAAGTCCAACAGAAGATGGGCAAGTTCTCTATGGAGGATATAATAAAACTTGCTTAAAATTGTTAGAGAAGACTTAAAATCCCACGTTCATGGACAGAAAGACTCACTATTTTGAGAGTGGCAATTCTTGCCACTGTAACTGATAAATTCAATATAGCCATACTAAAAACTCCAACAGGGTTGGGGTTTTTTTGTTTTCCTGGAACTCTCAAAACATACAAAGAACGAAGGGCCAAAAATACACCAGACACACGTAAAGAACCACAAAGTGGGCTTTTACTTTAAGAGAACTGAGGTCTTCAATGAGTTTATAGTAGTTAAGCCCTCATGATACTGGCAATAGGACAGATAAATAGACCAATGGGCAAGAATACAGATGACAGAAAGCAACCCAGGCAAAGATAACTCTTGCTGCATCACAGAGTAAGCGCCCTAAACCCAAAGGGAAAAGGATGGGCTATCATAAACGGTACTGAAGCAATTAACTTGACGTGTATATAGAAACAACATTAAGTCTCTTAATTTCACCATCAACAAAAATTAATTCCAGGTGGACTACAGAGCCAGAAGGAATGCACAGAACTTATGACCCTGGGATAAGGAAAGATTTCTTAAACAAGACCATAAAGGAATTTGGTCTTTGGGGAAAAAAAAATTGATAGTCTTTTTTAATCAATTGGCAAAATCAATCTGTATCAATTAATAACATTTACTGATAAATTTTATCAGTAAAAATGGATACATCGATATGTTTCATTTCATTAAAATTAAGGACTTCCAGGTATAAAGGCCACCACCAAGTGAGTGAGAAAATAAATCACAGATGAAGAGAGGATATACCCCGGATTAAGATCAAGAATATATAATGAAAGGCAAAATAGTAAAGAAGAAGCCAAATAAGCCAATAAAAAAAAGTAAGCAAAGGATGGGAGTAAGTGATTCACAGAATGAAACAGATGCAAATACTTGATCCCTCTAGGAATCTGGGCTGTGCCGATTAAAATCACAAGATATTTCACACACTTCAGATTAGCCACAATTAGGTAAAAATACTAACTACTGGTGAAGATGGTAAGCAAAGGCAATTCTCATTTATTACTGGTAAGAGGGCAAATATGACCACTTTGGAGAGCAACCTCACCTAATAAATAAAATCATGTGTTCAGAGCAGGCGTTTCTACTCAGAGGTGTGCGCCCCAGCCACCACCCCCCACCCCCCCACCCCCCCACCCCCGGGGGAGAAATACACAAGGGGTCATAAGTAAGAATGTTGCTTGTAGCCAGGTTTGTAATTCAGAGGAGAAGAAAAAATGGAAAACCTTAAGTACCCATTAAAGTGATAACAAATAAATTGTAACATGTTATACAACAGAGTCTGGAGTGACAGTTAAAATAAATGAAACAGAACTACCTGTATCAACACAAATGAATCTCACAAAAACACACCAGGCCAAAAATAACATTGCAAAAGGGGTTGTACAACATGCCCTTAAAAATATGCAAAACCCGCAGCTACATATTTTCATAGATACTAAAAAGGTGGCAGAGATATAGAGATGCAGGGGAATTATAAGTAGCCCCTTTGGGGGTTCCCTCTGGTTGGGGGGTGGTGGGCAGTGGCAGGGAGGGACCCCCCCCAGGGCAGCGTGACTGTGCTGGGTATTGAGCACAAGAGTGATCCATAGCAGCCACTGTATTTTCAGATCGCTGAAATACTTCATAATACAAGGGGGGAATGTTCACTGAGTGAATGCATTTATTTTAATTTATTTTATTTTTGAGTGAATGCATTTATTAAGCACTGACTGTGGCCCCGCATTCATTCACTGTGCCAGGTGCCAGTGGGGGCAGCAAGAGGAATGAAGCCTGTCCTGTTTCTGCTGGCTGGTGGCCTGAGGTCCCTGCACTCAAAATCCCTCCTGACCTTGAACCCAGGCCCCTCCCACTCACCCACCAAGTGCAGAGGGAGTGGGAAGAAGAGGGCCCTCTGGAAGGAATGGCTCATCAAGGTTAGCCATAGGAAGACCTCTTCCATGGGGCTGATAAGCTCCAAAGAGAGCAAGCAAATCTCTAAATCCTTGAGCTCTTATCTAAAATCATAATGAATTCCTACTTAAGCTTCGCAAGCTCACGGGAGAGGATATCCCCTAATCCTGCCACCCACTACTAAGGTTTGGGGGTGTGTGCCTTTTGTATTCCTTGTGTGGTATTTGTTTTTTTTTTTTTCCTTTTTTGCAGTATTCTAAGCATGCTTTTACAGAGTGGAGATTAGACCAAGCATACAGTGTCCTAGTCCATGTTTTCAGCCTCGTATGTGGGAAGGGGACAGGCTCTCCAGAGATCTCTTAGGAGGAGAACCTGCTGCATGGTCACTTTAGTTTGCTGCTCCCTCATCTGGGGACAGAGTGGGGCATTGGCATGGAGCAGCCCCTCCAGCACCACCCCCCCCCACTTCTTACCTGAAGCTCAGGAGGATGGCCGAGGCGATGACCAGAGCGGAGAAGGAGAGCGTGTAGCCCACCGTGTAGATGATGGAAAAGGACAGGAGCTGCTCCTCTGGGGAGCTCTGTGTGCACACGAGGGATATGGTGCACATGAGGTAGCCCACGCCCTCCTCTCCCCCTTCCCTCTTTCCTCTTCCCCAGGGGACAGGGGCAGAGGCTGGGCCCTGAGCCAGGCTGCACAAGGGACCCCAGAAGTAAGAAAGAAAATAACCTATGGCCATGGCCCTTGGCTGTCTAGGGCCTTGTCCAAAGGCCAGCGGGCTGAACACACATCACCTCTGCCCAGCGAACATGGTGTGCAAAGGCCCCAGAGACAGGGGGATAGATAAGATGGCCACAGACCAGCCCCCCAGATGCCCGGGGTCCCAGCTCCAGTTATGCTGTGACCCTGCTACCCCTCGCTGCCTCAGAGCCCCCATCTACAACTCACTCTCTCCCCTCGCTTGGACTCCTCGCACTCTGACAGGTTCCTCCAGGGCGAGCTGGAGTTGTCCTGGCGCAGCCACAGGCCCTCCGCTGTGCAGAATCGGTAAACCCGGCCCTGCAGCACTGGGCAGAGAGACGCACGAGCTGTGCCTTGGCCCAACGCCACAGGTCCTTCATTCCTGCCCCCCCCAAAGGTCACCCCTGCTCCCCCAGGACTGGCCTTTAGGAGTTAGCAACACCTCTTACACACACACACACACACACACACACACACACACTCAGGTCCTCCTGTCTTGTCATGTGCGCATGTGGCCCAGGACAGGAAAGGCAGCCACCCAGCCCCACCTCAGCCTTTTCCTCTTGGCCATCCTGGGATGCAGTCTGATGAAGTCATGATTTTGAGATGAAACAACTATAGCCTATTTCCATGTCATGCTTCTAGCCTGAAATCACACTCCTGACAAGGTCTGGCGCTGACCACCTGACAGCTCCACAGACACCCACTGTGACTTCTGGTTTTCGGGACTCAGTCCCTGGCTCCCTCCAACATTCCACAGACAGGACAGACCCTGCAACAGATGCATACAGAGCTGAGAGGGAGGAAGAGACACAGCCCTGCCTCAGCGAGCTCCAGTCTGAGGGGGAAGACATGGCTCTGTCCTCGGGGAGCCCTAGTCTGAGGGAGGAGACATAGCCCTGCCTTTAGGAAGTCCTAATCTGATAGAAATGACACACTCCTATCCTCAAAGATGGCCTGATCTAAATGATATCTAAATGACCATCAATCAGATGCCTGACCCATGATAGAGGCACAGCCCTTGGGGACACTCCACTCAAAGGGGGAAGACCCAGTTCCTCCCTTCAATGGGGATGTTGGGGATAGTGACAGTCCTTGGAGACCTCCCGGTCTGAAAGGAGGGAGAGTTCCAGCCCCTGTCCTCAGAGAGCTCCCAGCCTGAAGGAAGAAGCACAGTTTCTGGCTTCAGGGAATGAAGACTCTCACAGAAAAAACAGTCCTCAGAAAGTTATGGCATAAATGCAAACTAAGAGAGATCAAACACAGGCCCAGCAGAGCTGGGGATAGGACGTTCTCTATGCCCATTCACATCAAGTCTACCACGCCCCACCATCCCCCTACCCAGGGAGGTCGGTGGCTTCGGGCCCCGGGTTCACTGCGGGGTCATGAGAGGGAATAAGGGGCTTACCTGTGCCTGGAAGAAAACGTCTCATTACCTCTCTGGAGGTAAATGGAAGTCTGACCCCAGGACTAGGAAACCAGGGTCAAAACAGGGTTAGATTAGCCCAGGGAGATCCATGAGGGAAACTGGAGCCAGGATGAAATTTAAAAGATTTAAAAATTCTAAAGGACTAAAAAATTTTAAGGACCAGCTATGAGATGAAGGTGCCGAGGGAGGGAGGGAGGGAAAATGGAGAAGTGTAGGAAGCCCTGGTCAGAAGTTTCCAGGTGGAGCGGCAGCAGTGAGAACTGTGTGTGGGAAGAGACTCGTTCACACGTGTGCATGATGGGAGCCCCCCAACCCCAGGGCCTGCCCCGAAATGGCCCAGCAGGGACGCAACCATCTAGACCAGGGGTTTGTCTTGCGGTTCACAAACCACCAGTCTGTCCACTCCTGGTATGTCAGACACCTGCAGGGGCTGTCAGTCAGACCCTCGTCCTTCCTTACCACCGACCTCCAGTCACCCACGGCTGCTTCCCTGTTCACTCTTCTCCTTTCTCCCACTCTCCTTCATAAACAAGCCCTGAACCAAGGCCCTCTTGAAGAGACAGAAGTTTCTGGAAATACAGTAGGGCAAATCAGCTTGCAGCATCATTGCTTCTAGAAGGACCTGCATTCTGAGACTTAACCTGGAAGAGAAACAAAAACCTGACAACCTAATGGCGGGACTTCCAGCAATGAGAAGAGCAGAGTCCCAATAGCTCTCAAGTGTGTTTATGAACAAAATCAGACCAAAACAAAGGCAGGGAAAGGTCTGGTTTTAGCAACTGGGAGGGTTCCTTTCAGGACCCAGTGCCTCTCTCATGTGCTGCATGGATGTCTGGAATTCTTCACCAGGGCTTGAATCTTCTGAGATGAGGCCAAGCCAGTCTTCAGTGGCGGGATAACGTCAGAGGAGTGATGAGGATCTGGGCTTACCCCATAGGGAGTGAGAATGATGTCAGAGCCCTCAATGGCAACCCATTCTCATGACAGCAAGGGAGGAGACAGGAGGCAGAGGGCCCAGGGGGAAGGGAGAGGATATGGCAATGGGGCAAAAACCACCACTGTACCCAGTCCTCAGCCCACAGTAGGGTGACGCCAATAACACCCTAATAATACCACAGGTAACACAGGTGCACCCACAATTGCTTTCCCTCTCCACATGCACCTTATACAGCCTCTCTACAAGCTACACACTGACCTGCGGCATGCCTGACAACTTTGAACAACACAACCACATTCCAAGGTAGGCGTGGCAAGTCCCATTTTATGGATGGACAAACTGAGCCTTTGAGTGGCCAGGTGACTTGCCCAAGTTCATCCAGCCAGGAAGTAGCAGAGTCAGGATCCAGAGCCCCAGCTCTCTACATTCAGAGTTCGTAAGTTCACAGCCAAGCTCTTTGCTAATAGTCAACTGTGGCCACGTGCCATTTCTTGTCTGCCCTTCTTCTGGGCTTGGGTTTGCTAACATTCCCAGCATCCTCCCAGCAGTTTCTCCGGCCAGTGTGGATCCCCAGCAGTGTGCCCCATTCTTGGGCCTTCTGTCCAGGGCCAGCTCGGAAGATGGGGAGGTGGTACATGCCCAGATGTGTGACTGGCACCGTGTCAAGGGATCACTGCGTCCCCGAGAAGCTCAGGGAGCCCATGAGAGTGTGTCTGTCAATTAGCCTTCATTAGTGGCCAGTATTAAAAGCCAGGACTCATTCTTGGCCAGGCCTCTGGTCCCCAGATGCCCATCTTGGCTGGAGGTGGGGTGGGTCCGTGCCCAGCCCTGCTTATCAGCTCAGCTTTATCTGGCCCAGGAGCGGCTGATAAATCACAGCCAGGGTCTTGGCTCTGGTCTTGTCAACACCAGGAGGCCCAGGGATATTTCATTAAGTCGGACCCTGGTGCTGGAAATAAAACCCCCAATTAAACACTTCCCCGCCCGGAAACTGCAGCGGCATCTGTAATCAAGCTAACAGCCGCCCTTCCATGTGGATGCAGGCTCTCAGGGCTGTGGAGAGCTGCTCATGAATCCATTAGCTCCTGCACCCTGGCAACAGCAGCGGCCCGCAAGGGCTACTAGGCCCCGGCTGACAGACAGGAGGGCTCAGATTCGGGGTGGGGAGTCCCAGGCCCTCCCCAGTATAGTGGAATGAGGGTCAAAGGCAGGGCTGGAACTGAAAGCTATCAGCTTGGGTTGGGGGACAGGTGTAGTGTGTCAGTCATGGCGCAGAAGAGCTCAGGTTCTGAACTACACAGACCCAAGTTCAAATCCTAGCTCTGCCTTCAACCAGCAGTGGGACCTCAGGCAGACCTCGCTGGGCCTCAGTTTCCTCATCTGTAGAATGGGAACGGTAATGGCATCCCAGGTATGTGGTGTGAGGATTAGGAGATAAAGCATGAGAAGTGCCTGGTGTGTAGGAGGCCTTTAAGACATGGTCACGGTAAAAGCCCTGCGCTGCCCCCACCCCAGTTTCTCCAGAAGGCACTCCCTCAGTGAGGCCGGGACTGGGGCAGGACACCACCTCAGCCACCACTCCTACAGGGCCACTCTCTGGCCCTGGTCTCCCTGGGGCAACACTGGCCTGCTGGCCTGCCAAGAAAGCTCCTGGGCTTGACAAGACTCAAGGGAGGCACCTGTCAGAGTTTCTGAGAATTGTGAGTTATAGGCCATCTTAAAAGCCTTTTATGACTTTCCTATAATGAGAACTAAACTAACAAACAGGTACAGATCAGGAGGGGGTGCCGCTAATTAGACCGGAATGATTTGTAACGAGCGGATCGGCTGTCTGTGGGTAAACGAGGCTGCTAGATGGCCCTAGGGCGGCAACGGGCTCTCAGCAGCCACTCGAGCCTTCTGGCTCACAAAGTCTTATTAATGCCAGGCATCTCCTCCAAACACGTTCCTTCCTTGAGTCATCTGCTTCTGCCCTTTGGGGTCCCAAATGCTGAGTGAGAGGGCTCAGAAGCCAAGGGTTTGGCTGGTGTCCTATCCCTGGATGTCAGGTGGCTCTGAGGCCCGAGGCCTGGCCCCAGCTCCATCTCCAAGGTGATGCCTGGCTGTTCTCCCCTCCCGGAGGGCCCTCCTTCCCCCTTCTCCATCTCTCTGTTCTTTCAGACCTGGCACTGATGCCCCCTCTCTCTGGAAGCCTCCCTGATGCCATACCCCAGTTAAAAAAGGGGGCTCTGACCTCCTGCAGCACCACTGCCTGAGCCGCTGAGCTGACCTCTTCAGCCCTGTGGTGAGGGGTCACCCCCTTTTCCTCAATGAACACACTCACACACCCTGAGGTCTCACTGGCACCCCCATCTCCTGACATGGACCTAACCCGAGTGTCTGGTCATTCTTTTGAATTTAATTCTTTCTGTGGTCACATATCCCTCTGCCCTGCCGTGCACCCCAGAAGACTGACCTATGTGGACAGCATCGCTTGGGCCCCCTGCCCTCTACGGGTTTGCCCAGTGGGAGGCACAAGTAAAAGGTAGGAGGGCCTTTCTGTGGCCACAGCCCTGCTGGGTGGGTTCTCCATCACCACCACCTCCGGCTATCATGGGGCCCCAGGGCCCTGTGCAGGCTCCACTCAGGTCTAGGAATGCTTAAACTTCCTCCTCTTACAGTCCTTGGTGCTTTACACCTTCATGGCCCCTTAACCCTGCCCAACCTTAGCAAATGTCCCCTCCATTAAATTCTCTTCAGATTCTCACCTGAGTGTGTTCCCTGCCACGACCCTGCCTACGACACCCCGGTCCTTCTCTTCACCCCTAACTGTGTCGTTCGGAGTCAAGTTTCTCCATAGGCCATTCCCTTGATCAGCCCAAGAAACTCCAGCTCTGGCCCCTTCCTGCTTCCACATGGCCTGGTGGGTGTCAGGGAAGTCTCTGGGGCCGGCCGCTGCCAAGGGGACCAGCAGGACAAGCCGGAATGGCAACTGTGCTGTGGGAGCCCACGGTGGGTGGCTCTGCAGGTCCCTAACTCAGGGAGAGGAGAGAGAAAGGCAGAGCCTGTGATCCTGAGCATCAGAAAACAGAGCGAATTAGCATGGTGAGTCAGGGGAGGGAGTGGAACCTGGCAGGGGGCCTGGGCAGCGGCCAGTATCTTCATGGAGAAAGCAATAAAACCGTGTTCACTCATAAATGGGTACCACCAGGACCTATTTCCTGCTCAAATAAAATTAAAGGTGATGGATGGAGCCGCAAGGGGCAGGCAGAGCTGGGGGCAGCTTAGTGCTGAGTGATGGGCCCTGTCCGGGGCCTGGCTCCCTGGGGTCTAGAGGCCCAGCCCAGGCTGGCCGAGCAGCCGGTCCCAAACCTCCGGGAGGCAGGGCAAGCCTGTGGATTTGGGGAGGTGGGGCAGATAAGTAGGGTGGGTGGAAAAACTCAACAGCAGCCGTTTTTCAAGAACTTGCAATCCTCCCCGTACCATTATCACCTGGCTTTATCCCATCTCCCAAGCGAGTGAGCTGAGGCACAAAGAGGTCCGGGTGTCTGCTGAGGATCCCAGAGCCACTCAGAGCACTGACAAGAACCGTTAGTTTGCAGGACTCAACTCTTTCATTTGTAGGGAGGGCAGGCAGCTCACTGCTGTTCCCTGGAGTGTGCCCAGCCAGCAGACCCAGGCCACTCACCTGTCTTCATGCCCAGAGCCACACACACAGGAATATACACATATGCACACACACAAGTGTGTGCACACTCAAGGGAGCCTGGTGTAGAAATTTCACCAATTGCAGGGGCCCTAGGTGGCTCAGTGGGTTAAGCCTCTGCCTTCGGCTCAGGTCATGATCCCAGAGTCCTGGGATGGAGCCCCGCATCGGGCTCCCTGCTCATCAGGGAGCCTGCTTCCTCCTCTCTCTCTGTGATCTCTGTCAAATAAATAAATTAAAAAAAAAAAAAAAAAGAAAGAAAGAAAGAAATTCTACCAATTCCAAATCAGATTCTGGAACAGATTCCTGGGTCTGCTACTCCTTAGCTTGTTAGCTTGGAAAAGGCACTTGGCACCTCTGTGCCTCAGTTTCCCCCCTCTGTAAAATGAGAGCATAATCAGAGTCCTTGCTCATGGGAGGAGTAAGTGAGTGTAGGGATATAAAGTGCTTACAACAGGCCACAGAAGTGCTATGGGAGAGGCCACTGGTCTACTCTGCATCTTACCAGGTGGGTGCCTCTCTCTAAGCCCTGGCTCTCCTTGCACACCCTGGGGGGAGGTGGGTGTACTGGGAAGACTGAGAAGGAAAGAGCCTCCTCAACCCCCCTCCCTGGGCTTCATCTGACATCGGTCCTTCGTTCTGAGGGGACGTCTACCGCCAGGCCTCACCAGGGGCTCTGATGTTCCACCAAGGGGCCACCTCTTCCAGGAAGACCACTGGATTCCCACAGTATGACCTCATTCACTCACTTGCTTCTGGGCTGGCTTCTGCTTGAAGGCCCCTTCAAGACACAGTGGTTAAGAGCATAGTCTGGGTTCAAACGGTGGGTCTACCATTTACATCATCTGAAGCAAGTAGTTTCCCCTTTCTGGGGCCTCAATTGCCTCATCTGTACAACAAGCATAACCATGAGGTACCAGATACCAGATACCAGGTACCAGATACCAGATACCAGACTTGGCACAGCGTAGGTAGTCAGTAAGTATTGGCTATTATTATGAGACTGACTTTTCTACTTTACTGAGACTATGAGCTCCTTGAGGCAAGGGTGCTGGTCCCCTGTTAACCTCTCTGGTTCCCAGGACTGGTGGGTGGCAGTGGGGGTGCACTGGCTACCCCTCCAGTCAGAGCACCCCCTGCAGCCTCTGTAGGTCCCTGCATTCCAAAGACATACCTCTCCCAGGGCAGGGTGTCCCTTGCAGGCAGGAGTGAGCTAGGGAGGGAAGCTCACTGACGGTGGGGGTGGGGGGTCAGGGGAGGGACAACATCGCCACTGCCCTAAGCTCTCATCTCATCTGTATTCATCTGACCAGTGAACTACTGAGTAGTCAGGAGGTGGCCAAGCACCATGACGAGGTAGGTGGCACCTACAAAACACATACCTACACACACACACACACACACACACACACACACACACACACACACTCCCCAACCCTAGGATCTGTTCCCACCCAGCTCCTTTCCTGACTACTGGATGGAGGGGGCTTACGTGTCTCTCTTAAGTCAAACTCTTCCATTTGTAGAGAGGGCAGGCAGCTCACTGCCTTTCCCTGGAGTGTGCCCAGCCAGCAGACCCAGGCCACTCACCTGTCTTCATGCCCAGAGCCACACATACAGGAACATACACATATGCACACACACAAGTGTATCCCCCCTCCTCCCGCACCAGCACAGGCCCTAGCCTAGGCTATACCTGAGGCTCCCCATGACCCCCTCCCAGGGAAAGACAGGCAGAGAACACCCATCAGGAGGCTTAAACACCTTCTGAGTCCTGAGTCCTGAGTACTGAGTCGGGCAGAAAGGCAGCAGTGTTCCAACTCCACCTCGGAGAGAGGACTCACCACTGCTGGCCCAGGGCAGGTACCAGGGGCAGCTGACATTCACGAACGAGCCTGGCAGCCCGTCTGGCCAGCAGGCATACTCATCGAAGGTCCGATTGCAGAACAGACCTGGGGACAGAAGAGAGAGTCTCTGAGTTCCTGCCTGGCCTGCTAGTGGCACTCCTCCCCACTCCCCGCTGTGGAGGCTGATGGGCCCCAACCTGTGCCCTGCTAAGCTCTTCGGGCACTCACTGTATGCCCGGCGCTCTTCCCACCTGGCAGGTGCTGTGCAAGGGGACTCGGGCCCCGAGCAGCCATGGAACTTGGAGCAAGTTACTTACTGTCTAGTTTCTCATCTGTGAAATGGGGTTGATCCTGAGCCCACAGGGCCTTTTGGGGACCAACAGTGTTATGTCACATGGATCCCTGTGCCATCCCTGTGCATGGTACGTAAGTGCTCTTAAAGTCTCCGTCTCAGGCGAGGTGGAAAACGGTAGCTCATGGGACTAGAATAACCTGCCTGTGGTCACGGCCCTATGATCACAGGGCCAGGATTTGAACCTAGGCCTATCTGGCTCCAATCCTCTGCCCTTTAGACCACCCCACAAACTCCTCTGAAACAATGCTTCCTTTAAATATGTTCGTTGGGCCTCCAGTCCCTGCACAGGCCAGGAAGTGTGAAGGAAGGCCAAGAATGAAAAGGCCAGGTCCCTGCTCTCAAAATAAGGAGGAATAAGACGGCACCCCAAGGCCTAGGGCTGATGTGGCATCCTAGAGAGGCAAACGATGCCCGGCCATGACTTGGGGAGTGGGGCTTCAAAGTCTCCAGGAAATCCCACCTGGACTCACCTGTGGCTGGGGTGGGAGCCTCAGTCAGGAATCTCTGGCACTGGTGTCGGTATTCTCGCCATTTCTGCACTGTCTCCGAGAGGGACACAGTGGCACCCTGTGCGGGGAGGGGAGAAATGGAGGCCCTTTGGGTCCAGCCACTCTCTCTTACCCCCTGTTCCCCACACTTGGTTTCATCATCTCCAGGGTACCTTAGAGCCCCAAACTCCCTCAGGCACTGGCTATGTCCAAGAGGGGTCAGAGCAAGTCCTACCACAGGGGGGCTCCAGGTGGATATTTTTACATCTTTATCCCTCCCGATAGACAAGAGCATACCTTGATGTGTAGGAAGCGGTCAGCAAATATCTACTGAAATGATGCTTTTGGGGAGTGAGTGGGTGATGGGGGAGGAGAGGGTGTCCATTCATGGTCTCCTCTGACCTCACTGAGAAGGCAGAGTTCCTGAGGGCCCAAGACTTCATGATTGCTGTAGACTCCTTTCCCAGTGCCCAGTCAGCCTGCCCCCAAGGTTCCTGCACTTTCAATCATTCCAGAAGGGGACATGCTGGCCCAGAGTGGGAGAGGAGCTCAGTTGAAGCCACATAGTCCCCCAAGGAGCAGAGCTTGGTAAGGCTACATCATTAGCCTCTCTCCTGAAATACACAGTCATTATCTGGGAGGCCAACAGGACCTCCCCCCCCCAGCCCCGCATTGTCCCTTTCTAATGTAACAATAGAGATCAAATATTCAGCTCAGCTTCCCCACCTGAAGAAGTCCTGAGGACATGGGGTCACAAAAGTACCAGAAAAAGGAGCTCAGGCTTGCAATGGGATGGGTCCCCCTATCTGTGAGGAAGGGGGACATGAACCTCAAGTTTTAGGTAAGGTAGACACAACAGGCTTTTTAGCACAGAGACCCAAGCAGACCCACCCATGTGAGAAATGACCCTTCTGAGAAAAAAAAGAAATTTTTGTTCACTCCTTTAAGATAGGTCCAGGGACGGTGTTCCTTTTTTCTTTGTATTTTTTTCCTGAACAGGCTTAAGATTCTAAATACTCCTCATTTGGAGGCTGCCGATGCTGAAATGACCAGGGAGCCCCTTGCACAAAATTTAAGGTTCATACATAATTGAAAACAAAATTTCGCTTTTTGAAATCACAAAAATATACACGTGTGCTGAAATCAAAATAGCTACTTTTTAGAAGCTTGTACCCTTGACTTGGTGGTGGTGCCCTAAGCACATGCTAGATCTGGTTTTGGGTAATCTTGCCCTGGTTTAAGCTGAGTCCTGGTTTATAGGACACCTCCCATAAAGACACAGGTTGTCCTGTGCTCATCCCTGCCCACAGTGGAAGCTTCTGGAAGGGGACCAGGCTTGCTAGAGCCCCAGCCGTGTTCTAGGAGTTAGTGTGCTGAGGCTACAAGTAGTGTCACCTGAAGGAGCTCTTCTTAGGGCAAAGGTCAAGTGATTTGTTTTAAAAAACAAATAAAAGAACAAGGAATAAAACACAACAGTAGTCAAGGCAGTGTCTTGATTTTTAGCTACAACAGAAAGGTCAGTAGAATTTTCACTATAGCCAGTCCCAGTGGATCAACCCCACTCTCCACCCCTTTTCCTTCTATCCCCATCCCTGGACTCCCAACGCAGCAGCTGGTGGTAAAAGGGCAGAAAGACTGGGAAGAAATTCTCCTTGATCTCCCTTTCTAGAAGGAAAGCAGGAAGGAAACAAGGTCACGGTCAGAGCTGGGAAATGGGGCAGGTGTGTCTAGGGCAGGGAGTGGGGAAAAGGAAGCTTATGGAAACCAGAAGTCTCAGGGTATGAATAGGAATGAGGTTAAAGGCTAAGGACAGCACCATGATGGCGAACCCGGTCACAAACACTCCAGAGCGTTTCAAGACAGAGGGAGCCCTGTCACCTGCTCTGAGCAGAGTTTCTGATATAAAACTATCTTCAGACTAAGATTCCCTGAGGGCAAGACTGTATCTCCCCCACCTCACACTGGGGCCTTCTGAGGTAGGGCTGTGTCTTCCCTCAGACTGGGGCTCCCCAAGGGCAGGGCTGGGTCTCCCCCTCAGACTGGGGCTCCCTGAGGGCAGGGAATATCTCTCCCCTGAGAGAGAGAGCTGCCTGACAATCTGAGTCCTCTGTCTTCTTCCCACACGAGCCCAGGGTCTCCAAAAACTCCTCACTGCACTTTTCCCTCCCCCTCCCTCCCCCCACTGCACATATAGCACAAACTACCAGGACCTCTGGCCTCTCCCCCATCTGGTGTTTATGGAAGTCATATTGTGCCAGGCTCTGGGAGCATGAGGGAGATGGGGAACACATAGAGGAAAGGCAGAGCCCTAGCCTGAAACAGACCTCAGGCTACTTGGGGGTGGGTCAGGTCAAGGGCTTAGCAGGACATCACAGAGAAAGCAGGGGTGAAAGCGCTCAGGGGGTGGTTGGGGCCAGGTTCAGTGTAGACTCAGTTCTAGGGGACTCTGGGGACTGTGAGCTGAGGAAGACACTGGGCTAGCAAGTTTGGAGGATGGGCATTTCAGCAGGACGGCCCAGCAGGAACCAAAATGCAGAGGTGGGGACAGTTCCTGTCAGCAGAGAAAGGCCTTGGACTGGTGTTCCAAAGAAATTTCTGGGCCAGGGAGAGAGCAGGGGCCAGGACTGGGGTAGATATGAGACTCTGGTCTGGGACAAAGCCGGTGACCAGCAGTAAGCAGAGCCCCAGTGCTCAGGTGAACTCAGTAACACCGTGGAGGGTGAACAGCCCTGGCTTTGGGCTCAGATCCAGGCCCAGCCCTGACTCCCCCACAGATTAAGTTTGTTACCCTGTGCAAGAGTTTTAACTTCTAGCCTCAGCTTAGATGTGTGCAAAATGGGAATAATAGTAGTCCCTACCTATCCCCTGCCCCCAGGATTGTTGTGAGAATTAAAAGTGAGTTAATGCTTAGAAGGGCCCCTGGCCCATGGAAAATATACAGCCAATGCAGCCCTCCTCTGGGCTGGACTTCTGCTGTTTACAAGAGAAGGGAAAGAGAGAGTGGACAGGGCAGCCTGGCCTCCTGGGGAGTCTGGGCGCTACCCCTCCCTCACTTCCAGGATCAGCAATCTCCCAGGAGAAAATGAACACATTTTCCTGCCAAGGACCAGTCATTCTGCTTAGTGTGTGGCAGCTTCCAGCTGCAAACCCATGTGGGGAGGCTCAGGACTCGACGTCCGTGGGCAAGAAACCGTGAGAAGTGGCAGGCCCTGTCCCGCAGCCCCCAGCCCCATTTCACCCTCCTCTGGCATGAGTCCCCGCTCCAAGACTGATGAGGCGGAACTGCGGGTGCTGCTGATGGGAAGGACACGGTCGTGGAGACAGCAGGGATGGCCCAGAGAAGAGGGCAGCGGTGGGGGCTATGGGGCCGGGTGAGGGCAGCTTGGAAGGTTTTAGAATCCGGACTTGCCAGGCTTTGTGAGATCTCTCTGAAGGGGATGAGGGGAGAAAATGGAGACAATGCCCAGTGGAGGTTATAATAAAGAGGGGCATCTCTCAGATTCAGGAGTTTCGGGAGGAAGCAGGAGGTGAGAAAGAGGATGCCAAGAGAGAGTGGCGTGCTGGAGAGAGCACTGGACAGAGAGCCACAAGTCCTGGGTTTAAAATCCCAGTTCTGGCTGTTAATGTGGGATTGACAGGATTCACTTTAATCCTTTGGGGCCTCAGTTTTCTCATCTATAAAATGGGCGTATTGCTCTTCCCAAAGAGTTACTGTACAGATCCAGCAACATAAAGTAGGTGAATATCTTTTTGAATTCTCCAGCCCTGTACCGGTGGGCAGCGATAGAAGGAAAGTCAGTCAGGGAAGGATGAAGATGGAATGGATGCTCTCAAGGTGACAGAGTCTTCCCTTTTCCCCAGTTAGGCACTCGGTCTCCAAGACTGGGTGCCAACCTAAAAAAAATTCCTCCTTCAGTTTTGTTTCTCAGTGTAAATTAAGTTCCTTCCTTTTCTGGGAACCTTTTTGATTGAGGGAAGGAGGAACAAGACCTTGGCCTCTCTGGGCCACCGAGGTAGGAAAAACGGGAGAGGACCCCAAAGGAGAAAGAGAGATCCACAAGACACCTCTGGGACCTCCCAAATGATGCGGCCCCTACCTTCCCCAGCAGTTCCGCCCCACATCCCCAGCCTCCTTCCTCTCTGTCCACCTCCCATTGCCCAAACCATCACCCTGGCCCCTGTGCCCAGGAAGGGTGGGGGCTGCCAACCCGTGGCTCCTTGACCTCATTATTTTTTTTCTTAAGGGCTCCAGATACATGAGCAGAGGGCAGGGAAAAGAAAACTGACCCGCAGTGTCATATGCTCGGGAACCCTCACACAGATATACTGTCACACACATTATCATGCACACCGTTAAGCACATGCTTACATGACAGTCTCCCCCCTCCACACAAACACACACACAGGTTGTCAGGTACACACTCACATGCTGAGACACTGCCCCCAACACACGCGTGCGCATACACACACACCGCCTTCTTGACTGACATATACTCGACCCACGCAGTCACACACACGTACACAGAGAAACACACACTCTGTCATAAGCACACTCTCTCTCACCCACATGCTGGCACATCCCGGCAAACACCCATTTACACAAAAATCTCTCTGTCTCTCACACACACACATATAGACCTTCCCATAGACACGGTATCACACATGGGGTTGCAAACACATATACACTGTTGGACACACAATTACACGCTGAGATGTTTCACACACGTGACTCGCACACCAGCGGACTGCCACACACAGGATCACACGCACGTACACACAGAAACAGGGGCTCATAAAACCTACACCCTCCTCCCCCTGGTCTCTCACTTTCCATGTCTCTCTACCTGTCTCTATCTCTGTATTTCTGTGTCTCTCTATCACACACACACACTCTCACACACACACCCAGAGGAATCTGCCTAGGGCCAGGCTGCAGCTAAGGAAGGGCCTATTTTTCCTCAGAGCAAGGAATTGGAGGGCAGGATGTGGTTTCTTGGTGGCTCCTGTCCCAGCTCCCACCTGGGATCCGTGTCCGGGAGGGAGCCCAGCTCAGAACAAAGTCCATGCTGACCGCTGTGCACCCCGGACTCCCTCCACCCTTCACTAGAATGTGGAGTCTCAGGCCTCCCACAGCCTCTCTCCAAGCCCTAGGCTGCTCTGAAGAAGGCTTCCAGATTCTGGAGGACAAATGGGTCAGCTCCCCCATGTGCCTAAAGCTGCCATTTCAGGGTTCCAGTAGCTCAGTCCTCTCCATAACTTTTTGTGGTAGAGGTTGTGATTCCTGCTTAGAGACAAGGAAGGACACTGAGGTTTGGGATGGTCATTGTCCTATCCAAGATCACCAGCTAAGAGCAGACCTGAGATTTGAACACAGGTTTGGCTGGTTCTCATTTTGGGTCTCAGAGGCTTGCCTGTCTCCTCATAGACCAGCTCCCTCACAGGGGTCCTAGGGAGGTAAGGAATAGGGGAAGGGGGTGGTCCTTTCAGCAACAGTGAAGGAGTGGCCTAGGCCCCCTTCTTTAGAGGTCAATTTGGCCATCCACCTGCCTGCAAAGAAGCCACTTCCAGCCTAGCCAGATCTGACAGTGGACAGCTTACTCTGTGTTCTTCCTTCCAGGAAGCAGGTTTGAGGCACCAGCCCAGCCTCTCACCCGTTTTTCTCTCTGTGTCTGCATACCCCTAGTCTTGCTGACCTCAGGAACAGAAAACAGAAAGCAAAATTCACCCATTTCTAGAGTGCTCTACATGGGCATAAGGTTGTGTCACAGGACTGCAGTCTAACCTCAAAGCCCCTTTGCTCAGATCTCTGTGGTGGCCAGGGAGGCTCAGTCCCTCCGCCCCCCCCCCCACCCCCGCAACAAGAACAGCCCTGGAAAGTTCCATCTCCTTGCTCAGAGCCTAGCTCCTCCTGTCCTGCTCTGCCCTCCCAGGCCTGTTAGGCTCCAGGATAGTTGGCTTTTGCACTGACCCAGGGCTGAGGAGTGAGGGGATCAGAAGTAAGGGCAGGTTCAAGGAACCAGATTCCTCTGGGAAAAGGAATTTTGGGGAGAAGACAGGCAGCCTCCAGAACCTGCCCTCTTCCCTCAGTCCAAACCAGGTCTGCAAACCTGCCTGGAGCAGGATAGGAGGTGGCCGGAAGGCTTTCCACCCCCATCCAGTCCCAGTCCCAACTCGGAGGCAGTAAAGATGAGACCGAGAGGCCGTCATGCTAATGTGTCTGCAGTCCTGGCTCCTGAGAGATGCCAAGTACACCAGGGAAGTCAAGGCCTGGCTGAGGGACTGTGGGAAAGTGCTGGGGAAGCCGGGGTGTCTCCTGTGGCTAGGGTCAGTAGCTGGGCTGGGGGACAGGTAGAGGGAAGGAACGAGTCTGGAAAATAATTTGGGGTTGGGGGGCTGAAATGGGCTGGCACATCTGTCCACATCTGGATTCTCAGCCAGGCTCAAGTCAGCCTTTACCAAGGCAATGGCCCCTCACCATGTCCCCCACCCGTGCTGGGACAAATTCCAAGGCCTGTACAGCTCCACTCCCAAAGCTCTCAGTTCTTCAGGTCCGGGGGTAGGAACCAGAGGCAGCAAGAAGAGATATTTCCCTTGACACCAGACAGGCCACCCAAGCCTGCGCCTCCTCTCTGCTCTAGCGACTCACAACATCTTGGGACAACTCCCCACTCTGCCAGCAGGCTGGCTACAGCCCCCAGCCCAGGAGCCTGCAGATGGGAAAGGCAGGGAGGGCAATGAGAGCCACAGAGAGGGGCTGCAGGGGTCTATCTGCCGTCTGCTCCCCAGTGGCATCCAGGGGACCAAGGTGTTCTCTGAGTGTCCCAGTATGCCTTCTGGTATATGTTGTCAACCAGGTTAGTCAGAATGGGGGATCACACAAGTGTGTAAGGGGGACCCGGCTGCTCCCAGAGGCGCTGGGAGCCTCCTTACGTGTTTGCCGCAGGGGCTGGGGGAGGAGGCACTCAAGTTCCATCTGGGAGGTTAGAAAGAAGGACAACCAGCTGCCACCGCAGGGTCCCTGGGGCTATGAGTCAAAGGCTGTGCTGGGGGGCTGGTGAGGGGGTAATGGAGCTGGGTGTCCACACCCTGGCCCTCTCCGTCTTCCCGGAGCCTTTTGGGGTCTTTGATTAGCGGAGAGGGGTGGGCTAGGGGCAGGCACTGCGGGGAGGGCTCAGGGACGTGGTGGGAGAGGTGAGGTCAGGGAAGGGGACGAGCCGGGGCCGTGCCAGGGCCGCGGGCACGAGTCTGCGAGGAGCATGAGTTGGGAAAGTGGTCTGGGGAGATGCGGCGCAGAAGTCAGCGCAAGGCGGCTGCGGGCAGCTGGTGGCCTGTTTTGGGGTGCGGGGCAGGGGCGGCGAGGGAGGGGGCGCGGCCGCCGTCCGAGCCTCCACCTCCGGCCGCCGTCCAAGCCCCCGACTCAGGGCGCCCAACTCTCCAGTGCCTACTCCGCCCCCCAGGGCTTTGGTTCCCTCCGCCCGCGGTCGCGGAGTTTCACTCAAGTCCCGGCCACCCCTGCCGGGACCCGGCGCCCGCAGCCCTCAGGGCCCCCCGCCTTCTCTCCCTACCCCTGGGGGCCACGGGTCTCACCTGGGGGCGGGGGCCGACCCTGCCCACCGCCCCGAGCAGCAGCAGCGCCAGGCAGAGCGGGCTGGGGGCGCGAGCCATGGCGGGAGGCTCAGGACCGGGCCATCGCTGCCACCTGCGGAACCGCGCGCGGCGACTGATCCCCGGCGGCCGGCGGCGCCGGGGGAGGAGCCGACGCGGGGCTGCCCCGCCCGCGGGAGGGGCCGGCGGGGTCCCGCGTTTTCCGCCCCCGCCGCCGGGGGCCTCCACCTCTCACCTGTCGGACCCCGGCCGCCGGCATCCGGCGCTGCGCTCCGGGAGAGGACCCGTCGGGCTGAGAAGCGCAGGAGCCTGCCACCAGCACCCAGCGCCGCGGGTGCCCTCGTCCCCCCACCCCCCGCCCCCCAGCCTACCCCAGGTTCCCCCAAGTTCCTCTGGCTAAGGAAAGCCAGACCCCCCCCCCCCCCATTCAGGCTACCCCAGAAGAAACTGAGGCTGGACCAGCGCTTGGGACTTGTCCAAGGTCACACTACCCGTAAGACCCCTCCCATTTCCGGTTAGTTTCGTGTAACCCCAAGAGCTGTTGGTGACTAGTATAAGAAAGAGCCGCCGTGCGGGGTTACCCCGCCCCAAGACCTCTCCTCATTCCCGAGCTATATCTGGAGGGTCGCCCCGGGAGAACTAAAGGTTGGGAGAAGAGCAGAGAGACCAGGACAAATGGATCGGTGGAGCCCTTAGTGGAGGGTCTAGAGTTTTCCTCCCACTCCTGCAGCCCCCACGGCCCTTGTTCTGAATCACTAGGCTCTTAGAACCGTGTGTCCCTGGGCCAACGTGGGCCCATGGCTGTTCCCTGTGCCTCCTGTATCTTTGTCACCCGCTTTGTAGGGACTCTATTTTACCTGCCTTTAGATTCACTTCTCATCCTCCAAACACAGTGTGGGCAGGGTTTGGGGGGCGGCGGGTAGTGCACAGGCTACCCTCAGATTCCCTTCTTACAGCCAGGCTGCAGAAAACTGTGTAGACTTTACTTCCCTGATGCCCTTATGGAGTAGGGGTGGGAAGAGAGGATTGCCCTAGCCCCAGAGGAACTTTGATGTCACTGTTGGGAAGGGGGGTGGCAGCAGCACGCAGTCCTGGACTCACCATAGGGGGGGATGTCTGGAGCATCCCGAAGGGAAAGAGAGTCTGTGAGAGTAACTGCTGTTCTGGGAGAAAGAACTTCTGGAAGCCCTGAGGGAAGTTGGCGGGGATGGGGATAGAGAAGGGGGAGGGGGGCGGAGACAGCCAGTGGGAGGAGCCAGGGGCTTCCTTTCCGCCAGAGGGATCATCCACTCCAGCAAGCTCTACTTCCACTACCTGGGAGTCATGTCTTCCCTCCCCTGCCCAGAAGGCAGTCTACAGTCTCCTTCCGGGGTCTCACTTAGGATTACGAGCCTGTTCAGCTACACTCGACAGAAAACCCCAAATAGCAATGGTGTAACCAAGGGCTCTCATGTACAAGACCAGAGGTTCACCCTAGGGCTGGAGCAGTGGCTCCCTGATCATTAGGGTTCCCCCTGTTCTTCTAGCTTCCACCATTCTCATGGCCCAAGTCTTCCACTAAAAGATCCAAGGGGGTTGCTCCAGCTCCCACCATGATATCCAAATTCCAGCCAGCCCGAAGGAGAAAGGGGAGTAGGAGGGGTACGCCTCCATGAGTAAGGGCTCATCCTGAAAGTGGCAATTGTCAGTTCTGCACCCATTGGTCCGCACCCATTTTTAAAAATTTTTTTTAATTTAATTTATTTATTTGAGATAGAGAGCATTGCGGGGAGCAGAGGGAGAAGCAGACTCCCCATTAAGCTGAGAGCCCCTCGCACGGCTCCATGCCAGGACCCTGGGATCATGGCCTGAGCCAAAGGCAGATGCTTAACCAACTGAGCCACCCAGGCACCCCCACTGGTCAGAATTTAGATGCATGGGCAGTCCTAGCTGTACACGGGGCTGGGAAAAGCTCTCTTTATTTTTAAATAAAGGTTAAATATATTTAACCTTGCCAGCAGTCACTGGCAAGGTTAAATATTGGGGTTTATATTGCTCTAAAAGAAGGCAAAATTAGATATAGATTATAGACATAGATGATATAGATGTCGATACAGATGCAGGGAAACAACTTGTCGGCTCTGCTGTACAAGGGTGGGGGGCTGTGGAGAGGAGGAGGCTAGAGAAGGTTTTCAGACAGAAGTGGGCATGTGCCATGAATTTCTCAGCCTCCAAATCACATTTATTCAGTAGATACTTAATAATCTTGAACACCTTGTTATGTGCCAGACACTGAATTCGGTCCCAGGGAGAAAGTGGCGATGCTGCCTCTACCCTCAGGAAGATTCTACTCTGTGTAGGAGAGAGACATTCAACAATTATTGGAGCCATTTCTCTTACAGTTACAAGGGTGACCAGAACTGCTGTGGTAAGCAGGTGCGTTTATGCAGACTAGGAGCCCCTAGGAACAGCTCTCAAGCAGCTCTGGATGGACAGAGGTGGATGGATAGCTACTCCAGCTCCTCTCCCTGGGTTGGTACACCTCAGAGGAGTGTACCAGGCTCTCAGGGTTCCCCATGCACTGGAGGCCCTGCCATCCACAGCTGCCTTCCCTGGCCTGCCCTGCGTTCCCACAGTAGGGCACTGGCGCTGCCTGGGGACACCTCTCAGATAAAAATGAATGACCTGTCCTTAAATCTTTATCTTGGGGTCTGCTTCTGGGAGAGCCCAGCTGAAGTCATTGGGCACAGGGAAGTCTCCGGGGATGGAGGTGGCCCCCTGAGCCCAGAGTCATTTGGGTGGCAGACTGCTGACCTTTCCCAGGTCAGACTCTGAGGTTTCCCTGATGCTACCTCTCATCGCTGCATGTCCTGCTGTGGCTCCCTGGGTTATAATTGCCTCCTTCTTACTAGACTGGGGATCTGAGAGCCAGCATTCTACTGCAGCACAGCCAACCGAGTGAAGGCTGGGTGTACACAGACCTTGCTGGTTCTGTCTCTGGGTATGATGGATGCTACTGGGCACCGTGCCCCGGTTCTTCTGTGGAAGGGCCCTGCAACTGCTGGGAGGCTGTTTGTTGGACATTTGGGAAGATTTGTGCCCTGAACTTTTAAGTAAGTGTCAAGGTGAGTCCAAGGTCTGATCCATTCATTCATTTATCTCTTCCTTCCTTCCTTTCCTTCCTTCCTTTCTTTCCTCCTTCCTTCCTCTTCCTTTTCTTTTCCTTTCTTTTCTCTTTTCCTTTCTTTTCTTTCTTTTCTTTTTTCCCTTCCTTCCTTCCTTCCTTCCTTCCTAACAAATTGACATCTTTCCCTTCCTCCTTATCCCATCTCCAGAGGATTAGCTTTCTCATAACCCTTATCTGACCTTGACCCTGAGTCCGTCGTTGGGTCCTGTCACCTAGGACCAGGTTCTTAAAACTCTTAGTATCTAAGAAGCCTTCTTAGGGCTGCCACCAGCTTACCTCCCAACTGGATTTCTTGCAAGTGACTCCCTGCAGCCTTCTGCCTTTGCACATGCAATTCCTTCTGTATGAATGTCCTCCCTTACCTCAGCCGCCTGAGCCCCTACTCATGCTTCAGGACCTAGCTCAGGTAGCCCCCTCTCTAAGAAACGTCTCCTCAGCCCTGCCCTTCAGTGCTCCTTCAAGACAGCCAAGGTGCTTTTGTCAGTGGCAAGAGCCCTGGAAGTCTCCCAGAAATCCCTGGAAGGATTCCCCAACTTCTGCCCACCCTCAGAGCCTCAGTAAAGGAGTCACCCCCACCAGGAAGTTTTCCATAATCCCTCACACCTAATTCCTCAGGGCCCCAGGGCCTTGTGCATATGGCCATCTGGGTATTTCAAACCCTCCTGAATGTTTGCTGGTTACTTTCTCAGTTTCCTCATGGACTCAGAGTCCCTTAAGGGCAGAGGCATTGTTTTACCAACTGTAATACCCCACAACACCCAGCACAGTGTTTAATATATACTAAGAGCTTGGTGACTCTTATTTAAAATAAGAAATGGAATGAATTGAAGCACTTACCATGTTCTATCACTGTCCATATGTGTTTCCCTTGTTAGACTGTGGGCTCCTTGACGGAAGGAATCTCTCATTGTTCATTGTTCATCTCTGGGTATCCAGCATTAGTATAGGCCCTGGCACATAGTAGGTGCTCAGTGATGTTTTTGCAATAGGAGTGTGTCAATCCAAGTGTCCAGTGAGATGTCTGGAACATGGTAAGTGCTCAGAAATTTCTCAGAAGAAAGATGGGCTGGTACGGAGGACAGATTAGGTCCTGGGGAATATAGTCCTCTCCTCTCTTTACACTGTGATCAGCCCCCTCCCAGGTCCTGCTATGGTCTGAATGTTTGCGTCCTCCCCCCTAATTCACATGTTGAAATCCTACCCCCCAAGGTGGTGATTATGGCAGTGGGAACTTTGGGAGGCAATGAAGTCATGATAGCAGAGTTATCATGATGGATTGGTGCCCTTATAAAAGAAACCCCAGAGAAGTCCTTCCCCCAGCTGCCACCATGTGAGGATGCAGAGAGAAAGCCACCATCAGTGAACCAGGAAGCAGGTTTTCACCACACACCAAATCTACCAGTGCTATGATCTTGAACCTCCAGCCTTTAGAACTGTGATAAGTAAATGCTTATTTATAAGCGCAAAGTCTATGCTATTTTGTTATGGCAGCCTAAACAGACTAAGGCTCCCTAGAACAGAGGGCAGGATGAGCTACCAAAGAGCAGAGATTTGAACAGGTGGACTAGTCTGTTAAACTAACAAAACCCATGAACAACAACAATAGCTACCACTTAGGGAGTTGCTGGCAGCTCTGAGCCAGGTGCTGCTGGTTGCTTAGTGCCCCGATCTCCTCAAGTATTATGAGCAGGTACTATTATACCCATTTTATGGAGAAGGAGACTGAGGCTCCAGGATGAAAATTGAGTTGCTCGTAGAGAGGTGCTGACATTCATCCCCAGGGTCCCCTGCCCCCAAAGCCAGTACAGCAGCTCTGATGGGGAATCGCAGAGGGGACAGGCTTCACCTCTGCCAGCCCGTCTTGGGCGCACCTGCCCTTGGCTCCTTCCTCCGTAGCCCCGAGCTCCAGGTCCTGCTCCTTACCTCCACGCCCAAAGCTTCTCCTGTGGCCCTAAAGGATGGCCCCATCAGCTTTTACAAAGAAAGCTTGGTTTTCAGATCCCCTTCAGAATGGAACTGGGAGCAACTGGGAGCCCCAGAGGAAAAGATGCAGCGAGGTTCTTTCCTATGGAAACAGACCTGGGAGCAGGCCACCCCCCCCCTTTGTCCTTGGCTGTGGAAAAACCTCTCCTTAGTAGGAAGACCTGGCCAGTGGGCAGGGCAGAATCTTGCAGCTTGGGGGAGGCAGAGAGGAAGGGAGGGGGTGCCGAGGAAAACTGCTAAAAGGACAGGTGTCTCTTGCCCTTATAGTTCAGTTCCTCTCTGAGCTCCCAGTTCCTTATTTTCCAAAGCTCAAAACTACCCCTCCTATGGGGGAGTCCAGATGAGGAAAGAGCCAACATATTTTAGCATAATAGAAACACACACACCTCCACACCGATCTTAGAGCCTGTTAGTCTCGGGTTCAAGTTCAACAAATCCAATTTCAGCTGCTCTCTGAACACCTCCCTTAGCCTTGGTCTCACAGTCTGTAAAAGGAGGATGATAATGAAGACCACCATTCCCTGAGCCCTTGCCTTAAGCCAGGCACTGATCCAGGAGCCATGTGTTACTCCATTTTAATGCTCACCACTGCCCCCAGCCTGGCCATTGCCAGTAGAGTCTGAAGATCCGCTGGCCGAGGGAAGAAAGCAGAGACAGAGGGAGCGGGCCCAGGAGTCCTCCTTCTGCAGGAGCTGGGAGAACCTGGTTGCTGGCCACAACAGAGGCAAGAGTGGAGGAGTGTGTCTGTCCCCAGAGGTTGCCCCTGCCAGCAAGGGTTCTGTGTCCCCGCCTCTTGCTTCTCTTCTGCCCGTCCCTGTGCAGGTAGCAGCCCTGGGTTGTGAAGTGGGATCATTTTTATGCCCAGCTTGACCTCCTCAGACCCTAAAGCACAAAGCAGTGGAGTAACTGGCCCAAGATGACTCCGGATAGCCAAGGTAGCCTGGATGCGACCCTCCCAGACCTCATGCCCTACCTACACAACCCACATTCACCACCTTGCAGAACTGTTGGACCATCAGAAACCATGCTTGCCCAGAGCCTGGCATAAACAAGTTCTCCATAAATGGCAGCATTAACACCCCTCTTATTCCCCACGGCCCTCCCATCTCCCCCCGTCACATCAGCTGGGCCAGGTCTCAGCATGGCAGCAGGAACAGATGCTAGCGTCCAGGGTCTCCAGCTTTGGACATCCCTTCCTAGTCCAAAGGGCTCCAGCCTGATCCCCCATGTCTGGGGGAGGGAGGAGGCTGGCTGAACCAAAGAGGTCCTGCCCCCACCCCCCAACCAGGCCATGCTCGCTATCCCCCCACCCCTGCCCCCACCACTCACCAATCCAGCCAGATTTCCCAGGTGCTGGGTCCTGTCCAGGTCTGGGCAGTCAGCTGGGGAGGATTTACAGTCTCTCAGGCTACAGTGATTATTGCCTCCTGGGTAAATGCAGCTCTATTTCCAAAGGGCCAGGGCATTGTTTTCCTAACTGACTCCTCTGTTGAGAAAGAAGTCAGTGGGATCGTTCCTACTTTACAGAGAGGGAAATTGAATCCCACAAAGGTCAGGGGATTTGCTTGAGGTCATTTAACCAGATGTTGGCAGGGTCTGTGCTCCTCTGGACCAGGGAATAGAACAAAAAGAAGAAGAGGACAGCAAAGTTCCATTCTCTTCTCCAAATGGGAATTCTGGCAAGAAATGATGGGTCTCCCTCCATCTCCTCTGGGAGGAATTTGGGTCGGCAGTGAGGAGAGGTGAGAGGAAACCCGAGGGAGAGAGAGAATCATAGGGAGGGTGGCATGGGAAGAATGGTAGAACCAGCGAGGGAGGCAGGTACTGTCCAAAGAGCCTTCTATTCTCTTCCTTTTGACAAGAAGCTTACGTTGCAGAGCTGGTTGAATGCTCCCCAAATCTGGGCACATAGCTTGTGTTGGTTTCCTGCGGCTGCTGTATAATAAAGTCCCAGCAAATTAGGGGTCTTACACAGTAGACATTTATTGCCTCGCAGTCCTGGGGGCTTGAAGTCCAAAATCATGATGTTGGCCGAGGACTGAGAGGGAGAATCTGTTCCAGGCCTCTCTCCTAGCTTCTGGTATCCTTAGGTAGTCCTTGGCTCATAGATGGCATTCTCCCTTTGTCTTTACATTATCTTCCCTCTGTATCTATCTGTCCCCAAATTTCCCTATTGTGTACAACGCCAGTCTATTGGATTAGGATCCTAATGACCTCATTTTAACTTGATTACCTCTGTAAAGAGCTTATTTCCAAACAAGGTCACATTCTAAGGTACTGAGAGCCAAGACTCCAAGATCCCTTTCTTTGGGGGAGGAGGGGCGTGATTCAACCCATGACACAGCAAGACCACATTTCCCAGTGTCCCTTGATTAGCTGCCGTTAGTATGGCCTGTGGAATGTGGAGGAAGGTGGGATAGGCCCCCTCCAGGCTGGGGCCATTCAACTTCCCGCAAGATCCTTCACACCATCTCCCCCTCCACCTGCCAGCTGGTACAGGTGATCCAGGGGAGAACTCTAGGGCTCCAGGGGACGGTAGAACCAGAAACAGGAGCTTGGGTCCCTAAGTGCCTGTCTGGAGCAATTTCCTGTTGACCTGCCTTGTACTGTATCATGTTAACGCCGCTGAGATTTAGGAACTGTTTGTCTCTGCAGTTAGCCCATCCTGACACCAATGGGCGGCACCTGTCCTTAGTCTTTGTGGGACAGGGATAGTTAGTCCAAGCAGAGGGCTTGTGAAGGCCCCCTTGGCGGCTGCAGTTAGGTGAATGAGAATCTGTGCTCCAGGCCCATCTCCCGCTCTTCTGTTCCCCTCATTATTGTCCGTGGGTGGCAGCAGCGGAATGGGGATTCTGGGTCTGTGTGGCTGGGCTTCCTGGGCCTGGGAACAGGCCCATTTGGTCTTATCCACCTGGCTCCTCTCTACCCCTCATCCCTGCTGTTCCCACCTGTCTGCCTTCTTCTCTGGAAAGAAGGTGGGGGACCTGAGAGGGGTTAGTTGTGACAGAGCCCACACTGTCCATTCACAGAATTAACACCCTGCAGGAAAAAAGGAAATGTGCCAAATTTCACACATTTGGAAAACAAATAAAAAAGAAGCACCACGTGGGCCTTCTTACTGTCACCTTTCAGCACCGCTGTCACGGCCAAGAAGCCCACTGTGACCAAGATGAGAAATGAAACCAACCTCAGCCTGAATCTAAAATAAGGGGTGTCCTCAGACTAACATGCTAACCAGCCCACCAAGCACACAGCTTCCTTCTTAGAAACTCTCGCCAGCTGTTCCCCCGGGGCATTCTTCAGACCAGCCCATCACAGGCCGCACTGCTCAGCACGGAGTCCAGGAGCTGGGGTCAGGAAGCTGTCCCTGCTTGTCAGGAACCAGGATCGCCTCCAGTGTTGAGTCAAGGTCAATGTAAAGCTTCGTCAGAATCCCCCAGAGCATGGAAATACAAGCACGTGGGACAGGTGGGACCCCTGGGAACAGACTGACTCTTCTCCCAGAGCCTTCTGGAGCTCACTTTCACTACACACTCAGGCTGGACAACCACCTCCCTTGGTTCTGCATAAGAGGCAGGTGACAACCCATTTACTCATTTCTCCTAAACAAAAGGAAACAAACACAAAACAAAATCTGATTCTTCCTAGCAACCTGCACCTCCATGCCCTGACTCTCTGAATGTAGACTCAGTGGTCATCTCTGGCTGCCTAGGACCTCACAGGTCACATCTGGGGTCCAGCCTGAGGCATCAGCAGTCATATAGGACTGACCCGGCAGTTGTCTCCTAGACTTCCGCAGCCCAGAAGTTTCTGTTCCCATTTTGGATCAAGTCCTGGCTGACTTGTGACCTGATAATGCTTCAGAATTCCAGACTGGCAAATGGTTAGTGGAAGCTCAGAGTCACCTTCTGTTGTTGTGGTCTGACCCCCCAAGACCTGACCTCTAGTGGACCTGTGGCTTTGCCCCGCAATTGACATTTCCCAAGGACCCAATCTTTCCCCTCTCAAATCCAGCTCAAGAGTCACTTCCTTCCCTGTTCTGAAAGCCTTCATCCCCAATGCACTCAGCAATGCTCTGGTTTCTGGATCATTTGCCAAATGAGATGGCAAACAAAGCTGATGGAGCCACCTAGCACCTAATGGCTCAAATGTCTGAACCCCCACCATCCAGGTGCTCTCGTGGAGAGCTCCCTGGGGGAGAGGGCTCCCAGAACTAACTCCAAGCATGGCAGTTTGACCAGATGAGAGCTCACAAACACTTCTCGGAGACAAAAGCTGATGATGCCAGCACTGTGGTAGGGCGTGGAAAGAGGTGTGTGGCCAGGGGAAAGCTGGGAGCCCTGCGGAGCTGGAGTCTCTGCTGTGGTCAGAACCAGGGCTGAGGCCTGGAACTGATGGAGGCAAATGGAGGATGAGAAGTGGATCCCCAACATCAAACCAGGCGGCCAGATCTGAGACATGAAGATCAAGTCCCTGGAGATCAATCTCTTCTCTGCCTATCAAAGAGTTCGAGATCATGGCCTTTTAATGAGGATACCCTTCAAGGACAAGGTCCAATAGATCATGTGCAAAGCACAAGCAGGCCTAGGCTTGCCAGCAGACCAGGTTCAAGGTGACTGTAGTCATCAGGGACTATAGTAGTCATGTCAGTCTGGATGGCAAGTAGCCCAAGGAGATACCCACTGCCATCCTCAGGGCCTCCATCCTGGCCATCATCCTGGTACAGAAGGACTCTGGGGGCAGCAAACCCCACATGGTGACCTAACCCTGAGGCTCTGTGCTCATGGGCCTCATCCCTGTCCCCCTGGCATTGTCTCAGTTCCAGTGCCTAGGAAGCTGCTGCTGATGACAGGTCTTTGCCAGCTCTGCCAGCTTTGCCAAGGCCACTCCAATGGCACATCCAAGACCCATAGCTCTGACCTCTGGGCAGAGACTGCTCCCCAAGTCTCTCTGTCAGAAACTCACTGACCCACACCAACATATCTGCCGGTGGTCACCACGTGGTGCTTCCCCCCCCACCCCCCAGGAAAAATCAATGAATGGAACCTGAAAGCAAACCAACACACAGAAGTTCTCCAAACATGGAGAATGGGCAGGTTCTAAGGAGTCAGTTCTCCCACAGACTCCCTATGACCACCACCAGTTTAGGGGAAAGACTGGTCAGGGAGTGGGAAGATCTGGGCTTTATCCCCTAAAGCAGATCATCTCAACTTTCCAAGTTTCCTCGTCTGTATAATGGGCCTCTACCTGTGTGCTCACAGGACTGCTGTGAAAATCCAACAAGATAATACATTAGGAAGAGCTTTTTTGGAAACTGCAGACCACTACCTAGGTAGGGGAAACCATGATGGTCATACCCACAATGTTCTTGACCCTCCACAGGCATGTGTCCACAGACTCTCCCAGTCGAAGACCTCCCAGTCATGTAGTCATGTATCCTATACTGCAGCCGACCCTAGTTCCTCCAAACTTAGCCTGCTTTGGCCACGTTGGGACTTTTCTCCTGCCATGCTTCCTCCTAGAATGCTCTTCTCCCCTATTTCCTTGTCAAATCCCATCCATCCTTCACGGCTCAGCCTAAAGTCCACTCCCTCCAAGGACCTTGCATTATCCTCCCAAAGCAAAGTCAAGTGTGTCCTCTGTGCCGCCATGCCTCTTCATCCTTAGTCCAGCAACCACTCTCTGACTTCCCCTGTGGCTGCTCACGTGCAGTCTATGTTCTCTGCTCTAGCCCGTGCGTGATGGCTGGGCTGCTCTTGCACTAAACCTGATGGTCGGCCTGGAGCCTGTGCGTGGAAGGTTCTCAGCAGCGTCAGATGGAGTTGGAATAAATCAGAAGGGACCTCAAGATGTAATCAATGTCTTTGGGGCCTGGAGGCAGATGAGTGGC
Source organism: Enhydra lutris kenyoni (assembly GCF_002288905.1). Classification (NCBI taxonomy): domain Eukaryota; kingdom Metazoa; phylum Chordata; class Mammalia; order Carnivora; family Mustelidae; genus Enhydra; species Enhydra lutris. The sequence goes on from NW_019154101.1 coordinate 9,346,370, forward strand.
CAGGCTCCGGGGAGCAGGTCTATAAACATCTTCTGACAGAAAAGCCCAACTTCCAAGCCTAGCAATTTTAGATTATATTTGCATTGGAGGCTTTTAAAGTAGCAAAACTTTAGATTTATGTCTTCGTGAACAGCTGTGGAAGGGAAAATCAATGCCTCATAGGATTGGCTTGTTTGTTTTTATCGCGGTACTAAATATTATGCATCAAATGACAAATTAATACATAAATTGACCTAGAGACACCCACACATTCCCATTGGCGAGTATGAAGGCAGGAGGCACCTGAACTTCTCAAGGCTGGACGACTCGGCCCGTGTTTGCACGTTATGTGTCCGTCAAATCGAATTTCCCACAAAGATGCTGGATTAGGCAACTCTAATCAAGACACCTCTGAAAGAGCTCAGACTTTTCCCCAGAAGAGGGGAAGTGTGCACATACTCCATTTGGGAGAACACGTAGTGTGAAAGGTCGAGGCCATTTTGCCACTGGCTCCTGGGACTTTCCAGGGCCTTTGCAAGGATGTTAGGAGAAAAGCTTTGTAGCCCTCAGGTCCCCTCCCACATATGCCTTCCTCCAAGATGAGAGGAAGAGAATGGAGGGACACCACAGACTGGTCCTGAGTGTGGTGCCTCCGGGGCTTCCAGCCTGCCCCACTGGACCACCTGCTCTCCCTGTGAGGCGTGTGAGCAAATGAAGTGTGAGCTTGACCTTCCTCCAGTGGGCATCAGCCTGGAGGGCAGGGAGGGCAGGTAGGCATAAGAGGGCAAGAGCAGGACCAGACAAAGAAATTCACCTGCTCCTCCCCGGACCAGCTGTCCCAAAGTCCAGGGTTCCATGGGCTACATGGGGGATGCACCAGGGAACACACCGCAACTGACTGCTGGCCGCCAACGACTGGCTTGAGCTTCTGGAGAAAGCTGACCAGGCAGGAAGATCAAGTCTATTCTCAAAAAAAATTTCCATAAACATGGAAAAAAACTAAAAGTGACTGATTTCCCCAGGAGAGGGGATGACACATAATAGACAAAGCTTCTGACATGGTAGAGCTAAACGCCAAACAGTTGCTTCTTAGCTCTGGAGGGAGAGAGGGAGGGAGAGAGAGAGAGAACGAAAGAGGGAGAGAGAGACTAAACAGTATTTTCTATTTGTCTGGCAACCTCTCCTACAGGTTCTTATCATGATAGACACTGGAGGTGTTTTGAGAGGACAATAGAAGAGGAACAATAGAAAGGGGAAGGATTTGCATAATCGGGAAGGAATACAGGGAATCCGCAAATGACAGATGGCGTCCTTATCCCCTCAAACAGGTTGAAGTCCCCCAGTCAGGTGTCTGAGGAGGCTGGGGTTCCAGTGACAGAAATACCCAGGAATTTGTTAATCAGGAGGCTGGAAAAGAGCCCCCACATTCATAGACACCATCTTGAAGCAGCTGTGAAGGTGCCAGGAAATGAGAAGCTCAGGCATCGAATATCTGCACCAGGTCAAATGAGGATTTGCCTGGAAACTGAGAGGAGGTGCTTTGCTTTAATTAATCAGCCACACAGCCTGAGTAAGGACGAGTGCAGAGGCAGCTTCTGTCAGGAAAGGCAGGGAGCTGCCAGCCTAACACATGTGTGAGGGAAAGAGGAATTTCCCCGCTCCCTGAGGACACCTGTTCCATTAAAATTGTCTATAAAGACAATTGTAACGCTGTCACCCCGCCACATCCCACGTTCCCACGGATGGTGACTTTGCAAGTCCCCCAGGATGGAAGCTCCTGGGAGACCCCTCCCTCCCTGACTCCTTCGGGAGAGATGGAGCAGTTAAGATAATCTCCTGTAAACCAGCAGCTTCCCAGGAATTGGTATCAATTCAGGGTAGACAAAGAACATTTTCATTTCTTGAGCAGTACTCCAAAGTATTTATATTCATCTCAGAAGACTGTATGTAAATCAAGACTGGTTCCTTTTTGAAGTAAAAACCAGATGCTGGAAGAGAAGAGCAATGGTGTGGACTACTTTTTCCCTCATGGGCTCAAGTTACAAAAGTCAGTTTTGTTTTTTTTCCTAAGGCAAAACACAGCTCTATCCTTCAAAGACTATCAGGGAATTTACAGCTCTGAGAAAAAAAGCAGGGAAGAACGGATGCGTTCAGATTTCAGTTGTCTTTGTGTTTGGGGGTCTTTTCAAAATCTGTCCTGTCATTCCACTCAATGGGGGGACTCCCTCAGGCAGGGACCTCCCTTCCCCCCCTCCCCCGCCTCTCAGAAGGGACAGGAGTCCCACACCTCCCTCAGGTTCTTTCCCACCACTTCAGCCTGTCTGGAAACCTCTCTGCATTTCAGGGGTGTGGCTTCTGTGTGCAGATGCCAGAAATACTCTCTCTCAAGTCTTAGGGTCCTCTGAGGAGACCCTAAGAAGGAAGCAAGGGAAAACATGTTCATGATTTGTCTTTAAATCAAAGGAGGTAGGGAGAGAGAATAAGAGGAGAGGCACTGGAGGCACTGCCCAGACACCGCCCCCGCACCCGTCAGGTCCCAGGCTCCCCAGATGCCAACAGTGTGGCCTCAAACCGCTTACAGCTGCCTGGACAGCGTGGCTCCTCTCGCCGAGTGGCGCCCCCTGCAGGGCCATCCTCGCTCCTCAGGTCCCAGCGGGTGGCTGAGGCCTTTGGTGTGACTGCATCCAGGCCCAGCTTCTGCCCAGTCCTGCCGCCTTCACTCCTGCACAGACGCCCTTCCCGGGAATCCTGTGCACAAATCTCCAGCTCAGAGTCTGTTTCCAGAAAATCCAACATAAGACAAGGAGAGGGGTAAAATTTTTAGTGTTTTTAATGAGTGGACAATTTTTACCAAATATGGAATACGCTTACAAGCCAATGTCCACTCAGCTCTGGGTGACGTTTGGTGGATTCAGTGTTTATTCAGTATTTTTCTCTTTATCCAGCATGTTTTTGGATTTATGCTATATGTCCTAACTATTTCTGGAGTGTTGTCATGTCACACTTTTTGTATCTAAAACAGGATCATTTTTTAAAAACTTAAGCAAAAAACACTAGACACCTAGGACTGTCATTAGTTACTTTCACGGCGAATGGCTTTTTAAATGGAAAGAATCCCCACAGTAGCTTGGTTTTTTGTTTTTGTTTTTGTTTTTTTCCATTTAGGACAGTGAATTACTTTTCACACTTTGGCTTTCTTTTACCCTTGGCTGAACTGTGTTCCTTAGAATAACATCTTAATTTTTCTACTTTTGTATATGGACAAGGAAGCTGCCCAGCATGGGGGCCCACATCCTGCTCTAGACCTCTTGTCTTCTCACTTGGGAGTCCAGAGCAAATTTCTCCAGCTCCTTCCTGTTAACAATGCACCTGCTGGTCTAGAATGTTCAAGAAAACCCAGAAAGAGCATGTTAAATGAACCTCTTAATTCCCTTTGAAATTCCTGAATTTTAAATGTCCATTTGTTTACATACCATATAAATGCTGATATTTGTCTGATAGCTTCTTCTCTATGCACATTATCATTTCCATCCAGAAAATGAAAGCTGCTCAAATTAACAAGTCACAGAAACATAGATGTACTATTTTCTGTGCACAATTATGAAATTAAGAAGTTTATGCCATTAGTCTCTGGCTTTTAAAAAAATCTAGTACTGTCTTACACAGCCCATCAGAGCATGGGCTGGACCCATTCAACCTGGGTTCAAATCCCAGCTTTGTCACTTACTGGCTGCAAGAAAACGAGGCAGGGTTTTTAGCTTCTCTGTGCCTCGATTTCCTCATCTATGAAATGGAGATGATAATATCAATACTGATCTCCTGGGGTTGGTATGAGGATGACTTCAGTGTAATTCATGTCAAGGGCTTAGACCAGTGCCTGACAAGTGCTAACACCAAGTGTTATGGTGATACCATGAGCGATGGTGAGCCCAAGAGCTTGAATCTTCCTTCAGAGACCCCGGCAGTTATGTATAAGCTCGTGGCTAAGAAAACAACTCTTGGGTAGCCTGGGTGGCTCAGTTGGTTAAGCGTCTGACTTTGGCTCAGGTTATGATCTCAGGATCCTGGAATTGAGCCTCACGTTGGGCTCCTCACTCAATGGGGAGTCTGCTTCTCCCTCTCCCTACCCCCACCCCTGCTCATGTTCTCTCTCATAAAAACTTTTTTTTTTTTTTTTAAAGAAGAAGAAACTAGCGAAAGGTCTTTTCCCCCAAAGTGCAGTGGCAGAAGAAACATCCAACTAGACTCTCTAGACTAAAAGTGGCTTTATTTATTAATCCTTCCTGCTTATTATTCATCTCATGAACTTGGGTTTTTGAGTCCCCAAATTTTGCTTCCATCCCATCTTTCAAACGACTTGCTTTACTTCCATTCGAGTTATCTTCTCTCTAGTTCCCTCATTTCACATTGTTTGGTCTAGAGCAACAGCCTCCTCTCTCCCACCTTCTCACTCCCATCCCTTCAACAGCGCAGAACCATCAGTAGTCCCACAGTCCTTCCATGGCATTCCCAACATGGCTCCCACCTGACATTTCCCCATCATTTGCCTACATTTATCAGACTGGGTTACTTACTGTCCATTCATTCTTTCATTCAGTTAATATTTAACGGGGTGCCAAAAAGCCAGAGTCTGCTTTCCAGAAGCTTGGTATAGACTGGGGAGCCAGGCACCCATTATTAATTCCTAAGATTAAAATTGCCAAATTCAGTTGCCACCAAAATGCCACAGAAGGAGCAACAAATCCCACGTGGTGGAGGGATGAGAGGATGAGGTCATGAAAGTCCTCACAGAGAGCACAGAAAGGATCAAGTAGTATAGGGAGCAATTTTCGTCCCAGGTTTATTCAGATAGGACTGAAATACAGTGACCAGCGCATGTTTGAAGTGTACACATTTGGTACGTCTCGACACTTGTGAAGCCATCACATCAACCAAGACAGTGAACACATCTCTCCCCAGGGTTTTAATCTCCTTTCCCTGCCCCCTTCCTCTCATCCTGCCAGGCAACCGGGGATCTGCCACCTTCATGTCGGATTCATTTGTTTTACATATATGTGCAACCATAGATCATGCACTTTTTTTTTCACCTAGATCCTTTAACTCAGCAAAATAATTCTGAGACTCGCCCATGTTGTAGTATGTATCAGTAACGTGTTTTTTTTTTTTTAAAGATTTTATTTATTTTATTTGACAGACAGAGATCACAAGTAGGCAGAGAGGCAGGCAGAGAGAGAGAGGAGGAAGCAGGCTCCCCGCTGAGCAGAGAGCCCGATGTGGGGCTCGATCCCAGGACCCCGGGATCATGACCTGAGCCGAAGGCAGAGGCTTTAACCCACTGAGCCACCCAGGTGCCCCAACGTGTTCCTTTTTGTTGCTGGGTAGCATTCTATAGAATGAGTGTGCCCTAGTTTCTTTATCCTTTCAGGCGTGGATGGGACACTTGAGTTGTTTCAAGTTGCTGGCATTACAAATAAACTCCTAGGAACATTCATGTGTAAGTCTTTGTAGGCATGATGCTTTTATTTCCTTGGATGCCTATCCAAGAGGGAAATGTCTGGGTCATATGGTAGCTGGTCCAGTCAATACTTACTGAGGTGCAAGAAGTTTAATTTTTTTTTTAAGATTTTATTTATTTATTTGACAGGCAGAGATCACAAGTAGGCAGAGAGGCAGGCAGAGAGAGAGGGGGAAGCAGGCTCCCTGCTGAGCAGAGAGCCCGATGTGGGGCTCGATCCCAGGACCCTGAGACCATGACCTGAGCCGAAGGCAGAGGCTTAACCCACTGAGCCACCTAGGCGCCCCAAGAAGTTTAATTTTTGAAACTGTCTAGCTATTTTCCAAAAATGGTTGTCCCATTTTACATTGTCTCCAGGCGTGTGGGAAGGTTCCAGTTCTACATGGAAGAGGTGTCCCCTGATAAGGAAACAATACAGGGTTGAAAGTATGTGTAACGCTCAGGGAACATCAAATAGTCCCAATTGAGCAAGTGGAGTGATAGTGGGCCACCAGGCAGAAAATTTATTTTAGGCCAGCTCATTGAGGGCTTTGGCATTTGGAGTGTACATTCTAGGTGATGGAAACTCACTGAGAGCTCTTGAGGAGGGGACAATTTGTTTGGTCTCTGGCTCTGAACATTATCTGTAGCTTCCCACCTGCATGCTATTCCCTCTCTCATGCTGTCTTCCTTAGCTGTCTTGGTACCATTTTGGCACCATCTGTGGAAAGACCAAGACCCAACTGAAACGTTCACTTGTCTTCAACTTCACCCCTCTACCCTGAATCTCTTCAATCATTCTTTTATATGTCATGGCTCCAAGTCACACTCACATTGCTGGGGAGTTCCCCATTTATCCGAGAGCTCGTTCACGCAACATCACCCACAAGACCAACCCCTTTTGGAAGATATATATTTAGACCCCTTTTTTGGTCTTGCTTTGATGCAAAGTCCAGACTAAAATAAAATTCTAAAACAACTAAGGTATAAATCTCATTGCTCATTTTCCCGAGACCAACATGAGAATATGTGGACTGGATCCAAGGAGGAAAAAAAAAAAAATCACTGTCTCCCTCCCAGCTTCGGTTGGTTTAACCATCTTGTCCCCGACCCTTTGCTCTCTTATGCTCACCAGGTCTCCTTCACTCAAGTGTGGCAAATTATGTAATTAGTGAAAGAGCAACAATTTTGCCGAGAAAATGGGTTATGTGTTTATGGAAGTTCAATGGCTCAAAATGTCTAATGAAATCATTTAATGCACCCAGAGAAAGAAAGCAGAACTGGGCCCCAGCCAGCTCTGCAAAAAACCAGGGACAGCTGAGAAGCACCCCCTGGAAAGAAGACCATTTTGAGACACTGCTTATGTAGCAAGGACTCACTGGGGTGGCCCCAGCACCCATTGCTCTCTCCTCTGTGCTGACACAGAACAAAATAATCAGTGAAGAAGTTCCCAGGAAATGGTCCATGGCTTTAAACAGTCTGATCTATATCCTTGCTAGATTGACATCTTTCCTGCTCTTCCAGTTTTCCATAAGATATTCAAGTCAGTAGAGAACACTGGACCTGTTACTCTCTGAAAGCCTACGATGATATCCAGGGGTTTAGACTATGCAGTTTGCCTTCAGTCGTGTTAGCAACTGCACAGGAATATGAATAAAACACATGTGTTTTATTTGGGGGCCTGCAGTTTGGTGTGCTTGAATGTGCTTCACTTCCTCTGTGTTCTCCCAGAACAGCAGTGGCTTCCAAATTCTGGCCTCAATTCGGGCAGACACCCTTTCCAGAGAATGCCATCCTTTAGTGTGCCTATGGACCAAGGGAAATGCCAAAACACATTTGGGCTGGGAGCTTGGTTTCTTTAGTTTTCTAAACTGCCCCAGAAAGTTCTACAGCTAGGACATTGAACCAATCTCAGAGCATAACTGAGTTTACTCCTACAAGGTACATTTCATAATATATTTTCTACTGTTTGGAAGTACTCTAGACTATGGGGGAATTTTTTTCTGGGGTCTTCCCTGGACACTTTGTCTGGGCTATTGCTTGACCATCTTGTTTGGATTCTCAATGGCATCTCTGATCAGAGCGACAGAAGAATGGGAGGAGAACAAGGCAACATGAAATGCGGCCTTCCTTCAGAACAGACGGGGAATGAAGCTGGTGAGTTTAGCTAAGGGCGAGCAAGAGCATTCTAGATGGAAAGGCCAGAAGAAACACTTCACTACCCTGAAGCTGCATGAACATTCAATGTAGGACTCCATCTGTTTAGTTAAATTGACAATTTCCTTTAGCAGGAAATAAAGGTTCATACTGAGTTTCAGACCAGCTTCAGGATAAGAAATAGCTTCACTTTTTAAAGACTTTGCTTTTTAAGGCATTCGGCATGTAACCTAATTTCATTTGATGGAGTTTGTTTTTCCTTCTCCATTTGCTGCCTAGAAATGTGTGCTCCATTATCTCCTGCAGAGTTGGGGTTGGGGGTGGGCAGTAGGAGCTGGAGACTCAGAGTTCTCTGGGCCTCAAAAGCACATCATAAATAAATAAATAAATAAATAAATAAATAAAATTAAATAAAATTAAAATAAATGACAAGAGCAGCCATCCCTGTGGATTTGCTGTCTCAAACACATCACACCACATAGCTATAACTCCTAAGGGGTACTGACTGAACCCCTCCAGTTTCCATTTCACAAACACAAAGACAAGGCCAAACCCCAATAAGCAAAGGACAGCACATAAGCATAAACACACACAGGGGTAGATTTTCTTCTAGGGAAATGTGGTTTTCATTTGAGAGAAAAGCCCACATCTATTAGGCCTCTTTTAGAATGCAACAAAATCATACTTTGTTTTAGACTTTTAAAAAAAATTCAAACATTCCAGTGTTCTGACATGAAGATGGGACTTTATCTAAACAAATAATTATAATGGAATATGATTTCCTGGGCTAAAATGCATTACTTTAGAACTGGCTTTTTAAAAAAATATTTATATGAGGGGAAACACACACACACACACAAATGACTGCAGAATATCAACTTTTAATTTAAAAAGAGCAATCAAGCAATTACCAGGGAGAAAAGACACACATCACCAAGGCTTTCATTAGCCCTGGCTGGCTCTAGCTCTAGAGCCCTCAGCAAGTAGAAATGAATTTACTTGATGTCACACAAAAGAGCTACTCCTCTCAGGATCCAGTGATCTGGGGACAAAACTGTTCGCAAATACACCACAGTGATGAAGGTCAAGTCAGTACGCCTGGGTTTCTTGTAAATAGGACACACATACAGCTTGGGGTCCTTGGGCGCGGTGGAATTAATGGCAAAGATGTGTAGCACAGGCAGCTGTGTGAAGAGCACCTTGGGGGTGGATTCTGTAAGCTTCCCGTTCCGTCTGTCCCAGGCTGCTCCATCCATATACAGCCCATAAATATACACACCCTCCTGGAAGAGTCAAGCATAAGGTAATACGATTTTTGAAAAACTAGGTGCTATGAGATGAACATTCATTATTGTAATAGGGGTTGTCAGTTTAGAAAGAAGACACACACCAGTCTTAAAACACCACCAAAAAGATAAAACAGCACTGGGCTCATTGCATGAGCAAAATACTGAGTCCAGTTTTCCCCGTGGGCCTATCTTGAGGCCTTAAGTGTTGCAGACATGTTCCTGTTATTGCTTGTTTGAGCATAGGGGTAGCTGCTGGGGACAACAGACTCAGCCAGCAGAACTAAATCACCTCTGAAAGGAGCTAAGTCTCGAGAGATCTGGTCTGAGTCAGTGTAGGGTCAGAACAAGGAATGGGATTTGGAGCTGGAGCACACAGGATCTAAGCCTGTGCTGGCCAAGCCAACCTGCCGCTCTAACCATCTCAGTCACAGGAGGGAGTGAGGTTTGCACAGCCAGGCCCAGTGAGTGGGAGAGTCAGAGCGCCCCCAGAGTGTGGTAGAGCTAGCACGGGCATAATAGACAGGGACTGGGTGCATTGGTTCAACAGTGGCTGCCTGTCATCCCGTTTCTCTTTCAGGCAAAGCAACGCTGCCCTTGACGGCTTCACCATTAAATTGTGGGAAAAGACATGTATTGAATTCCAGCACACACTTGTTAGAGGGCTGCCTGGTGAGCAGCACTGAGACTGCGTGAAAGGCCACCCTGGGCTTGAGGGCTTGGGGGTCTTTGTGGAGAAGACAGCTTTGAAGAGTGGGCTGCTTTGGGGAAGATAGAGGACAGAGGGCAGACATCCAGGCAGCAGCAATAGTACAAAGATAGGTGGGATGGGTGGAAAGCCTAAGCAATTTATTTAGCAGAGGGTTCATGGGTTATAAAATAAGTAGGGCTTGACCGTGGAAAAGTCTAGAAGCCAAACTGAAGAGTTTGAACTTTGTCTTGTAGGCCATGGGGAGCCATAGAACATGTTTTCAGTAAGAAAAGAAAGACTAGAGGGAATCATGGGGAGACTGATAATCACATAAACCCGTAAGATATATCTATGTAGAAGATGGTGACCGTTTTTCCTTTCCAATGAGGCATAGGTAAGGGGAAGCAAATGTAGATTATAATAAAAGAGAGTGAGATTAATTGCAAAGTGTTTTCTGGAATCTTCTCATGTGAGCTAAGAGTATGAGGACCGTATTTTTAAACCCAAACCTAAAGTACATGGTTTGACAGTAAGACCAGGAGAAATCCCAGAAAATCAGAACATACGATTACCATCATTGCCGGTGGGTGACAATTACTACACAAACGACACAACCATTTAGGTATCATCCAACAGTAAACTGTACCCCTTTTAGGTTCCTTTTCATCTCAGAACGTTACAAAGTCATAGTTAGAAGGTGTAGCAGGCTGAAGAGTGTCCCCCCCCTCCCCAATTCATGTCCACTAAGAACCTCTGAATGTGAGCACGTGGAAATAGGACCTTTGCAGATGGAATTAATTAAGTCATAGTGGATTAAAGTGGGCTCTAAACCCAATATGACCGACGTTCTTGTGAGAAGAGGATGTTCTTATGAGAAAAGGAGGGAACACGAAGAGAGAGAGAGAAGAAGGTCATGTGATGATGGAGGCAGAGGCTATAAGCCAAGGAACACCCAGGAATATAGCCACCATCGGACACTGAGAGAGAGACGTGGAACGGATTCCTCCCCCTCCGCCCTGAGCCTTCAGAAGAAACCAACTCTGCCAACACCTTGATTTCAGACTCCTGGTCTCCTCCCCTCTGAGGAAATAAATTTTATACAAAGTTTGTGGTACTTGGTGGCAGTGGCCTTAGGAAATGAGTACCTATCTTGGTGCCAGGAAATGGGGTGCTGCTCTAACAAACATCTACAAATGTAGAAATGACTTTGGAGTTGCATAATGGGAAATTTCTAGAAGAATTCTGAGGGGCATGATTGAAATAGCCTATGGTTGCCTTGAATGGAGAGGCTGCTGGTGGAAATGTGGAGGTTAAGTGTGCTTCTGGCGGAGTGGCAGACAGAAATGAGGACTAGGCTACTGGACACTGGAAGAAAGGTGACCCTTGCTTGACGTGGCAGAAAGGGCCAGAGCTTGGAATTCACCTGGCCCAGTCCTCTTCCTTGACAGTTGAGGGAATGAAAATCAGAGAAAGGGAAAAAGAGGCTGATGTACTGAGTACCTATATGGAGTCCTAAATGATTCCAGTTGATTCTCACATCCGTCTTTCATAAGGCTGAATCATTACCCTTATTTCACAGATGAGGAAGTTGAGGCTTAAAAAGTTAAAGAACTTGCCCAAGTTCACAGAGCGGGTCAACGTCCAAACAATGGCTCCCGATGGCATCTGCTTACCTTGGGGCCCCCCTTTCTTCCCCCTCCAGGTGTCCCTGTAACCAGGGGCACCTGCTGCTGGAACTGGCCCTAGAGCTCAGAACTGCAGGTCCTGTTGGTCTCCACCCCTGCCCCGACACTCCTCTGGTCTGTGAGCAACCCACAGCAGGAGCCGCAGACATGTGGAAAACCGCACTTTAGCAAACACAAGGGTAACTTGAAATTATAAAGATATGCTGTCTGAGGAGTTCCAGCACTTGTCATTAATTCCCACTCCAGGAAACGGAGGAGGCTTCAGCACTGAAGTTTCCCGGTAAGGACCCACGAAACCCCAGCTACAAAGCCAATGGCCATAATGGAGGCACTCATAGGTCAGTGTCAAGTGGAATTTGAGCTGTCAACCCTGGTTCCAGAACTGTCCCCACTATAGCCCAGTGGTGCCTACCATAGGGGGCAATGTGATTTCCTCCTTGGTCTGCCGCAGAACTTCGTTGTGGATGGTCACGGAGTCCAGGGCCCAGCCTTTGTGGGCACGGGTCACTTCTTGCCTCATTGCTGTGAGGAAGCCTGAAAAAAAGAAAAGAGGATCCCAAGGTCTCGGTGAGGTCTACCCGAGAAACAAGAAGTGAGTAGTGCCAAGTATGAATTGCTTACCAATCTCCGAATGTCTGTCCTCCCAGGAGAAGTTGAGATTGACCCTCAGGGACACATTTCTTCCTGTGTTTTGTTTCTATGGGGACCTGCAATGAGCTGGGGATTCCTTGCTGGGTGACATCAGGAAAGCAACACCCCAACCGCCTCAACCAGAACCTTGGTTTGAAATTCTCTCCTGGGGTTTCAACCACTTGAGTGTCTAAAGATTGTAACCCAGGCTGAGCTCAGAGTCTCTATTTGAAAACACGCTATTTAGGAACAAGACTAGAATGGTAAATATTCTGAGATCAGCATTCCAACGAAAACTCGAATCAAGCCATTATCAAGTTTCTATTTACTATAATGGAACAATTTCATTTTGTCTAGGGAAACAAGGCATAATGCCAAAATAGAAAACCCAACTTTCAATTTGATCAAATAAGGCAATCACACCAGAAAGGAAAGTTATGTGTTTTAATGGGCATAATACAGTTATTTTAAGGCAATACATGGCTCCAGATACTGTGGCCTTTCTTTACACTTAATATTTGCAAACCATGCTGTTCAATTCAATAAGAGAAGTCTTCAAGAGTAGCAATTATTTTAGAAACTAAGCCCTAAACTTCAAATGGACTTCAAACCTTAGGAAGATTTATCTGTGACCTCTATATTACATTTGGCTCCCATGTTAATAGTGAAAATCACGAAACTCTTGACTCATAATCATGAGTAAATTTTGGAATATACGTATGTCCCTGCTATTCCCAGTGAGATCTGAGAACTATTATGTACAAAGCAGCACCTCAGTGAAAATATTTTATCAAGTCGGGCTGGGATCAGAGGAAAGAGAAAAAGTTGCAACACACTGAGTTACTATCCCTCAAAGCTGGAAAGAAAGAACAGGGCTCTAGCCTAGCTGAATGAGAGAATCAAGTTCTTCTGGTTCTCAAGTCCCTTTTTAGTTATTAAATTAGACAGCTGGGGAGACACACCTTCATTCATTCGTTCATTCATTCATTCATTCATTCATTTGTTAAACTTCAAAGGCGTGGCCACTGTGTACCAGGCACCACTCTAGGTGGGATGACCACAAAGATGAAAAGGCCATCCATGGACCCTGCGTTCCAGTTCGGTCTAGAAGGAGTGTGGAGGAAGGCAGGACATATAACACAATGTTATGAGCAGAGGTGTGAACAAAATGAAGTCTTCCACTGAGGAAGACTGCGCAAAGAACACTGAATCGAGAAGGTGAAGTTGAAGGTGACTCTTGCAAGATACATAGGAGTTTGCCAGATGGGACAATTCCAGTTAGAGGAACAGCATGTGCAAAAAAACCATGGAGGTCTAGGCGAAAGGTGAGGCAATGCTGGCAGATAAGGTTAGAACAAAGGTAGAGGCGGGACTTTTCAGGGTCAGGGTTTGGACTTGATTTCATGGCTAATGGGAAGCCACTGAATATTTAGAATAGGCAAATGATTTGATTTGATTATATTTGCATCATATAAGGTATACGCAGAGTGTTCTCTAAAACAGGATTTGCATGCTAAAGAAGAGCCCTTGCGTTAATCTAAAAGGTCAATCAACCAGAGTAGCTGATTGTAGACCTCCAGGGTACAGTCTTATTGGGGTGGGTGCCTCCTATGCCCACGGTATTGTTGGATGCAGTCCAAGAGTGCATCAGGTGAGGACCATTGAGGTGATCAGAGGACTCATGTTGAGCTCACAACTCACCAGTCCCTGACGAAAAAACAAAAGTGTTGGCTCTGGTGGATACCAGAGCTGAAGGTACTCTACCACGTGGTAACCCTCAGAAGTTTCCTGGCCCCGTCAGTGTCATTAATGATTATGGAGGGCACACAATTATGACCAGGAAGATCCTTTGGACCATGCAAATTGGAATTCTACCCCCCAAAAATGTGAGGTTTTTTGTTTGTTTTGTTTTACTCTCCAATACCAGAAAATATGGTGGACACTGATATCCTACAAGGTCAAACTCTGCAAAGCTCTATTGGTGAATTCTGCTTCCAGGTTACAGTAATCAAAGCGAGGAGGAGTCAAGATGGCGGAGGAGTAGCAGGCTGAGACTACTTCAGGTAGCAGGAGATCAGCTAGATAGCTTATCTAAAGATTGCAAACACCTACAAAACCAACAGGAGATCGAAGAGAAGAAGAACAGCAACTCTAGAAACAGAAAATCAACCACTTTCTGAAAGGTAGGACTGGTGGAGAAGTGAATCCAAAGTGTCGGGAAGATAGACTGCGGGGGGAGGGGCCGGCTCCCGGCAAGCGGCGGAGCAACGGAGCACAAAATCAGGACTTTTAAAAGTCTGTTCCGCTGAGGGACATCGCTCCAGAGCCTAACCCGGGGTGAAGCCCAGGCGGGGTCAGCGTGGCCTCAGGTCCCGCGGGGTTACAGAAGGATTGGGGTGTCTGAGTGTCGCAGAGCTTGCAGGTATTAGAACGGGGAAGCCGGCTACAGAGACAGAGCCGAGGAGTGAGCTCACAGCTCGGGGTTACCTTGAACCGGTCGCAGGCTCGGTCAGCTCGGAGCGCGGCGGGAGGCCAGGGAGACGGGAGTAATTGGGCGCTGTTCTCTGAGGGCGCGTGGAGGAATGGGGCCCCGAGCTCTCAGCTCCTGCTCTCGGCTCCTCCAGGCCAGAAACCAGGAGGCCGCCATCTTCATTCCCGTCCTCCGGAACTCTACGGAAAGCGCTCAGGGAACAAAAGCTCCCGAAAGCAAACCCGAGCGGATTACTCAGCCCAGCCCCTGGTAAGGGCGGTGCAATTCCGCCTGGGGCAAAGACACTTGAGAATCACTACAACAGGCCCCTCCCCCAGAAGATCAACAAGAAACCCAGCCAGGACCAAGTTCACCTACCAAGGAGTGCAGTTTCAATACCAAGGAGAACATCGGAATTCCAGAGGAGGAGAAAGCAAAGCATGGAACTCATGGCTTTCTCCCCATGATTCTTTAGTCTTGCAGTTAATTTAATTTTTTTTCTTTTTCAATTTTTTTCCCTCTCTTCTTCTGCTAAATTTTTTTTAACTTTTACCCTTTTCTTTTGTTTAACTTTTTTAACAAGTTTATCTAATATATATATATTTTTTTCTTTTTTATATTTTTTCTTTATTCGTTTTCTTTTTTTAATTGTTTCTTTTCTTTCTTTTTTTTTCTTTCCGAACCTCTTTTTATCCCCTTTCTCCCCCCTCACGATTTGGGATCTCTTCTAATTTGGTTAAAGCATATTTTCCTGGGGTCTTTGCTACCTTTTTAGTATTTTACTTGCTCCTTCATATACTCTTATCTGGACAAAATGACAAGGCGGAAAAATTCACCACAAAAAAAAGAACAAGAGGCAGTACCGAAGGCTAGGGACCTAATCAATACAGACATTGGTAATATGTCAGATCTAGAGTTCAGAATGACGATTCTCAAGGTTCTAGCCGGGCTCGAAAAAGGCATGGAAGATATTAGAGAAACCCTCTCGGGAGATATAAAAGCCCTTTCTGGAGAAATAAAAGAACTAAAATCTAACCAAGTTGAAATCAAAAAAGCTATTAATGAGGTGCAATCAAAAATGGAGGCTCTCACTGCTAGGATAAATGAGGCAGAAGAAAGAATTAGTGATATAGAAGACCAAATGACAGAGAATAAAGAAGCTGAGCAAAAGAGGGACAAACAGCTACTGGACCACGAGGGCAGAATTCGAGAGATAAGTGACACCATAAGATGAAACAACATTAGAATAATTGGAATTCCAGAAGAAGAAAGAGAGAGGGGAGCAGAAGGTATATTGGAGAGAATTATTGGAGAGAATTTCCCCAATATGGCAAAGGGAACAAGCATCAAAATCCAGGAGGTGCAGAGAACCCCCCTCAAAATCAATAAGAATAGGTCCACACCCCGTCACCTAATAGTAAAATTTACAAGTCTTAGTGACAAAGAGAAAATCCTGAAAGAAGCCCAGGAAAAGAAGTCTGTAACATACAATGGTAAAAATACTAGATTGGCAGCAGACTTATCCACAGAGACCTGGCAGGCCAGAAAGAGCTGGAGTGATATATTCAGAGCACTAAACGAGAAAAACAGGAAGCCAAGAATACTATATCCAGCTAGGCTATCATTGAAAATAGAAGGAGAGATTAAAAGCTTCCAGGACAAACAAAAACTGAAAGAATTTGCAAACACCAAACCAGCTCTACAGGAAATATTGAAAGGGGTCCTCTAAGCAAAGAGAGAGCCTAAAAGTAGCAGATCAGAAAGGAACAGAGACAATATACAGTTACAGTCACCTTACAGGCAATACAATGGCACTAAATTCATATCTCTCAATAGTTACCCTGAACGTTAATGGGCTAAATGCCCCAATCAAAAGACACAGGGTATCAGAATGGATAAAAAAACAAAACCCATCTATATGTTGCCTACAAGAAACTCATTTTAAACCTGAAGACACCTCCAGATTTAAAGTGAGGGGGTGGAAAAAATTTTACCATGCTAATGGACATCAGAAGAAAGCAGGAGTGGCAATCCTTATATCAGATCAATTAGATTTTAAGCCAAAGACTATAGTAAGAGATGAGGAAGGACACTATATCATACTCAAAGGATCTGTCCAACAAGAAGATCTAACAATTTTAAGTATCTATGCCCCTAATGTGGGAGCAGCCAACTATATAAACCAATTAATAACAAAATCAAAGAAAGACATCAACAATAATACAATAATAGTAGGGGACTTTAACACTCCCCTCACTGAAATGGATAGATCATCCAAGCAAAAGATCAACAAGGAAATAAAGGCCTTAAATGATGCACTGAACCAGATGGACATCACAGATATATTCAGAACATTTCATCCCAAAGCAACAGAATACACATTCTTCTCTAGTGCACATGGAACATTCTCCAGAATAGATCACATCCTTGGTCCTAAATCAGGTCTCAACTGGTACAGTAATCAAAGCAGCGCTGCGGGAAAATGCCAACTGGGAACCCATAAGGCTGCCTCTCCCATGAAGAGGGGTAGCTGTTAAACAGTATCAACTGCCTGGGGGTGCAGAAGGAGATAGGAGAAACTATGCAAGAACTGCCCCAAGTGGGTACTGTGTGCCCTGCCCACAGTGCTCTCACCAGCATGGTCTGGCAGGTAAAAAAAAAAAAGCCAGGTGACTTGTGGCAGATGACAGTGGACCTACCCAAAAATCGCACAAGGTAGTGTTCAATATGCGGCTGGGCCCCACACTGCCATCATCTTAGATACCTCGGTCATGGTCTTAGTCATCGACTCTGTTGTGCTGGATATAGCAAATGCTTTTCTCAATAGACCTCTGGCCACTGGGTCACAGGATCAAATTTGCCTCCACGTGGGAGGGGCAGCAATGGCTCTTTCAAGTGCTTCCCCAAGGTGTCCTGCACAGCCCCACCATATGTCACGGATAAGAAGTCCAAGACCTGTCCCTGTCCTCCTTCCCCACATTGGTAAAACGGGCCCATTATACTGATGATAGAATGTTAACATGTGAAGACTTGCCTCTGTGGCAACACACTCTGCAGGCTTTGTTGGAACATCTGGAGGAGAAGGTGAGCAGTGAACCCACAGAAAATAAAAGCCAAAGCACTGCTGTAAGATTGTGGGACTCATTTGGTGTGGTAAGCAGCATCTTGCCCCAGAAGCTGTGATTGATAAGGGCAAGCTCACACAACCCCTGAGAATGTGAAAGAGGTACAAGGCTTTGTGGAGATTTGGGGGTTTGGAGGACTTATATTCCCCCCTAGCCAGTGCCTCTGTCCCTTATACTGCCTGGCAAAGAAGGGGCATGTGTGGGACTGGGGATCAGAGCAGTGAGCCACCTCTGAGAAGACAAAAATACCAGTGAAGCTCCTAACCAGTGCTACCACTTGAGTTAGATATGTCTGTGACCCCAGGAGGGCTGGGGACAGAGCTCCTACAACTAGAGCCTCTTATGCAGCAGAGGCTGAGCTCAAGAGTGGTCTAGCTGGTCATCACTTATGAGCCCCGACCTTTAACCCTTTGCACTGAACACTTGGGCTGTTCTTTTCTCTCTCTCTCTCTCTTTTATTTATTTTAGAGAGAGAGAGCCTGTGAGTAAGGGGAAAAGCAGAGGGTGGAGCAGAGGGGAGAGCAGAAGGGGAGGGAGAGGGAGATAACCTCCAGCATACTCTGTGCTGAACACAGAGCCCAATGCGGGGCTCGACCCCATGACCCTGAGATGGTGATGACCTGAGTGAAAACTGAGAGTCAGAGGCTTAACTGGCTGAGCCACCCAGGTGGCCCAACACTTGGGCTGTTCTAAAGGGATTAACTCTATTGCTTGGACAAGGGGAAGCCAAGGGGTGAATGATAATGAGTAGGCTATTGTGGGGTTAAGATGTATGGGGGCACCATTTTGGTTCACCTACCAGAGCCTGGGGCCATCCTCACTGTCTTCCACATCCTGGCTCATAAGGCACTGACACCCACTGTCAATCAAAAAGCTGATGTTCTAGGTCAGGTACAAGCCCTAGCAACTGGCCCTTCAGTAGATAGAGCAGGTTGAGTACATGGGAAGAGCATCTGCCACTGCATTGAGGTGGGATGGCATATTGCCAAAGATGGCGGCCAGATTGCCCTTGAAATACAGTGGCTTGGTTAATGCAGTAACAGCATGTCCTGTGTGTTCTAAACAATGCCCAAGGTAACTTCTAAAAGAGTCTGGGGCCATCCACCAGAGTTCCCAACCAGTAAGGGATTGAAAAATTGATTATATTGGGCCCTCCCTCTGAGTGAAGATTCTAAATATGCCTTCATTTGTGTAGATACTACATCTGGTCTAAGCCAAGCTTTCCCCTGTCACCACACAAAGCAGGCAACCACCATTAGGGGACTAGAGAAGCTAAGCAGCATGTTTGGATACCTTCATTGACTAAGACACTGATTAGGGGTCACATGCCAAAGGTCATGATGTACAGGACTGGGCAAAATCACAGGACATGGCATGGCAGCTCCATCTCCCCTACAACCCGCAAATAGTAGCGGGGGGTGGGGGGTGCACTGTGAAAGGACAATTGGAATATGAAAGCAGCCGATTAAATTAGAAATAGGTAACATTTCTAGGTAGCCAAGGTAACACCTTGGCCCAATGAGATACGGTAGTCTCTGGCTTTAATACACAACACCTGAATGATCAACTAGTAAGGCCTGTTGCCTCATATGACAGACTGGGGACCCCTGCTAAGGTCCCTAATCCCATACAAGTATGGAAATTGCAGGAAACAGCCATTGCCCCAGATCAACATGCTATGCTGCTGAGAACACCAACCTCCACTATGCCTAGGAAAGGAATTACCTACTGGAAATTGCAATGGGATGTCCTGCTGGGATGGGTATTACTTCGCACCCCTGGCTAAGAGAGAGCTACTCAATCTTCACTGGGATCCCACTGTCCTGCTGCAAGCCAGACCCATTGAAATGTACTATGCCTGAAATGGAACATGCACCACTGAAAGAGGGGAGAAGGTGGGGTCTTATATATCTCACCCCCAGTCCATCAGCTCACGCCTGACAGGGCTGCCTCCCTCCATCAACATGGATGGTACGCGCAACCAGGTCAAGTTCCTGAAACTGCCAGTTTCCCTCTCCTCAAGGCCAGGTGGGTATGTAGTTTTCCCCTGGTACAATCCTTTGGCTACAGTCTTTGTCTGTCCATTGGCCTGCAGGACGTTCTTGCACACACAGAAGCCCTTACTAAATCCATTCAGCAAGCCTTGAATGACAACCAACAGAGCATGTCCTTACCAAACACTGAAATGTCTCTACTGAGAAAAACTATCCCAACATAGGATGGCCTTGGACATTATTACTGCCTTGCAAGGAGGCATCTCTGCCATTATATAAAAAGAATGTTGTGTGTTCATTCCTGACAAGTCTGCTAATGTATCATCTTTATTAAATCACACGAGGAGATCAGTGAATGGCCTGGGTATTCCAACTCCCAGCCCAGGGGACTTAGTAAATCAGTAGTTTGAACCATTGAGGTCTTGTTGGAGAAAATTTTGACTCATTTTGGAATCATTGTCTTAATCTGTGTTTTCTCTTACATGTGTCCATACTTTTGTTGTGGCATCTGCCTGTGGTGTAGCCAATGGCTGCCCAAAGAGCCTCCTCAATACTAGTGAAACCCCTTGCTGATGGCTCAGGTCTCGTTACAGAAGAGGGGGGTCCAGGAGATTGTAGGAGCTGGTCATCAAGTGTTGGGGAAGGTCATCAAGAGGACATGGCCACAGGCTGACCCATGAGCTTCACCTGGACAATTGGAGGCTCCTCCCCACCTTCCCTTTCCTTGAAATGTGTGTTCTACCTGCCTTTCCTGCTACCAGAGGCTGCCCTAAGGACATAGCCTTGAGCTAATAATGTGTTGTTGAGGCCGTCTGGAGGATATACATGATTGGACCCAGTTAAGTCCTCTGTGTAAACTTTAAGTATTTGGTGTGTGGGTACAGAGATCTGAATAGCTCGTGGCTACCCAAGATAAGTCTCTCTTACAAGTAAGTGCCCTTACTTAAAAACCTGCCACCTTCCAATCTGGAGGGGCCTACCTCTTCCTTCAGTCTCTCCCTGCCTTCTGCATAAGGGGGTTGTTTTCAGATTACACCTGGAAAGCTCCCCAGGAAGCTATAAACCAACAATGACCACAACAATAATAAACAATTCTTTCTTACAAGTCCTTCCGTGAATGTCATTTTCATCATTCAACACTAAGCATACCTCTATGTGGCATATTAGATGCTATGTATCCAAGTAGAGTAGTTGGAATTCAATTGAACCTATTTTGTGATATTTTAAAAAATTCATTCCTGATCTATGAATCTACAAGGTCATAATGCACAAGACATGAGTCTTGGTCTTAACCATCCATCTGCACAAATTGAATAATTGAATTTTTCTCTAATATTTTAAATTCTAACTAAATTGTAAATTTAACCTCTCTCCATATGGCATTCAGGACAATGACACAGGTGCCAGATGATGCATGAGTGGGATTCTCACTCATGTAACACACCTGTTTTGAAGACTTCTGTCATTGTCGGAAAGCTCTGAAAACCTCGAATGCCATTAGGGTGAGAGCATCTCTTATCTCCTCACTACTGGGGAGTACGCAGGATGTTGTCTGGTTTATGTGAACAGTACCCCTCCTGATTTAGGCAACACCCTTAGTATGCTGGTAGATGGGATCTGGAATACAGATTATCTTGAGCTGTTAAGAAAGGAAAAGGTTAAATAAATGTACTTGAGGCTGAAAGTGGAGGGTAAGGGAACTGTTCCATGGGCCATTCTCACCCAGAGAACATGGAGGAGACACATAATTTTTCAAGTCTTCATAGTTTTGCTTTGGCTTCCTGAAAAGAAAAACATGATCTTGTGGAATTCAAACTGCAGTAAATCCACTGAAATGTTCATTATTGAATTTTAAAAAATGAATGACCATCTTTCTTGTCAACTAATATCAAGGCTAATGGAATCAAAATCTGTGTTTTCTGAAGCCTGTATAATTTTAAAAGACTATTGATACATTTTTCTTTATAAAAACTTGAAAAGCAGCACTTTTGTCTTGGCACCAATTTAGTTCTAATAATTCTTAAACCAAATTTCAATCATCAGTGCTGGAAAAGTGATTCATGCATTCATATGTTTGGCTCTGAAGCGAGGTGGGGAAAGTCTTCACCAATAATAACCTTCTGTTCATGAGATATAACCACCCACATGGAAATGGGTGATTTGACTATTCAAACATCTGAGTTGCATGAGGTCCAAATGAGATGTTTTGAAAAAAAAAAATTTTTTTTCCCTTCAAACTCATACAGCACAATGAAATCTTAAAACACTTGTCAAGTATGTTCTTTAAAAAATTCACTGTTAAGCTGGGGTTATGCTTTGGAAATTCAGGTCTAAAGTAACACTTGTTATGTCTTAATTCCTATAACAGTAGTAACCCAACATTTCAGCAAACTAATTACTATTGTTTGACGTGTGTAGTCAGTCGGCTTAAAGAAAGCTGTAGAGTTCAAGTGTCACTTCGAACAAGGCCTAAGAAAAGCCGAAAGAAATAACTAATCGGGAAGGTTGCTTATCTCAGTTTGATCAGGAGGAGGCTGGTATTCTGTAATGACAGTCCTATCAGCCATTTTTTTTCTTTAATAAATGAGCCAGTCCTTATGTAATGGGCCTTAGGTTGGGCAGTATTTCCTGTCTTATTAGTTACCAAGCCTCCTGGTAGCATCTCCAAAGATGAGGAGAAATGATGTTCCTGCCACAAGTGTATGACAGGCAGTTTTTTCCCCAAATGAGAAGCAAACGGAGTTCATTAGTAAGTTAAATAAAGGTCAGAAATCATTAAACAAAGATGGGGTTGATCCACCCAGCTGAATCAAAAGGCACCAGGCAGCTCTCCTGATGCTTTGCTAGATGCTGTAAGGTGGGGAATCTCAAACCTGCCTGAAAATTAGAACTATCTGGGAAGCCTTAAAACTCCTGATTCCCAGGCCACAACCCAGATCAATGAAGTCAGAATCTAGAGGTAGGACCCCGGCATCAGCACTGTTTCAAGGCAGGGCTTCTCAAACGTTTATGTTTCATAGGTATCAGCTGGGGAAGGAGCTCGTATCAAACACACATTATGACTCCGTAGGTAGGTCAAGAGTGGGGCCCGAGGTTCTCTGTTTCTCTCAAGCTCTCAGGTGATACGGACGTCATTGGCTAGTAGACCACATACTGGGTAGCAAGTCCAAGGCCTGGTTTCTTCACACATTAGAATGACCCAGGTGAGCGTTTAAGAAAACTAATTGTACAGACTCCAGAGGCCTCCTCACTAGAGGTTCTGATATAATTGGTCTGGAGCTCCAGGCATTACTATATATTAAATGTCTCTCAGGTCATTCAGTTGTAGAGGTGGGGCTGAGAGCCACTGCTCTGTAGAAAAATCTCCACAGCGGGCTACTGACAGTTCACTGACCCACATTTTTTTAAGAAACAAATTTGACAAGTAGGAACAGAAATGCCTCACACTACCAGCAAAACAGTAGGAAGGCGGTCAGTAGTACGAGTGGACTCCTTCCAAAGTCCCCTGAGGCACACGTGTTCCCCGGGATGTTGTTAATCCAGGACACGGTTGGCTCCAACAGAACCTGAGTACAAGTGGGAAAGCTGGGCCTAATGGCAGCCTCTGCTTCATCTACCATACCCCATGCACCAAAGTGTTAATTCCCTGACCTGTGCTCTCTTCTCTGTGTGCTACTTTATGCTTCCTTTCCCCTGCCCCAGCCAAACCCTTCCAGTGTTCCCTTGGGAGTGGTTCGATGGTTAATTGACTCTCCCATTTTCCCACCTCTGCACAGGACACTCCATCTTATTCCTCTTACTGGAGCCTTGCTCAACTCTAAAAACACAGTCCTTCCCAGTTTTTCCTTCATCGTTTATGAGAATCTCTGGTGCTCTGACAAGCACATCCTCTGGCCACATGCCCCAAATACTGTCTGCCCCCATTCGCTAAGCATCCTCCATCATCTGGGCTGCTTCAGCCTCCATTCAGAATCTTGACCTCTCCATTCCCCAACCTCGTCTTTTCTGAAGACCTCCTAAGCTCCAGCTTTTCTTCACTTCTTTCCTGTGCATCTAGAGCCATTCTTTCCATCACTTGCCCAGCAAAACTTCAACCCTAGATGAATCCAAATGTCCCCCTTCATACACCTATCCCAGACCACTGAGCAATAGACAATTACGCAGTTGCGACTAGCCCTGATGGGATTCTCAAAACCACCCAGCAATATTTCCTTGTCCCCCTCAGTAGCCCACTTTCTCAAGCACCTGCCATTCTTCTTAAATCTGTCTTCTGACACCTTCTTGCTCCTGAAATCACTTTGCCTCCTTCTTCAAGGAGAAAATAGGAAGTGTCAGACAGGAAGTGCCTTAACTTCTTGCCATCAAACTGACAAACTCACTTGCACCTACCCTCTTTCCTTCCTTATTACTCTTACTACAATGGGTGTGGTTTCCCTCCACCTGCTCAGAGTGCGTCCCGCCACTTGGGAGCCATTCCCTCTTTGCCTCTTTAACCCCTCTCTGTTATCTTTGCACTCTCTGTTTTTCTTACTCTCTCTCTCCTAGCTTCTTCCCACATGTATTTGAATAGATTTAAGCTTCTCCTACCATTAAAAGAAAAAAAAAAGGGAATCCTATCTTCTTACAACCACTCCTCCAACTTGCTTGTCCTCTTCAAAGCCAAATTTCTTGAGAAATTGAGAAAATTTTCCTTCCTGTCCATACTCTGTCTTTCCGTTTCCCATTGTCTCACTCACTCACCTGAGGTCTCACTCCTCCACTTCTCCATCCACTCCACTGACACTTCCTCTACCAACAGTTTCCTTATCAATAAAGTCATCTGACCACTTTTGGTCCTATCTTACTTGACCTCTAGCAGCATCTGTCACTACTTCCTACTTCCCCCTCTTGTCTGCTACCACACTATGCTTTCTTGGTTTCCCTCTTCCAAGCTCTTTGCATGTGAGAGGACCATTCACAAGAATTGGGTGATCTGGAACATGGCAATACGCAAGCAAATGTAGCAGAATCTTTGTAAGGACGGCTTAGGAGGAAGGTGACTTGATGGTAGTATTGGTGAGGTTCACAGGAGGATGGAATATTCTATATTGGCAGTTGGAAGTGAAGAACCAGAATCTTAAACCAGGACTTTGGATGAGTCAGTCAAAAGTAGGGATAAATAGTTACATCTGTGAGAATGGCTGATGTCATCCACGTAGATACCAGGGCCAAGGGCAGAACTTGCTTGAGAAGAGCCTATAAAGTAGACCAAGAAGCAGTCCTAGGAGAAGTAGAAGGAGAAACAAGGAAGGTAATAGATGAAAACCAAAGTGTGAAAGAGTTTCCAGAATCGACATTCTAGTGTAGTTAAGGGGAATGAAGTTGTCAAGGAGGTCACTAGAGTTGGTGGCCCTGGAGAGAGCAATGATGAGGCTGGCCAGATTACAAGGGATTAGACTGTTGGTAAGGAAGATAAACATGTAGAGAAACTAGAATGATAAGGGATGTGGTTGTGACTGAAGCCAGGCGCACCTAAGCCCCTCCCACACAAAGGCAAGGAAGATGGGTTGTTACTCAATCTGGAGGCATTTCTAAGATGTCCAGTTCTCTTATCATTCTGTGGTCTGCGGACAGAGCAGGTAAGGACTATCACTCAGATAGAGGTTTAGCACCCTGAGGTTTACCTGGCTTCCTGCAGATGTTAGAGTCCATTCTGGTTCTGCAAAAACAGTAGCCATGGGGGATGCTTAGGATTGTTATGGGATTAGAAGAAATCTCCCAGTTCCTTCCAATCGCAAAATTCTGTTAACTCTACGTGTACTTTTCCACCCCACAAATAACAGGCTTTTATAAGACAAGCATTCAGAGAGTGCTGCTAGTTGATGATGTTGCCTGAAAACAAATTCACAGGCAAGAAGTTGTAGATGATTTTACTGTAACAAAAGATTATGGGACAAAAAGTATCTATCCCTTGCTTCAGCAAAATCCTCTCTGAAAATCTTGATTTGTACCACTATATAAGTTGTCACTGATATCTGCTATGACAGACTGATGTGGCTTTTTGACACACTGAAGAGAAAAGAGAAAAACTAATGCAAGTTGGCATCAAGCTCCAGACTGAGTTAAATATTTGGAGAATAATGATACTGCATGGTTCCATTTCCTATAGAGGTGTGAGGCTGGAGACTACATTCAGCTTCTGCACTAGCAGCACCTGTGAGTCATACCTAACATCAAATGGTAAACCATGGCCTTTAATTAAGAGGTTTTACAAGGTGGTCAATACCCACTTGAAATCAAGCTCATAATTCATAGTCCCCACTTATGACACAGACACAAACACACACACAAATGAGAATCAATCAGGTGTACAAGATGCTCTGTAAAGATACACCTGTGGGAACCAGCGACCGAACAAATCCTTCAAGAATCCTGAGATGCACAATCTTAAACAATATGTGAACATGTGTACCAATGATTGCTGGGAAAGCCCAGTGGAGCACAAAGGTTCTCTTGGCCCTGAGTAATCCATTGGGAGGCAAATCCATGTGCTGCCAAAAGCCAAGCCATCGAACAAACGTTATGGGGGTCATGAATAGAGAGAACTTGACCACTCTCATAATCAAACCAAACTGACACATGATTGCGCTCAACTGCTACAAGAAACGACTGTGAAAGGGGCTGAAAATACCACTCCATGGCGGCTGGTAGACGCGGTCTCTTCAAGAAAGACTGACAAAATATCAGGCCACCATAAGGCAAAGGAGCAATGCTATAAACAGCATCAGCTCAGGCACAGACTGTGTGTTGGTGGGGGGACACAAGTCCTGTCGCCTGTCATTGTGGCAGTGTGGGTCCTGAAGTCACTTAGGCCTGAGGAGCAATCACCAGAGGCATGATGGGAAAAATACATCAGACATTACTGGATGCCATATTATAAGAACATAAAACAAATGGTCATATGTGTAAATGTTTTTTTTGTATGTCTTATAGCCTAGGTGATTTTGACTATATGTATTTGTGATTAAACTATGGCCTGCCCAAACTGCACTGCGTTTTACTTAAACATGTTTTTTTTTTAATTTAAAAAAGCCCATTTGCTTAAATACCTGGAGCCAAAGAAAGAAATTTCATCAATGGAGACTGGATTAGAATATATAAAACCCAGGAGATCTAGTCATGCTGAGAAATCAAATATTGAGGTCAAATAGTGACCAGAGAGGCTTCCAATTGGAAAGCACTTTATCTGCTGGCACACTGCCTGTGAACATGCATGCAGTTAATGTAATCTTTATGTTTTCCAGATTTGGTCAGGTAATATGGAACAGAAAGTAAATTGTTTCTGATGTCAAGAGAAGGAAAAGGAAGTAGACAAGTGATTAGTGTGCAGAGAAAGTTGACCTCTGCTCTTCTATGCTATAAACAGAAAGCAATCATAGATATGCTTGTGTGTAAAGGTAACACGCTTAAATAAGTCCAGGGCTTTCTAAGACATGGAGGGTCATGAGAGAAAGAATCAAAGTTTAAGCTGAAAATAGAAATGAAGAGGAGAGGAAGGATTAGTATTATTAACAAATAGAGAAAACATGTATGTCTGTATTTGTATTTCTCTAAATGTTCTGGCTTGTTAACATTTCTTAAGAAATAGTAACAATTAAAGGTTAGTTCATATTAATACTTTGCTATTTTAAGTCATAATCTAATGGGGAAAAAAGCAATGATTGAAAGAGATTGTGTGTTGTAATACACGACTTAATTTGTCTGCATCTATGGAAAGCCAGGGATCAACCAACCCTTCTCTCTTGGCTTCTGAATATCAAAAATGTACTTAATGACCTCACATCTTTTTAAAAATCACTGATCTTTATCCATCTCCTGAACTCCAAGTTGGCCAACACGCCTCTCCTCCTGGATGTCCTACCAGCACTAGCTGACAATTTGAGTGTTTCTTGTTTTCCTCTCAACCTGTCCCTCTTCCAGGGCTTCCTGTCTGGAACAGGCCTTCAATCTCAGCCATTGCCACTCTCTGTTCTCTCAAAGATCCCCCATTTAATCACCCCATCAAATCTGTCCCTTCCCCTTCACCTGGTTAAGATCCCAGGCTCTCTTCCTTGGACTTGGTAAGTCTCATTGCTCTGGACCTCCATATTCCAGTCTACCCTCTACCTTCTCCTGGGATTATCTTGTGATCTCTGTGAACTTCCAATTGCCTTTATGATGTGGCCTAACCTCCCCCAGAAGACTCTGCACTCCAGCCTCACTGCCATCCTCCTCTCCTCCCTCTTCCTGCGCTCTGGCCATACTGTTGTCTTTCTTTCCTCAAGCCTTATCTTTTCTCAGGCCTCTGGCTGGAATGCCCTTTTCTGGAGTTCCTGCAAATTCTACTCTGTGCTTCCTGTGTAAAGCTCTTCTGGTCTTATAAAGCTCTTCTCCTTGGCAGAATTCATCTCCCTGTCTTCTGTACTACTGTGGCACTCAGTTCTCACTTGGGTGGAGCACTTATCGCATTATGTTAAAGTTGCTGATGGGTCTGTCTTACCAATCAGATTACAAGCTCCTTTAGGGGATGAATTGGGTCTCAAATCTCTCTCCATTGAAAGCACCTAGCGGAAGGGCTGGCAAATGGAAGATGGTTAGACAACCCTAATTAAGTTAAGTGTTATTTCTTTGGGCCCTCAAGCCAGGAATTACCTGGTGACAACTCACTCATATTGAGGGCTGGTAAGGAGGAAAGAGAGATTCATAAGTAGATTCACAATCTTAGAACCATAATAAAAATGTTTCCTCCCCAAATTCAGTGGAAATTCTGGGAGAAAAATAGATAAGTGAAATCTAGGAGCTGTCCTTTACAAATCTAAAGCCTATTAAAATAATAGTATGCTGTGTATAGTTTTGTAAGCTCATAAAAACAGCCATGGTTAGTGTTTAAGTTTAGAAAATGTTTAGATATTTGAAAATGCATGAAGTGAATAAATGTATGTGTATGGAGAACAATTCTGGTGTACCATTTTTTAAAAAAGGTTTTATTTATTTTCTTGTCAGACAGAGATCACAAGTAGGCAGAGAGGCAGGCAGAGAAAGAGGAGGAAGCAGGCTCCCTGCTGAGCAGAGAGCCTGATGTGGGGCTCGATCCAAGGACCCTGAGTTCATGGCCTGAGCCAAAGGCAGAGGCTTTAACCCACTGAGCCACCCAGGTGCCCCTGGTGTACCATTTTTTGAACTATTATTTATTTATACAAAGAAAATTGCACAAGTTGTAAGTGTACAGCAGCTTGATGAATTTTCACCAGGAGAATAGCCATGTAACCAACATCCACATCAAGAAATGGAACATTCCTTGACCTCCAGGAATCTCCTTGTGCCCTTCTGCAATTACTGCCCTCTGTCTCAAGGGCAACCACTAATCTAACTTTTAACACCATGGATTTCTGTCTTGCCTGTTTTGATTCATTGTATAAATGGAATTGTACAGTATACATACATTACACATAGACTATAATGTATACAGTATAACACACTGTAATGTATTCTGTTTTATTTCCTTCACTTAATATTTTATGAGATTCAACCATATTGTGAGTAGCAATAATGCTTCTTAAATTTGTACATGTGAATATTTCCTGGATTGTATTACTAGTGGAGCTATAAGGTGCTGAACTGTAAGGAACCCAACATTACTTTATTTTGGCCAGGAATTACCTCAAGTAGCTATGAAACCAGAAGTCAACCACAAGAAAAAAATCTGGAAAGACCCCAAATACATGGAGGATAAATTAACATGCAACTAAACAACGAATCAGCCAACCATGAAATCAAACAAGAAATTTTAAAAATACATGGAAACACATAAAAGTGAAAACACAATGGTCCCAAACCTTTGGGATACAGCAAAAGTGGTTCTAAAAGGGACGTAGTAATAATAAACGCCTAGCTCAAGAAGCAAGAAAAGTCTCAAAAAAACAACCTAACCTGTACCTAGAGGAGCTAGGATAATAACAACAAATAAACCCTAAAGCCAGCAGAAGGAAGGAAATAATAAAGATCAGAGCAGAAATAAATGATATAAAAACTAAAGAAACAATAGAATAGATCAATGAAACCAGGAGCTGGTTCCTTGGAAAAAATTAATAAAACTGATAAACCTCTATCCAGACTTAACAAAAAGAAAAGGGACCCAAATAAATAAAGTCACAAATGAAAGAGAAGTAACAACCAACATTACAGAAATACAAACAATTAGAAAAGAATATTATGAAAAATTATATGCCTACACATTGGACAGGATAGAAGAAATGGATAAATTCCTAGAAACATATAAAATACCAGAACTGAAACAGGAAGAAATAGAATATTTGAATAGACAGATATCCAGCAAAGACATTGAATCAGTAACCAAAAACTCCCAACAAACACAAATCCAGGACCAGATGGCTTCATAGGTGAATTCTTTTTTGTTTTTAATTTAATTTTTTTCAGTGTTCCAAAATTCATTGTTTATGCACCACACCCAGTGCTCCATGCAATACCTGTCCTCCATAATACCCACCACCAGGCTCACCAAACTCCCACCTCCTCCTTTCCAAAATCCTCAGTTTATTTCTTAGAGTCCACAGTCTCTCATGGTTTGTCTCCCTTCCAATTTCCCCCAACTCACTTCTCTCCATCTCCCCATGTCCTCTGTGTTATTCCTTATGCTCCACAAGTAAGTGAAACCACATGATAATTGACTCTCTCTGCTTGATGTATTTTATTCAGCATAATCTCTTCCAGTCCTGTCCACGTTGATACAAAAGTTGGGTATTCATCCTTTCTGATGGAGGCATAATACTCTATTGTATATATGGACAATATCTTCTTTATCCATTCGTCTGATGAAGGGCATCTTGGTTCTTTCCACAGTTTGGCAATTGTGGCCATTGCTGCTATGAACATTGGGGTATAGATGGCCCTTCTTTTCACTCCATCTGCATCTTTGGGGTAAATACCCAGTAGTGAAATTGCAGGGTCATAGGGAAGCTCTAACTTTTTCTTTTCCTTTCTTTTTTTTAAAATTTCTTTTCAATGTTCCAGAATCCATTGTTTATGCACCACACTCAGGGCTCCATGCAATACATGCCCTCCATAATACCCACCACCAGGCTTACCCAACCCCCCACCCTCTCCCCTCCTAAACCTTCAGTTTGTTTTAATTTCTTAAGGTGTCTCCACAGTTTTCCAAAGTGGCTGCACCAACTTGCATTTCCACCAACAGTGTAAGAGAGTTCCCCTTTCTCCACATCCTCTCCAACACTTGTTTACTGTCTTGTTAATTTTGGCCATTCTAACTGGTGTAAGGTGGTATCTCAGTGTGGTTTCTATTTGAATCTCCCTGATGGCTAATGATGATGAATGTTTTTTCATGTGTCTATTAGCCAGTTGTATGTCTTCTTTGGAGAAGTGTCTGTTCATATCTTCTGCCCATTTTTTGATGTGATTATCTGTTTTGTGTGTGTTGAGTTGGAGGAGTTCTTTATAGATCTTGGATATCAGACCTTTGTCTGTAGTGTCATTTGCAAATATCTTCTCCTATTCTGTGGGTTGCCCCTTTGTTTTGTTGACCATTTCCTTTGCTGTGCAGAAGCTTTTGATCTTGATGAAGTCCCAAAAGTTCATTTTCACTTTTGTTTCCTTTGCCTTTGGAGACATATCTTGAAAGAAGTTGCTGCAGCCGATGTCAAAGAGGTTACTGCCTATGTTCTCCTCTAGGATTTTGATAGATTCCTGTCTCACATTGAGGTCTTTTACCCATTTCAAGTTTATTTTTGTATTTGGTGTAAGTGAATGGTTGAGTTTCATTCTTCTATACATAGCTATCCAATTTTCCCAGCACTATTTATTGAAGAGACTGTCTTTTTCCCACTGTATAATTGTTCCTGCTTTGTCGAAGACTATTTGACCATAGAGTTGAGGGTCCATATCTGGGCTCTCTACTCTTTACACCTTAAAGAAGTGGAGAATCAACAACAAATTAAGCCAACCCCACAAACAAAAAGGAAAATAATCAAGATCAGAGCAGAGATCAATAAGATAGAAACTAGAGATTCAGTAGAAAATATCAATGAAATGAAAAGCTGGTTTTTTGAAAGAATCAGTAAGATCGAAAAACCATTGGCCAAACCAATCCAAAAGAAAAGAGAGAAGACCCAAATTAATAAAATTATGAATGAAAAGGGAAAGATCATGACTAACAGCAAGGAAATAGAAACAATCATCAGAAATTATTATCAACAGTTACATGCCAATAATTTAAGGAACCTAGACAAAATGGATGCATTCCTGGAAACCCATAAACTTCCAAAACTGAATCAGGGAGAAATTGACAACCTTCATAGGTGAATTCTACCAAACATTTAAAGAAGAGTTAATACATATTCTTGTTTGGTGACTAAGATAACATATTTTTTAAAATTATGTTAAAATTGTAAAAAAAAACTTATTCTTCTCAAACTATTACAAAAAATAGAAAGGGAAGGAAAACTTCCAGATTCATTTTACAAGGCCAGCATTACCCCGATACCAAAACCAGATAAAGACCTCACAAAAAAAGAGAACCACAGGCCAATACCTCTGATGAATACAGCTGCAAAAATCCTCAATAGAATACTAACAAACCTAATCCAACAATACGTTAAAAAAAAAATCATTCACCATGATCAAGTGGGATTATTCCTGGGATACATGGATCATTCAATATTCACAAGTCAATCAATGTGATACATCACATTAATAAGAGAAAGGGTAAGAATCATATGATCATTTCTCTCTTTTTAAAAGATTTTATCAATTTATTTGACAGAGAGAGATAGTAAGAGAAGGAACACAAGCAAGGGGACTGGGAGAGGGAGAAGCAGACTCGCTACTGAGCAGGGAATGGGGCTCGATCCCAGGATCTTGGGATCATGACCTAAGCCAGAGGTAGACACTTAACTACTGAGCCACCCAAGTGCCCCCATACAATCTTTTCAATGGATCCAGAAAAAAGCATTTGATAAAGTACAATATTCATTCATGAAAAAAAAACCCTCAATAAAGTACATTTGGAGGGAACACACCTCAACATAATAAAGGTCATCTATGAAAAGTCCTCAGCTCACATCATCCTAAATAGGGGAAAACAGAGCTTTTCCTCTACAGTCAGAAATAATACAGGGATGTCAACTCTCACCACTTTTTTCAACATAGTACTAGAAGTCCTAGTCATAGCAATCAGACAACAAAAAGAAATAAAAGGTACTCAAATAATCAAGGAAGAAGTCAAACTTTCACCATTTGCAGATGACATGATACTCTGTATAGAAAATCCTAAAGTCTCCACCAGAAAACTGCTAGAATTCATACAGTCAAGTTGCAAGAAACAAAATCAGTGTACAGAAATAAGTTGTATTTCTATACCTCAATAATAATGCAGCAGAAAGAGAAAATAGGGACTCAATACCATTTACAATTGCATTTAAAATAATAAGATACCAAGGAATAAACCTAACTAAAGAGGTGAAAGACCTGTACCCTGAAAACTATAAAAACTGATGAAAGAAATTGAAGATGACACAAAAAACTGGAAAGACAGTCCATGATCATGGATCATTAGAACAAATATTGTTAAAATATCTAACCTACCCAAAGAAATCTACACACTTAATGCAATCCTTATCAAAATACCAATAGCATTTTTCATAGAGCTAGAACTAACAGTCCTAAAATTTATATGGAATCACAAAAGCCCTGAATAGCCAAAGCAATCTTGGAAAAGCTAAGCAAAGCTGGAGACATCACAATTCCAGACTTCAAGTTATATTACAAAGTTATGGTGACCAAGACTCTATAGTCCTGGCACAGAAATGGACACACAGATCAATGGAACAGAATGGAAAATCCAGAAATGAATCCACAATCACATAGTCAATTAATCTTCAACAAAGCAAGAAAGAATATTCAATGGTAAAAAGATAGTCTGTTCAACAAATAGTGTTGGGAAAACTGAACAGCAACATGCAAAAGAATGAAACTGGACCACTTTCTCCACCATACACAAAAATAAGCTCAAAGCGGATTAAAGGCCCAAATATGAAATCTGAAACCATAAAAATCCTAGAAAAGAACACAACCAATGACCTCTTTGACATGGGCTGGAGCAACTTCTTTCTAGATATGTCTCCTGAGGAAAGGGGAACAAAAGCAAAAATAAACATTAGGGCTACATCAGAATAAAAATCTTCTGCAGTCAGCAAAACTAAAAGGCAGCCTAAAGAATGGGAGAAGATATTTGCAAATGACATATCCTATAAAGGGTTAGTATCCGAAATACATAAAGAACTTGTGAAACTCAATATCCCAAAACCGAATAATCCAATTAAAAAATGGACAGAAAACATGAATAGACATTTTTCCAAAGAAGACATGCAGGTGGCCGACAGACACATGAAAAGATGCTTAGCATCACTTATCATCAGGGAAATGCAAATCAAAAGTACAAAATATATCACCTTACACCTGTCAGAATGGCTAAAATCAACAACACAAGAAACATGAGGTGTTGGCAAGGATGGGGAGAAAGGGGAACACTCTTGCATTGTTGGTGGGAATGCACACTGGTGCAGCCACTCTGGAAAACAGTATGGAAGTTCCCCCAAAAAGTTAAAAATAGAACTCCTCTATGATCCAGCAATGACCCTACTAGGTATTTACCCAAAGAATACAAAATACTAACTTAAAGGGATACACACACCCTGATATTTATAGCAGCATTATCTACAATAACCAAATTATGGAAATAGTCAAGTGTCCATCAACTGATGAATGAATAAAGAAGAGATGTTATAGACACACACACACTCACACACACACACACACACACACACACACACACACACACACACAGGCATATTACCCAGCCATAAAAAAAGGAATGAAATCTTACCATTTGCAACAACATGGATGGAGCTAGAATATTATGCTAAGCAAAATTAAGTCAGAGAAAGATAAATATCATCTGATTTCATGCATATGTGAAATTTAAGGGGAAAAAAAACGAATAAGCAAAGGGAATAATACACAGAGAGGAAGGCAAATGGAGAAACAAACCAGTAACTATGTTACCAGAGGAGAATGGGGTGGGGGGATGGGTGATACAGGTGATGGGGACGAAGGAACGCCCTTGCTGTGATGAGCACTGGGTGATGCATGGAAACAATGAATCACTATATTGTACACCGGAAACTAATATTACACTATAGGTTAACTAACTAGAATTTAAATAAAAACTTTAAAAGAAAGAATTACTTCAAGTAAAACTATCCACATTATAGTTGATAAAAAAGTTGCCATGTTTCAGAACTTTATGAATGCCACATTTTTAAAATCTGAAACACTAACCATGGTGGTTTTTATGAGCTTGCCAAATGATATATAGTTTATTATTATGTCAATAGACATCTGGTCAGTAATTTAGTAAAAATGTTTAGAGTGAAAGAAGAAATGCAGCAGAATCACAAAGCACAATTTCAGGGGGGGAACTGAGTGGGGACAGACTCTAGAAGTTCACTCAACAAAAGTTTTGCCGCAGGATTATTTTTGAAATTGGTCTAACTTCCTGAAATCT
This sequence comes from Enhydra lutris kenyoni, assembly GCF_002288905.1. Lineage (NCBI taxonomy): Eukaryota > Metazoa > Chordata > Mammalia > Carnivora > Mustelidae > Enhydra > Enhydra lutris. Next base: position 9,381,497 of record NW_019154101.1, read on the forward strand.
AGAAACAATTTTTGCCTATTTGGGTGCTTCATGTTTGTCATTTTCATAAAAATTTAAAATTAAGATTTGAACAAAACTTTACTATTTCACATGTCCTAACCACAGATTGCTGAGGCAGATGAGAAGAAAAATGGAAGGGTTGCTTCTATTATTGTGGAAGCAATGGTAGAATGAATTTCAGATCGAATTTGTAAAACAAATACAGAAGGTTCATCTGTGGTTTCCAGCATTTGAAAGCATGTGTTCAGCACTTAGCAAGCTGTACCTCCAGTGGTATTATAATACGTATTTATTACACAGTGCTATTACACCACTACCCTCATCCTCCAACTTTGCCCACTCTCCTATGAGCACCTACCTTGGGGATTAAAGAAACCAGTCATCCAAAATGCATTGGGCCTCCCTTCAAATATCCAAGTAGAAAATTGAGCATTTCTTTCCAGAAGTTCAGTAAACCAGAAGCCCAGTGTGGATGAATCCCAGGACACTCTTTTCCAAATCTGAGGTATGCGAGCATCATACATGTTGTCCAGGGCATCTCTCAAATTCTGAAAAGGAGTGAGTTAAAAGATAAGAATGGGCAACACCAACAAAAGAGGGAAATGAAAATTGAGATCATAGCTCACCTCACTCATAATGATTGTCCCTTCAATGGCCAATTTTAGATCACTCAGGCTACTGCGAAGTATTGAGATGACTTTTTGCATTCTGTCAATTTCTTGTCTAAGAAATATGTTCATTGAATTGAGATGTCCCATCTTTATCAAACGAGCTTTCACCTAAAAAAAAAAAAAAAAAGCATACAAGAAAGGATTTTTTTTTTTCTTTTTTTAATCATCTGTCATTTCTCTTCCAATGAGCTCTTCTTTCTCTATTCTTTTTCTTCCTCTGGATATATCTCTACTAGGCCAAATGGATTCTAAAATATCTCTTGTGGAACCAAACTTGACATTAAATTCCCCATTTTCCAGGCCTCAAAAACTACTGTTCAACTAAAATGGTTTTTATTCCCTACTGATTGTACTTAGTTGGTAATTGGAAATGTACTTTAAAAAGCTGAAACAAAATTGTACCTTTTTCCCCTTTCAAATGATTAAGTGCTAAGTGTCAGTTAAATATTCTTTTGCAATCTAACCTTTGTAAAAGTACAGTTTGGCATGGGTTTTTTTTCATAATGCTTACAGAGTCGTTATTAGAAATGTCACAGAAAGTTAATATGGCCAAAATCTTTACAGAGCAAGTAACCAATGAATCATTGGTTGCAGCTTCCTAAGATCATTATTGCCCTGGTTAGGATGACTAAAGAGAGCCTTTCCTAATCTAATCAATGAAAATATTTGACTTTGTGTGAGAGCCATTAAGCACCTGTCATTTGTCCCTTTAGTATACCATTTATTGACCATTTGAAGAGATCAATATAAAAGCATCTGGTTCTGGGAATAATAAAATATAATAATTATTGGAAAATAAGCCAATATATATGCATATTTGAATTTAGTGACCTATCCCCAAGAAAAGATTGACTACGAATATCAGCAAGAACTCATACAGAGATCTGAACTTTCTCCTTGCCACAATCGAAGAGATGTCAGTATAGGAAGGGTAAGGACAGGCGCATGGAGTGGGACAGAATTTAGAGAGATGTACTAGTCCACAGAACCACCAGAAAGACAGCTGCAGGATTCTCTGCTGGAGACACCCACGGCCCCCCTTTTGAGTCATGGAATGTTAGAGACGATGGACTTCAGGCTCATCTGGGCCATCCCCTCATTTTCCAGAACACGTTTGCGACCATGGTGCTGAAGTGTCCCATTCAGCAATGGACCCCTCTCCTTTCCTGCAGCTGGGCCACTTCTAATGAACAAGGGATGAAGAGGGGAAGCACAAACTCAGGGAAGCAGTGATATAAAATCGGACAGCCCAGGTGGGAGTATCGGAGCAGGGAGAGCAAATGATATTGCAATCCTAAACATGTTGGTGGAGGTCCCCTAACACAGTCACCATACCAACCTTCAGGCATTCTCCTAAATTCCTGGTTCTGCAACTTACATTTTTACAGGTTCCACTGCCTCATTCTCATCTTGAGCCCTTCAGCCTCCAGCCCCCTTTAAATCATAACTACTCTGTAGAAATTCACACTGAAGGAAAAAGGAAATTATAGAAATACTTTTGCAGCCCTCATAAGTGGGAAATTCAGCCCAGGTATTGGCTACCATGTCACATCAATAGCCCAGCTACCTTTTAGTATGCTAACAGCCCCAAACGAATCACCTTGCCCTACTTACGGTTTTATTTTTTATTTATTTATTTATTTATTTCAATTTCTTTTCAGCATAACAGAATTCATTGTTTATGCCTACTTAACGGTTTTAAATGAGAAACTTCTTTTGCAATAGAGACAAGCTTAGGAAAAACTGAAACTCTTGAAAATCTAATTTTAGTACTGATTTTACTTTGAATATGGTTATTGTTCCAGCCTAAAATTATCTTTTTATTAATAAGAAGAAAGATGTGCTGCAGTCTTACATAGGATTTTCATTATGTTTCCAGGACCCGGTAGTCTCTTCTTGAGTGATGTGGCTGCGTTTTTACTATGGAAGTCAATAGTATAATTATATTTCAATTTACAAAATTCACTTTGCAGCCACATTTTCAAGAACACATCTCTCTTTTCTGTGAAATAAAGGACACTAAAAGGTAAGTGATCTTGGAGGAGGAAGCCGTTTTAGCTGCTCCAGTACAAACTCCTTCCCATTTAGCAAACCACTTAGCGACGTCCCTCGCGTTCAGTCCCTGCTAGAGTACTGCCAGAACAGAGAACTTGGGGAAGTTGCCGTGACCAAGCCTGGATAGCTCAAATTATCCCAAGATCCTGGCCCCCTCCTCTGGTACTACCAACCTGTGGTCTAGTCAACCAGAGTGAGTTTTAGCTCACCTTCACGTGCCAGCTTTGAAAACATTTGCAGGCAGGTTTTATGCCTCATCCGTCTCCTGAAGATCACTTAACAATGAGCCATTGAAAGTATGTACTTATACCATGTATCCATCTGCAAAAATGTTCCCCCCCTACTACAATTATCTCTATGTGAAGCAATGGATTTCAGTATCTTGGCCAAATGCCTGGGTACCTATTTACATAACAGAAGCGAAAACCATTTTAAGAAGCCAGAAAATGTTTTTTATTGTTGAGGGTACTCATTGCAGTGGGAGGCCTGTTCTCAAGCAGCCTCGGGGCTCCCAGCAAACAAGATCAATTTTCCCCAGACTTGGGGAAGCAAGTCAGGGTAGACAGAAGACCATAGTTACACCAGTACTAAGGGCGTTAGCCTCTCCCTTCTTGGTTGAAGAGCTGCCCTTGACTCAGCCCCATCTGGGACTCTGACCGTCAGCAGTGAGGAGTGGAGGCTGAAAGCAAGAGACAGGAGGTCCGAGATGGCCAGAGGACACAATCCCGTCTTCTTGCATGAAGAAGGAGACCAAGAAAGACCAAGAAAGAGGACCTTTCACAGAAATTTCAACCACCCAGAAGTTTTACCACAATTAAGGATTTCTTTTCTTTTCTTCCTTTTTTTTTTTTTTTTAGATCAGCTGTTCTCAAAGATCTCAGGCCCAGAGAGGCTTTCAGGGAGTCCACAAAGTTGAATGTTTTTCATAGTAATCCTAAGACATCACTTGACTTTTTAACTCTTCTTCTCTCAGGAGTATACAGAGAAGTCTTCCAGCTATGTGACATGTGGGATCACAACAGATCAAATGCAGAAGCAGATAGGAAAATCTACCTACCTTCTATTAAACGGGCCTGAAAGAGATTTGCAAAAATGTAAAACAATCCCACTATTCTTAATGATTTTTTTTTGTCTTGAAAAATATAATTTTTTTAAATAAAAATATTATTTGTGTTAATATGTAGTGGGGTTTTTACTGTTACTTTATAATAATTAATACGTATTTTTGAAATGTGTCAGTTTAAAGTCCTACTATATTAAATATCAGTAGTTATAACCCACATAAATAAAAGCTATTTTTGGGGAAGTCATTTTGTAAAGGGGTCTTGAAGTTAAAAATATTTTGAGAAAAACCGGCTTAGATCAATAAGCAAACAGGTGGGAGGTTCAAGAAATAGAAAACTATTGCCATCCACATGGGGAGTGAATTCATTTAAATGGCTTGCTTTCCTGGCTGGGTGGACTGTCCACCGGCTGGGTGGACTGTCCACTGGCTGAGTGGACAAAACAGGCGTGGGTAAGAGAAGTGGAGAGACATTTCCAGCCTAGAAGGATAAGATGTCTGGGGATCCAAAGACAGAGGAATCCAAAGATGGGAGAAGGGTAGAGAAAAGGCAATTGAAACAGAAGATAGAGTAGGAGGCAGATGAAGAAAGGCATCAGGAAAAGTGCAGATTGTAGTTTGCAAGGTACTTGAGACAAAGCAAGGAAGAAACCACAAGGTTAAAAGAAAAAAGAGTTGCAAAGGAAGCAGGAATGAATAGAGCGGAGAGAGAATGAAATCTACTGTCCCAGGACATCCTAGGCTTTGTAGAACCCAAAGATAGCCCTGTACATACTGGGGGCAAAGGGTGTAGCTTACCTCGTGAGGAATGTAATCAGCAGGCAGTTTGCTCAGCATATCTTCAGATAATCTATAAACGATGGCTTCCCGGGTCTCTCCCACACCCCCTCCACTCTCTTTGGGTTGAATGTTGGTAATTGTTTCAAGAACAGCAGAAGCAGTGTTACTCTGATACCTGATAAAAGAGTGAACTGTTCAGAATGTAACAGGGAAATGTATGTTCAGAGATAATTATCAAAGCTAAGATGAACTGAATAAGATCACTTAAAGCCAGATAGAAAAAAAGAGGGTGAGGGGAAGGAAACTTTACCATCAACCCACAGGAATGAAAAAACTAGAGATCCATATCCTACTGCCTCCTAACAAAACATCAAGAGCATCACAGAAATGAAAGGCTCTCCCCATCTTTAGGGAAAGAGATTCCACAAATGTCCTCAGTAACCCAAAATAGTACTCTCCAATTTTGCTTGTCACTACAAATCTCATGCTGGGCAACAAACACATCTTTTATTCTGCCCAGTTATAGACTGGACATGAAAATCTATAATTAACATGATAGTTTGTTAGATCAAAGAAGATCACTCATTTTTCCTCTGTGAATTATACATTACTAAAATGTCTTTGGTATTTTCTGTTTTTTCTCACTTTCCCACTTTATGACTTCCAAAATAATCTATTGGCATCCATCTGCTGCACCTGTCTAAAGGTATCCACCCATCTTTAAAATCTATGTATCCAATAAAGATTTACTATGTTCCAGGCACAGAGCTAGGTGCTATAATATGATGATAAACAGATCCCTGCCTTGGTGCCCCTCACTATCTACTGGAAGAGGGATGCATTTGTCAATACCACTTTAATACATGTTGTGGAAGAAAAGAACAGGATGCTTTAAAACAGTAATCTGTCTGTGTCTCTTTCTTGCTTTTATTCTCACTCTCTAGATCTCTTCTGGGTCAACCAGATGCTCTGAGAGGCACACACTTAGTTTTTGTCTTGAAGTGCCTGGGTCTAGAAACACGGATGGTGTGTTTGCATGAGTGTGAGAGTCAGTAGGATATTAAAGTCCCCTACTGTTATTGTATTATATATTGTATTATATATTGTATTGTTGCACTGCTGTCAATTTCTCCCCTTTGGTCTGCTAGTATTTGCTTTATATATTTAGGTGCTCCTATGTTGGGTGCACAAATATTTACAAATGTTGTATCTTCTTGTTGAATTGACCCTTTATCATTATTTAATGACCATCTCTGTCTTTTATTGCAGTCTTTGTTTAAAAGTGTATTTTGTCTGATATAACTACCAAAGTTTTCTTTCAGTTTCCATATGCATAAAACCTCACTTTTCATTCCTTCACTTTCAGTCTGTGCAGGTCCTTACATTTGAAGTGAGTCTCATTCAATGGGTCTTCATTTTTGGTTTGTTTGTTTGTTTGTTTGTTTGTTTTTTAAATCCATTCAACCACTCAATGATTTTGATTGGAGAATTTAGCCCATTTACATTTGAAGTAATTATCACCAGGTATGTGCTCATTGTTATGTTGTTCATTGTTTTTGACTGTTCTTTGTTCTTTTCTGTTCCTTTTCTCTTCTCCTTCTCTTCTCTTGTGGTTTGATGACTTTCTCTAGTGTTAGATTCCTTTCCTATTATCTTTTCTGTATCTATGATAGACTTTTGCTTTGTTACCATGAGGCTCACATATAACAACTTATAAATATAACAGTCTATTTTAAGAGGCATCTGGGTGGATCAGTGGGTTGAGCCTCTGCCTTCGGCTCAGGTCATCTCAGGGTTCTGGAATAATGTGCCTATAACCAGGTCTCAAAGAATCCAACAGTTAATTTCCAACAGACATGAGCTCACAGTCAAAAGTTTAAAAAAAAAAAAACTCATAAAGAAACAAAGAGCAAGAGCTCTTGTTCTAAGCAAGAGCCAGTAGAAACAACACAAAGCAGAACCAGACCTGCAAAGATCACAGATAATAAATTTTCAGATGCACATTAAATAGATGTTTTTACTATATCAGGGAATTTTTTAAAAAGCATTATTGAAAATATAAGTATGAGACAGGAAAATCTAAACATGAGTAGCATATGTTAAAAAGAGCCAAATAAAACTTTTGAAAATTTGAAAAAATATCAAAATTGAAAAACTGCATTAGTTTTTTATTGCTGCTATAACAAATTACCACAAAATAACTGTCTTGGGGTGCCTGAGTGACTCAGTCACTTAAGCCTCTGACTCTTGATTTCAGCTCAGGTCATGATCTCAGGGTCACAGGACTGAGCCCAGCATCAGGCTCTATGCTCAGCAAGGAGTCTGCTTGAGATTCTTTCTCTCCCTCTCCCTCTGCCCCTCCTCCTACTTGTGCCCTCTCTCTAAATAAATAAAATCTTTTTGAAAAGTAAGTGTCTTACTTCTCCAATGAAGACATACAAATGGCTATCAGACACATGAAAAAATGTTCATCATCACTAGCCATCAGGGAGATTCAAATTAAAACCACATTTGAGACACCACCTTACACGAGTTAAAATGGCCAAAATTAGCAAGACAGGAAACAACCTGGGATCAAGGTTGGAGTGTTGGAGAGGATGAGAGAAAGGGGAACCCTCTTACACTGTTGGTGGGAATGCAAGTTGGTGAAGCCACTTTGGAGAACAGTGTGGAGATTCCTCAAGAAATTAAAAATAGAGCTTCCCTATGACCCTGCAATTGCACTACTGGGTATTTACCCCAAAGATACAGATGTAGTGAAAAGGGCCATCCATACCCCAATGTTTATAGCAGCAATGGCCACGGTCACCAAACTGTGGAAAGAACCAAGATGCCCTTCAACGGACGAATGGATAAGGAAGATGTGGTCCATATACACTATGGAGTATTATGCCTCCATCAGAAAGGATGAATACCCAACTTTTGTAGCAACATGGACGGGACTGGAAGAGATTATGCTGAGTGAAATATGTCAAGCAGAGAGAGTCAATTATCATATGGTTTCACTTATTTGTGGAGCATAACAAATAGCATGGAGGACAAGGGGAAATGGAGAGGAGAAGGAAGTTGAGGGAAATTGGAAGGGGAGGTGAACCATGAGAGACTATGGACTCTGAAAAACAATCTGAGGGTTTTGAAGGGGCGGGGGGTGGGAGGTTGGGGGAACCAGGTGGTGGGTATTAGGGAAGGCATGGATTGCATGGAGCACTGGGTGTGGTGCAAAAACAATGAATACTGTTACGCTGAAAAGAAATAAAAAATTTTTAAAAATGTGTCTTAAAACAACATAAATTTATTATCTTACAGTTCTGTAGTTAATAAGTCTGACATAGGTCTCACTGGGATAAAATAAAAATGTCAGCAAGGCTGAGTTCCTCTCTGTAAGTGATTGGTTAAGATCCATTTCCTTGATCATTTGAGCTGTTGGCAGAATCTACTTTCTTACTGAGGACCCCGATTCCTTGGTAGCTATTCATGACAGTGGCAGGTCAAGTCCCTTTCTCACTTTGAATTTTTTTTTTAAAGGTTTTATTTATTTGACAGAGAGAGAGAGAGATCACAAGTAGGCAGAGAGGTAGGCAGAGAGAGAGGAGGAAGGAGGCTCTTGCTAGGCAAAGAGCCTGTTGTGGGGCTTGATCCCAGGACCCTCAGACCATGACCTGAGACGAAGGCAGAGGATTTAACCTACTGAGCCATCCAGGCGCCACCCTCACTTTGAATTTTTTCTCCTGCTTGCATTTCATCTTTCTACCTTATACTTCTGCCTCCATCTCCCACTGGTTCATGTGATTAAATTGGGCCAATTGATAATCTATGATAACGTTCCCACCCCTAGGTCCTTACTCTTAAGAATATCTGTAAAGTCCTTTGTGCCACAAAAGATAAAATATATACAGGTTCTGGGAATTAGGATGTGCATATCTTTGGGATTCATTATTCTGCCTACCATAAAAGTTAGCAATGAGTCAAACAGCAGATTAGATTCGGCCAAGTAAAGAATTAGGAAACTGGAAAATAGATCTGAAGACATTATGTAGAATGCTATAGAGGAAAACAAATGGAAAATATGAAAGAGAGGTTAAAAAACATAGGATAGAGTGACGAGTTCTAAGTTATATCTCAGGACAGCTTCAGAAAGATAGAAGAGAGAGAATAAAAAAGAAATAAGGGATGAAATAATGACTGGGAGTTGATAAAAGAGTTGAATCCTCAAGTTCAGGAAATTCAGTGCCTCCTATGTAGGATGAACAAACCAACAAACAAATAAATAGAGATCCAGAGGGAGACATATCACAATGAAACTGTAAAACACCAAAAACAAAACAAGTATTTTAAAAGCAACCAGAGAGAAAGACATATTATCTAGAAAGAAATGACAAGAAGACTGATGGCCAATCCTCAAGAGCAGTGATGGAAGCCAGAAGAAAATGGAAAAGTTTGTTGCACATGTTAGGATAAAATAACTACAAACCAAGAATTGTATACCAAGCAAAATTATCTTTCAAGAATGAAGGCAAGGCAAAAGATTTAAATAGATATTTCACAAAAAAGCTATATTAATGGCCAATAAACACATGAAAAGATCCTCATCATTCATAGAAAAAAATGCAAATTAAAATTGTAACTGAGATACCACTTCACACCTACAAGAATGATTAGAATAAAAACCAGACAATAACAAGCATTGATAAGAGTATGGAGAAAAACCCAACCCTCATATATTTTTGGAGGGTACTATAAGATGGTACAGCCAGTTTGGAAAACAATCTGGCAATTTCTTAAAATGTTAAGAATGATCATATGATTCAATAACTATATTTCTAGTTATCTATTCAAGAGAAATGAAAAGCCATATCTACACAAAGTCTTGTACGTGAATGTTCATAGCAGCAAAACCCAGAAACCACCCAAATGTTCATCAATTTCTAAATGGATAAACAAAATGTGGTACATTCATATATTGGAATATTGTTTGGCAATAAAAACAATGAAGTACTGGTACATTTTACAACATGAGTGAGCTTCTAAAACATTATACTAAGTAAAAGAATCCATCCACAGAAGATCAGCTGGTATATGATTTTAGATATAGGAAATGTCCAGAAAGGCAAATCTATAGAGAAAGTAAATTATTGGTTGCCTGAGGCTGGGGGTGGTAGTGGGAATTGATTACAAATGGATAATTCTTTTGAGGGGTGATGGAAATATTTTAAAATTAGATGGTGGTGATAGTAACAAAAGTCTATAAACAGTAAAAATCATTGAATTGACCACTTAAAATGAATGAATTTCTGGTTTATGACAGGCAAACTATAAGTCAATAAAACGTAAAAAAATTTTTTAATTTAAATTCAATTTGGTTAACATATAGTATATTATTAGTTTCAGGGGAAAATTTTTTTTTACTTTTTAAATTTTATTTATTTATTTAATTAATTATGTTCAGTTAGCCACTGTATGGTAGTACATCATTAGTTTTTGATGTATTGTTCAATGATTCATTAGTTGAGTATAACACCCAGGGCTCATCACAACATGTGCCCTCCTTAGTACCCATCACCCTGTCACCCCCTCCCCTCTGAAACCCTCAGTTTGTTTCCCAGGGTCCACAGTCTCTCACGGTTCGTCTCCCTCTCTGATTTCTCTTAGGGGTAAAATTTAATGATTCATCTGTTGGATATATCACCCAGTACTCATTACATCATGTGCCCTCCTTGATCCCCATCACCCAAGTACCCTATCCCCCCACCCACCTCCCCTCCAGCAACCCTCAGTTTGTTTCCTATAGTTAAGAGTCTCTCATGGTTTGCCTCCCTCTCTGTTTTCATCTTATTTTATTTTTCCTTCCCTACTCCTCTAATGCTCTGTTTTGTTTCTTAAACCATATGGTATTTGTCTTTCTCTGAACGACTTACTTTGCTTAGCAGAATACCCTCTAGTTCCATCCACATCATTGCAAATAGCAAGATTTCATTCTATTTGATGGCTGAGTAATATTCCACTGTGTATGTGTGTGTATGTGTGTGTGTGTATTACACTCCTGTGCTAGTTTAGAAGTTATATACTCTTTCTATTTTTTTATCTTAGAAATTTTAACATCCATTTTTAATTAAGTATAAAATTAACATTTTTACCCTCCTCTCAATCAAAGACTCTTAGGTAACTTTAACTACAGTCACTTCCCTCCTGGCATTTCAACATTTTAATTCTATCTTTTTTTAAATAAGCCCACAATTAAAACTATTGTTCTATGCTACAATACTTATTTAGATTTACCCATTCTTTTCTATATCTCAAACCTTTTACCACAATAATTATCCTTTCTGAAGTCCATCCTTTAGAATTCCCTTCATTGAAAAGACAAGGAAGATGGAGCAAAATGTAGATATGGTGATGCAAAAAGAGCAATATTTCATATTTTACACACATGTTATAAATAATCTTATATTTACCAAATCAGGTTTTTAAAGCAACAAGTGTCCAAAGATGTACATACAAGACTGTTTATAATGATAGCTGTAGTAATAAAACCCTGGTATAGATCTCTAAAAATCTATACAGCCAGTAAAAATGTGATGTGGCTCTGTATGCATTGGTAAGGTGAGGTTACTGAATTGAGATTATTGAATGAAATAGCATGGTACATTCTGTTTTATGACTGAGTAATACTCCATTGTATATATATGCCACATCTTCTTTATCCTTTCTTCAATCATGATCATTTAAGTTGCTTCTACATCTTAGACATTGTAAATAATGCTGCAATTAAGATTGCAATAAAAGTAATAATGTAAATTGCAGCATTATTCACCCATAAAAAAGAATGAGATATTGTCATTTGCAACAACATGGATGGACCTAGAGGGCATTATGCTAAGCCAAGTAAGTTGGACAGAGAAAGAAAAATACCATATTTCACTAATATGTGGAATATAAAAAGCAAACCAAGTGAAAAAACAAAAAAGCAGAAATAGACCCATAAAACAGAGAACAAACTAGTGGTTGTCAGATCAGAGGGGGGGTGGGAGGATGGGCAAATTGGGTGAAGAATGGGAGGTACAAGCTTCTAGTTGTGGAATAAATAAGTCACAGGAATGAAAGGTATAGCATGTGAATATTGTCAATAGAATTTTATAGTGTTGTATGAGGACAAATCATAGCTACATTACACATGGCATAATGTATAGGGTTGTCAAATCACTATGTTGTACTTCTGAAACAAATGTAACATTGTGTCTCAACTATATATACTTCAATAAAAAAATAGCATGTTACAAAAACCTTACCATGGTATGATCTAATTTTTTGTTGTAAATATTGTGCATATAAGCATAGAAAAAATCTAGAATGGTATTTTGAGAGTGAGATTTTTGTATAATGAGTATTTGCTTTCTGCTTTCTATTTTCTGTGTTGTTTTTCTCAATGAGAAAGTATGATTTTTTATAATGAAGAGGATTGAGGCAATTTTCTTTTGAAAAATAAAGAAAAAATAAGCCCCCAGATACAAAGCCCACCAAGGACTCAACAAAGACCCATCAGTGACAAATGTTTGAGATCCACTGAAACACATCTTACAAATCTCTAGTAATCTTTGTGCCACACCAGAAAGGCCCCCTTCTGCCTTCCCTCACAGTGTACAGAAAGAATTACACCTTTCTCTTTTTCATCTCTAGCTGCGAATTGTGCAGATTATCTCACTAACTAACAAAATCCTAAGGAGCTACAGCTAAAATTATCCAGGCTTCTTTATGAAAAAGCCACATTTTGTGTCAACACAGGGAATTCTATTCAGCTAGCCTTTCATTCATATAGGGAACCAGCTGATTATCTGATGATCTGTCTTCAGCATTTTCGTTTGGTTAGCAGGTAGATTACTACATCTGGACCCAAACACACATACCCAAAGAACTGGATCCTTTCCAAAAGTCACAGCTAAGGTAAATGTATCTGCCACTATGCTCTAATAAGCTGGACTTTCATTGGATACAGTGATGATGAGGGTCAAACCCAGCAAATGTTTGTAACCCAAACAGAGTTGGGGTATCAACTCATTATCTTTAAACATATAAGTTTCATAATAAGGGCCAATGAGGTAAAAGCTGATTTTTAATAAAATTAAATGAAAATTGATTTTATAGGGCGCCTTGGTGACTCAGTCACTAAGCAGTCGACTTTTGATTTTGGCTCAGGTCATGATCTCGGGGTAGTGGGATCGACTCCACACCCAGCATGGAGTCTGCTTGTCCCTCTCCCTGTGCTCCCCCCTCCCAACTCTCTGTCTCTCTGTCTCTCTCTCTCTCTCAAATGAATAAATAAGGTCTTTTTTAAAAAAGAAAATTGAGGGATGCCTGGGTGGCTCAGTTGTTTAAGCCACTGCCTTCGGCTCAGGTCATGATCCCGGGTTCCTGGGATCAAGTCCCGCAGCAGGCTCCTTGCTCAGCGGGGAGCCTGCTTCTCTCGCTGCCTCTGCCTGCCTCTCTGCCTGCTTGTGTGTACTCTCTCTCTCTCTCTCTGGCAAATAAATAAAATATTTAAAAAAAAAGGAAAACTGGATTTGCATAATTTTTATAGAGAATTTTTAATTTAGTTTTCATTATTTTTTTGGTGAGAAACCTCTACTCAGATGTTGGGGTTTTGGAATATCCCCAAATACATTTATGTAAAAAGTTGAAAGATGAACACATCAAGCACACACAAAATTGAGCAGATACACAGGTAAAAGAATAGTCTAGTAAGATGGGACAAAAGGCATTTGCAACTCATTCCTGAATTTTGAAGTATGGTGCTATCTCAGTTTTTTAAAAGTCATCTAAATTCCAAGGAAGATACAGATAACTCCAAGGGGAAACCCTAGGGAAAACAGCTGATGTGACAATAAAATGAAGTCACCAAAAGTCAAGGATCCATATGTTATTATATACAATTCTCACACAGGCACATTTCTGTAATGTATATTACTCCATGCTGTCATGCTAGTATTAGACGCAGTAAAGGCAGTCGATGAGAGCAGAGCGCTACGTGAAAGATGTAGATGTCACTGTCACAGCCGTCCTGCTGAAGGCTGTGAACTACGAGGCAAGGCTGGGTTGCATGAAGCCTCCAACTTTATCCTAATCTCCACATATCCACATTTCCACTGACTTCTAGGCTCTCTGCTTCTTAAATCAAACAATCCCAATACTCAACTCACTGCTTTCCTTCTCCCTTTGCCCCATCTGTCCCATCTCCTTGAACATCAATGTCTTCACCCAGCTGCTGATCTATCAAGTTCAGAGATAGCCTCCTCCTCGCACACAGCACACACTAACATCTTCATGCCCCTCCCCCTGGACTGTTCCTTCATGTATGTGCCCTAATCTATGCCTTTTCTTTTCGATGTGCCAAATCATTTTATTCTTAATTTTTTTCAATTGTATATATTTAAGGTGTACAACTCGGTGACTCAATACATGTATACACACTTACTGCTCCCTCTCTTCCTCTTTCCTCACATTGTCCTTCTTGTCCCCAGTGCTGCGGTCCCTTCCTCCCTGCCCCCTCTCTTACCTGAGAACTGCTGCACATCCACTAATGCACAGCTCAGAGGTGGCCCCTCTCACTAGCTTACTTTAATTCCTAATTGGAATTTATTGCTTCTTCGTCTTTGTTCTCATAGCAATGTGTGTGTGTGTGTGTGTGTGTGTGTTGTGCACATGCTCTATATAAGCCTGATTTTAAAGTCTGTCATACCGTATTACATAACTATTTGTAATCCATTTATTTTCCCTAGTACATGATGATCTCCAAGGGCAAGGATTGTGTCTTACTAATCTCTGTATCCTGAGTTGGCTAGAAAGTAAGTTCTCAATAAATGCTTTTTGAATTCAGGCCAATTAGCTTGAATTTTATTAAACCTCAATATAAAGGAGAGCAATTCTCCAATACTTAAAGGGCATGAAAATTTAATTGTTTCTTCTCATGGTAAACGTATATAGTGCATTACCATTATCACTATTTACCTGGTTCTGGCATCTTTCCCCACACAAAGGGAAACATATATGTAAATTTATGTGCTCCTCAAAACACAGGAGGATCAGAAAGACATCATTTGAGGGCAAAGAAACCCTGCTTTTATTATGATACTTAAGCACAGATCCTTGAAGTTTAAAGAAAAGAAAACCACTGTAAGTTTCCATTCATACAAAGAAATTCAGAGTTCATTCTTCCTACCTGTACTAACTACAAATAAAAAAGGGTAAAGACCCCACATCTGGGACTCTCAGGAGCTCTCGGCTTGCCTCCAGCTCCTTGCCTCTCTGGAAACCCGCTCTGCACCAGGGGCTGAGTGCCAAAAGCTCACGCTGCTGCAGACATGACCATTGTGCTGTTGGCCAGAGCGAGCCGTATTCACCACTAGTCCAGGTCAATGGACATGCTAGTCCTGCTAGGTCTCACCTAGGAAATCATCTTCTTGGTGGGTGATTTTATTTTTTTATGAGGTGATCTGAAAAGAATCCTCCAGACATGGACGTGGGGAAGAAGCCTTCTGAAAAGCTGACCCATTTTGTCTAAGACCTGTACAAGCTCTCCAGATCACCTCTCTGCCACACATTTTATTAGGTGCAGAATGCCAGAGCTATCCAGCTCACATTTCTTTTTCCACCATGTGATTTTATGTTTGCGGAGATAGGAAAGGTAGAACCCTGGTTAGCTAGCTATAATGGAGAACCATGAATATCTCTATATGCCTCAAAAGCCTTTCAGGCTTTCGGGAACACAGTCCCCATAAATGCTCTGAGATGAAGAACAAGAACTATAATACTCCATGAGCTTCGGTCTTACATTGCCTCTAGAAGAAAAATCTCTCTTTGGAGTAAATATGGGAAGAAGTGCATGTTAGTAATGTAGTGTGGTGGTTTGGGGCCACTTGTCCAGGTCGCCTCTGTTGGGTAGCACAGTCAAGGTCATGGTAATAAAAATGCAAGACAAATGAAAAACGGAACTGTCT
Organism: Enhydra lutris kenyoni; assembly: GCF_002288905.1. Lineage (NCBI taxonomy): Eukaryota > Metazoa > Chordata > Mammalia > Carnivora > Mustelidae > Enhydra > Enhydra lutris. Next base: position 9,397,054 of record NW_019154101.1, read on the forward strand.
ATAAATAAACAATTAACCATCTAATGAGATCCTGGTGCACAATCACACCCAAATCAGCTTAGATTTATATACATTTTTGCACATGAGATAATGACAAGAATACATTTTTAATAAAAACCTGAAACTCCAATCTCAGCTAATACTAAAAGGAATATAATTAAATTCATCCTGCATAGAAATGAATATAAAAGTTGTAATAGAACATTTGATAAATTTCAGAAGGTAGAAAAATATGCATAATGGTTAATGAGAAAAAGAGTGAAGATAAATAACTGTTTTTGACATTGAGATAGTTGCATTTCCAGAGTCCTTGGTACCTTATAAATCTAGATAATAAAATGTGAATAAACTATGCATTTTTATGGTGTCTGTCGCCAAAGTATCTAAGCTCTTGGGAGAGATTTTACTTGTTTTAAAACATTTATTCAGCTGTATATCCTACCTTCACCCCCTTTTCAGGGATTGTGCCTTCTTAAGGAAGATAAACACTCATGATCCCCTTTCACAAATCTCTCCCTCCTCTCAAATTTATGAATGCTAACTTCAGAGGGCAGATTCTAGAAGCAGGGATATAGAGTTCTCCACCATGGCCCAATTACAGCCCAAGAACCTATCCGGAAGAGTGCTATTGAACAGGGTGCACGTCAGATAAATTAATAAGGATTCTTCTAGCTGGGGACATCCGCACAGATTTCTCACTGTTATCTTAGAGAGTCTGCCCCTTCTCATGGCTTCAAGTGTTATCTCTGTACAAATACATTGAAACTTCTCACCTGGGCTCCAATCCATGTTTCTCTCCGCACTCAGAAATATCCTTCTGCCTCTCCCAATTCAATACACCCAAACCGGACTCTGCAACTCCCCTTCAAATGAACTTCCGTTCCAAACTCCACCATCATCCCAGCTTCCAGACCAGAAATGTCAGGGGAAGCTTTGATTCCTTCTTTTCATCTTACACAACGTGGAGAGTCTCTTCTTGCTGGAATGGGAGGGGCGTTGTTGGGAGAGGACCAGGGGTAGGTTTTAGCTGAGAAACTTCATCTGCAATTGCTTACTGCCTCCTGGTGGCTGATGGGGGAACAGCGAGGGGTTGGAACACAGCCCTCCAGGAAGGCGGGCTAGAATGCCTAGGATTCCAGTTATCAGAAATACCAGAGTCAAGAGGAGAAAATGACCAAATGCAGAGCTGCACAACAGAGCCTACTACCTGAACAAGAACCAAAAATGGACCAAGGTCCCCAGGAGGAAGAGAGCAGGAGTGGGCGGGGAAGACCCAAGGACAGACCAGGTGGGAAGTTAAGCATGATGAGAGATCAGAGGAGAAGGGTCACGGGTCCTAGAGGCTAGCTTGTTGTCTAGCAGACTGGAGGCAGAATTCTAGCAACTTTTTACTTGATCTTACGCAGTGCAATGAGAGATTGCAAGATCCTGACACTCTATTTTGGGAAAAGATAGCTGTGGCATCTAAAACATGCCAGCCAGCGATGGCATAGAAGCCTTTGGACAGAGCAGTAAAGAGAGCTACCAAAAGACACAGAAGGCTCACTGTGCTCTCGACCCCGCAGGTAGCAGTAATAAATGGATGAAAACTACGTAAGTTTCTCAGCCATTGCTCTAAACTTACTAAATCCCACCAGTCTCCTTTGGGACATGTCCTACAGTTTTCGCTCTACCCTCTCCATCCCCTCATTATTCCTGATCTTGGGCCTGCATCAGTCCACATCTGGATTTATCCATAGGGTCTCCAAGATCGTCTTAGTTCAAACAGCCCCCAAGTGTAAGGAAATGTACTCAATTTCACTCAAAATAAGAGAAAACAAATTAAAACTGTGCTGAGACACCATTTCTTACTTGTCTTATTGGTGAAAATTCAAAAGCTTCACCAATACTCTGATTGGTTGTTGAGAACGCAAAGTAGCACAGCCCTGTGGAGGGGGACTTGGCAATATTCACTAATTCCTGACTAGCAACCCCTACGCACAGTCATTTACCCTGAAAATACATCTCCAACAACATGAGAAACCATAACCATGAGAGTAATTGAGGAATTATTTGGGATAGCAAAATTCTGGAAACATCCTAAATGCCTACCCATAGGAGAACAGATGATAAACTATGATACAAATTAACAATGAAGGCACATGCCACTGTAAAAAAAAATTGTGAGAAAGACATGGTAACATATGGAGTGATTATGGGATACATTTTTAAAAGATTTTGTTTACTGATTTATCTTTTAGAGAGAGAGGACGAGCATGCAAGCAGGGGGAGGAGCAGAGGGGTAAGGAGAGAGAGAATCTTAGGCAGGCTCCACAGCAAGGAGTCCAACTCAGGCCTCAATCTCACAACTCTGAGATCATGATCTGAGCCAAAATCAAGAGTCAGACACTTAACCGACTGAGCCACCATCAAGATGTCCCATAGGATACATTTTTAACTGAAAAAGACAAGACATAAAATTATATATATGTAAGTTATGGCAACTTTATGTAAGAAAAAGAAAGGTAATAAGACTATATATGTATTTATGTTTTAGCAAAAAAGAAACAGGGAAGGGGCACCTGGGTGGCTCAGTCAGTTGAGCACCTGACTCTTGGTTTCAGCTCAAGTCATGATCTCAGTGTCGTAGGGTTGAGCCCTGCATCGGGCCCTGAGCTCTGGAGTCTGCTTGAAGATTCTTTCTCTCCCTCTACCCACCTCTACCCCCCACTCATGTGCATGCTCTCTCTTTGTAAATTTTTTAAAAGTTTAAAAAAATAGGGAAGATAACCCAGAAACTAATGCATTTGGTTGTCCATAATGGAAGAGGAAAGTGGGCTGGAAGGGTGTGAGAATACCCCGTTATCCGGTCGGGATTTCCAAGCCATGTCCATGTTTCACACATTTAAGACAATCAACAAAGATGGACAAAAACTAAATGTAGTAAGAACAGAAATAAATAAATGCACCTATCTATCAATTGATAGCATAACCACACAGAAAAAGCAATCTGAGTGATTTTTGAATATAGTACTCTGTACAACCTCAGTGGGATATAGTCTAGGGACAAAAAGAACTGCAAAGAAATCTTGACCTCCACTTAATACATTTGTGGTTGGTAGTGGTATTGGTGGAGTGATTTAGAACAAATGAGTCAATATTGAACTTACTGGGAACCAGAACTCTTACCATGGGAGAAAGGAGATATCGATATTGAAATAAGGGATGACAAGGAAGAGACGTGAGGTATACCTTTGCAATTGGAGTTATTAGTATTAGCTCATGACGTTACAAACTACTTATTTCCTAGCTCTATCCATTCGAGGGACTATAATCCTACACACACACACAAAGAGAAATAGATATGGTTCCATATGGACATAACTGTAGATCTATAAATACACAAAGATATAAACATAGAAAGAGAAAAAGCAAAATGGTACAAAATGTTAACAATTGATGACTCTGAGTGAAAGGTATATGGTGTTCACTGTACTTTTCTGAGGGTTTATAAAATAGTTCAAAATAAAGAGTCAAGGGGAAAAAATAGTTTGTCTCAACACTGCCTCCTATCTAGGTTACATCTTAGTTGTACTTCTCTGGGCCTTTGCTAGTTCTGGTTTGTCTTTCTTGGGAGCTGATGACCAAAACTGCTAGGGTCCTATGGGTAAGTCAGGATGAGATGAGTTCAACTCTGCTTTTCACACTCCCCAGCTGAATCTTATGGTGCTCAACAGCATCCAGTTCTCTAGGAACTGGCTGTCTTGTCTCCTTGGGCTCCTGCCAAGGAGGAAATCAAAGTTCAGCACCCTCATATATGAGCTGCTTCAAGTACTGATGTATAAGTGCCTTAAAACATTGGCCGTTTTCCTGCCCACCCACATGAACTCATGAGCTGTTTCTATAGACTATTCCCATTCTTTAGATTCTCCATAACCCAGAAGAACTTAGCATGGCTGGCACATCCATCAAGTAGTCCCTGAGCATCAGGCCCTGTGTAGCAATGGAGACAGAGCAGCAGGAAAAGCAGACCCAAGTTTCAGACATGATGGTGCTTATGATTAGTGATGGTAGATGGATGATAGCAAATAAATAAGCGAATACAGAATATACCAGTTGGAGATAAAATCTAAAGAAATGAGCAGGCAAGGAGGATGGAGTCTGGGGTGAGGGCTGGGGAGTGGTCGGTAATTTTTAAACAGGGCAGCAAGGGAAGACATCATTGAAAAGGTAGAGTTTAAGTAAAGACCAGAAAAGGTGGAAAGGTGAGCCACAATGATATCTGGGGGGAAGGGATGTTCCAGAAGGAGCAAGTATCCCATGGGGGAGCCATCAGGCCTGAGTAACAGGAAGCTAGTGGGAGCTGGAGCTGGACAGTGTAGAAGGGTGAGGGCAGAGGAGACCAGGCCGAGAGGTGGGGGCAGGTGATCTCAGTGGGTCTTGAAGTTCACCTAGAGGTCACTGTCTGCCTTTGACCTTGACTTGGAGTGAGACAGGAGATTTAGGAGGCTTCTGAACAGAGGAGTGACATGGTCTGCCTCAGATTTTTGAAGTTTCAGCTAAAGCAAAACTATTTCTCTGTGTTCTTTCTTTCAGATAATGTTTGAGTTGATTCCAAATGGATCCCTGAGCAACCTTTTTATTTCTTCACCTCTTTCCTGTTTTCAGCTAACTTATGAGGGCCTCTTCAAATAACCACCAGAGCCATCATGATTTCATCATGAGGCCTGAAAAGAGTGTAGCCATTCGTGGTTCTTCTGGGTCCTGCCCACATCTTTGAAGATGATCTCTGAGCATGGGAGAGATTGGAGGATTTGGACAATTTAGCATCAGTATGGGTAACAAAGAGGCCAGGAGGCCAAGTCTCACGTGAAGGGTGAAGGGCATGTATGTTCAGGGGTAGAGAGACAAGTTCGCTAGGACTCCACGGAGGCTGCACAAGGGCAGAGAAGAAGGAGGTGAGAAATGTCCTTGCCACTTTGCAGACTTGTTAAAATTGCAGCAGCTGGTGAATGACTAGGAGAAAGGCACATCCCATTCCTTCTCAATGGGTTGTCACAGCTTAAAATCTGCCAGAGGCATCTTGGTCTCTTCCATCCCCCACAACCACTCTCCTAGACATGAACTCCGTGGTCTTTCTTCGTTGGGCCAGAGGCAATGACTATCCACAGGAGAATCTCAGTTGGGGCTTATTGGCGCCCTCTCTGTGGAACCAGATAGCCTTGTTTCCAGGCTCCTTCTTTCAAAGGATGGCTCCAAGAAGGGACTTGGGATTTGGATGCATTTCTTGTCTCTTTGCTCATCATCTCTTATCTCAGCAACTAGAGCAGGGGCGTCATGTTGAGCTGAAACCCACAGCCTTTCCTCCATGCTCTGTGCCCACCATGCGTGTTAGTGACAGAAGGAAGCAAATGAGCAAATAAAGGCACAGTGGTCACAAGAGAGAGGATCAAAGAGGAGCACAATTCCTCACCCTTTCTTTCTGTCCTCCTGGCCCTTTTAGACTCTGTTTACGACCATTACTTTTAATGAATTTTTTAAGGTAAGAGGCAAGGAGCTGGGAGGCTATTGCCTTATCAGTAGAAAGCATCAATACCAATAACACCAGCTGGTTTTATGACATGACAGAAGAAAAGTAATCAATGCATAAATCAGAGCTTTAACATCGTCATAAACTCTGGAGCATCAGGATTTAGTGAGGGGAGAGCAGGCCAAGATATGACAAAGTTGTAATTGGGAGACAGGAAATGACATTATTTTTCACAGCAAAATAAAAAGAAGGAAAAGGAGAGAAATTAAGAGAGAAAATGAAATGCACAGCCTTTGCCAGGCTGAGTTACAAATGACCCCTTAAAATTAAAAAATGTCAGGAACTTACGTGATATCAGCATTAGGGTGTAGCCCAAAGACTTCGGGGTTATCTAGAGATGGCAGTGACTGGATGTACTCAAAATACTGATCCAGGGTTTTGCATAAGGGGATTTTATATCCAGTATAAAAACAGAACGACGGTTCAAACATCTTCTCACTGAACCAGACCTAGACGGGAGAAAAAACAGAAGAAATAAAAGTGATGAACATCTAAATGAAAATATAAGGAAGGAAGGGTCAGCTTGTTTCCATTTTAATAGATTTTTATGTTGGGTGTGAAAGAATCTTAAGAAAACCATTGATAGAAATAATTAGCACAAATATGAAGAAAAGAGAGAGGCCACATGATGGAAAAACAGTGGAGCCTAAGCCTCTCTTGGAGACCAAAGGTGCTTGCTAGCAGTGATGAGAGAGACCCAGTCTTGTAAGCCCACTCTCTGCTCCACTAACTCACAACCCTCCACCCCGCTTATGAAGATGAATGGGAACACCCTGCAGAGAGGAGGCCATAACCACACACATGAGAAAGGACCTGGGCAATTCCATGGCCTCCCTTTGCCCCCAAAACAAGGTTCATGCTGGGAATGTGCTGTGCTTGGGGTGGCTCACAGCAGCACCGTGCACCCCACAAGGCCAGGAAAACTTAACAATCATCTCCCCTTCTACCCAGAGCTGGAGAGCTCCCTCTGTTAATTAAGTTATGTCCCTGGCCACAAGAAGCAAATGTATCCAAAGGTCTTATTGTTTGCCTGAAGACACCCTTTTCTCATTCCATATGAATTGATTATCTGTAATGTAAAAGCAAGAGAACAAATATATACTTGGTGTGAATAGACTTATTATGAAGAGGGGGGAAAAAAAAGAATGCTGAATGCCTAGGAGCCAGATTTGAGGCAATGACTTCTGTGTCTAACACAGCAATTTTCTCAGCAGGAAGGGAAATAATAGGAAGACAGGAGGAACAGAAGTGCAGGCAGGACATCTGAATCACTCAGAGGACTCGATGTGAAAAGAGGTGGGGACTGTGCTTTACTTCAGTGGTTTACACTTTCTCTAGCATCTTCCTTCTGTATCCTTCTTCCAGCTTTTTTTAGGTCCAGTGATCACTCTGAAATGTCCTGTGTGCTGGTTCTCTCTTCTGTCCTCACCCCCCACCAAACCCCCCACCCACCCTGTTCTTTCCTAGTTAACTCCTGTGCACTAGGCATGGAGCTTAGAACTGGAATAGAAGGCAAGGATGAGTCACAAAAGGTTTTTTCCTCCAAGGAGCTTGTGACCCACTGGTGGGATGAGTCAATTACATAACACACCATAGTGCAAAGTCCACTAAGGTAAGAGCCAGAGGAAGTAAAAATAAGCAAAATAAAAGCAGGCTCAAAGCAGGAAGAGAGACTCGCCAGCTGGACGTCAGGATAAAGTAGCCACAAGGAAGTTAGGTCAGCAGCAGAAGGTAGGACTGAAGCAGAGACCGAGGTAGGGGAAGGCAGCATGTGGGTTCCATGGTGCTTTCTGTGGCCTTCTTCAGTAACGTTTCCTGGTAACCCCATGTCCTTACAGCCAGAGACCCAAACTCACCTCTCTGGTTACTGAAGGGCCATCTGGAACAGGTGAGGGGAAGGAACTGATGAGACAGGAGGCTGAAGGGAGTGCAGGGGGAAGTGTACATTCCGGGGAGAAAGGGGCAGGGCTGCCCAGTGCTCAGAGAGCTGGAGCCATTGAAGGTGGAGCAGCCCTAAGGGAAGTCAGGGGAAGGACAGAAAGAAAGAAGTGGAGGCTGCAGATGGGGGGGCTTTGGGGGGGCAGGGAATGAGGAAAAGCTGCCCAGGGGCCAAAGAATGGAAAATGGTGGGATGACTTTTCATTTAGGGCAGTAATTAAAGCCCAGATGGGCTTCCCCATGTGGGGCCCAGGCCCAAAGGATGGAGAACTGTAGCATTCCGAGAGGGGGTTGGGGTCTGCCAACTAGTCTTCTATTGCCCTGGATATGGGGAGGTAGGTCGGGGGGGCGGTATGGGGCGGGAATAGGGAAGAAGTAGAAGAGGGGGAAGACAGATTCAGGTCAGAGGGAGGAACTGTTCACCTTGAGGTCTTGAAGGTGCAACAGTTTGAGCAACAGGCTCTCTTCCTCTCCCCCTCTTTGCCCACAAGCCACTTTGAGCTGCGATCGAGAGAGCCGGCTTTGGGTCTGATGTGGAGGGCAAAGAGGTCTCTTAGAAATCCCCTTTACTGAGCCAGCAAACTGTGGTGTTCCTGCCACCTTAAAGTAAGGCAGTTTCAGTAAAACAAAGACAAACCCACTAGATCAGGACTCTCCTTGAACTCTACTTTTTAGAAAAAGTCTAAGTAATTTTTTTAAGCTAATAAAAAGTGTTGTTAAAAAAAAAAGTATACCTGATTTTCAAGTTGTGCTCTGGGGTCAGTGAAAATTCAATCCAGTCTATTCTGTTTTAGATGACTATGACCCCAGGCACATAAAACTCAGTCTTCTGAGATTAAATTACGTTTATCATCATCAACAAACATGTACTGAGTGTCTCCTAGGTGCTAGAAAGGACACAGAGCCTTAGACGACCTGTTTCTTATTTTAATGGGCTTACAATCTAGTGGGGGAGGCTGGACACATGTATTAGGATCACACATTTCTTTTCCCACTCTCCAAGGCAACTACTTCACATCCCTTCCCCTTTCTTCAAAGGTCCCAAACTTGCCATACCCTCCCCTCAGCTGATGACCTGCATCCCCTTAGCTAATGATGCTTCTTATTTCATTCTGAGCATAGATAAGTTGAGAAGAAAACAACCCCATCTTCCTCCACCAAGTCTTCCAGTCTTTGCCATCCATAGGTTTCCTAGGCTTGCCCCATCATAAGGAATGGGCTGCCCTCCTTCTGCCCAGGACACATATTGGTAAATCTAAATCAGCACTGGTTGCAAAATTATCATAATGAGTAACAGGAATGGGAATAAAAATGAGGAGCCAAAATTCTCCATAGCTGTAATATGGAAGATGCAAGTCAGAAGGGCTCAAAAATAAAGCCTAAAATGTAGGGTTAGATTTTCACTTAAGTAATCATGTTAGAAAAGGCAAAGACTAAAAATAGAATAGATAATTTTCAAACCAATCAGAAATATAAAAACACATTTTTAAAAAGCAAAAAAGAAAAAAAAGGCCAAAAAAAGTATGGCTAATGAAAGAAGGGGTCATGAAAACCTACCACACAAAGACGGTAGGATAAGTCAAAATATAGCAATAATCACAATAATCAAATTATTCATTTGTCTGTTAAAATACAGAGTTCTTCAGACTAGAGATTAAAAATTCCAGTTATCTGTTGTTTATAAGAGATAAATCTGACACATAATGACATAGAAAGGTTGAAATAAAAGAAATAGAAAAATATATACCAGGTATACTAAAATTAAGTGTTTCTAACCATTAAAAGACTAATAAGAGAGTGAAGAGGCAAGGCTTAGCATGGGAAAAGAAATTTACAACCACATAATCAACAAAGAAATTACATCCAGAATATGCAAAAAGCTCCTGTAGATCAGTATTTTAAAAAGACAGACAATACAAGAAAAATAGAGGTGAGAACATAAAAGCAAGTCACAAAGGAGAAAACTGAAACAGTGAGAAAACTGAAACAGAAACGGTTTGTATAAAAGTCCATATTGTGGTTACCTTGAGGGAATGTGAGGGTACTCAAGTCCATTAGCATTCACAGAAACAAAAATGAAAACCAAAGTGAGATACCATTACATATCCACCAGAATGGCTAACATTTAAGAGGCTAATGATGCCCAGTGTTGGTGAGGATATGGCTTAATGGGATATCCCATTCTTCTGCTGGATGTATTTACAGATTGGTGTGACTGACTAAAATGGAAAGTACACAAACCGTATAACCTAGCAGTTCAGCATCTAATAGAAAGGCATATTCATGTGCTCCAAGAACCTGGTACAAAAATGTCCCCAGATGCATTATTTGTAATAGCACCAAATGGAAACAATCCTAATTTCCACCAATACAATACAATGGAACCCAACACAGTAAAGGAAAACGAATAGACTACATGCAACATGGGTGAGTCTCAAAATACCATACTGAGAAAAAGAAGCCAGACACCAAAATGAGAACATAGTCTCATGGGTCCATTTATATGAAGTTCAAAAACAGGAAAAATTGAACTATGTTAATAAGGAGTACTTCCTTAGATGGCACAAGTATAGTGAGAAAGAAACGGTTTGTATAAAAGTCTATATTGTGGTTACCTTGAGGGAATGCGGAGTTGTGATGGAGAAGGGGCATGCGTGAGTCTTTGGGGGAGCTGGAAATATTCTATGTCTATTTGAAGTTATTTACTAAACTATATGTTTATGCTTTATACATTTTTCTGTATATTTCATATTTCTTAAATTTGGTTGCTTTTTTTAAAGATTAATCACCCAAATACTAGGTACAGGTAAAGTCCTTTTCCTCATTTTCCTTGACCTCTCTCAGTTAACCATTTCCTCTTTCTTGATACATTAAAGTACTCAGAGCCCGGTCCTTAGCTTTTCTTTCTCTACACTTTCTTCTTAGATGGTGTTCTCATCTGTTATCTTGACTTCAAATGCCATCTATATGCTAACAAATTCCAACTCTTTTTCTCTAACCCTGACCTCTCTCCTGAGCTCCAGAACCATAAATCCAACTGCCTTGTTTACCTTCCTTCATTCTCTTATTCAACATATATTTATCGATGAGGTAGTATGTTCTAGCTTCTGCTCTGCATGCTGGGAATCTGGCAGTGATGTAATCAGGTAAAGTCCCTGCCTTTAGGGAACCTCAGTGGTAGACAACTCCATTTGTGTGTCTAGTGGGCATCTCAAAAGTCACATGATCAGAACAGAGTTCCTAATTTTTGGCCCCAGTCAATAAAACTCATTCTTTCTGTAGACCTTCTCCTCTGTAAATAGTTCTATTCTCTACCCAGTTGTTTAAGTCAAAACTAGGAGTGATTCTTGACCCCCTCATCTTTCGCCATTAGCATTCTGCTGGTAGTTCTGTACAATATATGCAAAAATCTAATCACTTCTCAGCATTTCGAGTACAAGACTCCAATTTTAGGTTCTTTTGCAATTATTCTAACACACAGTATGCAAGACATCTTTTTAATCCTTTAAACCTCAGGTATAGAGGTGAGTTTACCATATTTCTTTATTTTATCATACTCATGAGTCTAGGGCCCCCCTTTTTTGAGAGGCAGAGAGAGAGAGAGAGCAAGCAAGGAGAAGGGGTCATGGGGGGAGAGAATCTTAAGGAGGCTCCATGCTCAGCACAGAGCCCAATGTAAGGCTCAATCTCACAACCTGAAATCATGACTTCAGCTGAAATCAAGAATCAGACACCTAACTAACTGAGCTACCCAGAGGGCCAGAGTTGAGGCCCCTTTTATTTTTGCTTTTCCCCATTCAGTCCAGATCTCCACTCCCAGTCTCCTTCCCTCTGAGGGCATCTATTTAAATGTGCTTGACCTATGTCCTTGTGAAATATACAAGTATTACAATATGGATCTCATTTTATTTTTTTTAGGCTGTATAATCAACACTAAGTTTTTCAAATCTATGCATGATGTCATATGGATCATATCTTCCAAGTGCTACATTATATTCCATGATAGGCATCACAACATTGAACTCATCTACTCCCCCATGGCAGACTCCTACTTCTACAACTTCCTACTACTTCCTGTAACTTCCTACAACTTCCTACTACTACAAATAATACTATGAGCAATATCTTTGTACATGTCCATGGATACCTATTTGCAAATTTCTCCGGGACATATACTCAGGAGTGGGAGTCTGGTCAGAAAGTATCACGCACTTGATATGACCAAGGGTGGCCAGACTGTACCCCAGAAGGGGGAGCAATAGTATTCCATTGTGCTCATTTCACTACTTCTTAAGATATTTAGGCATTTGTAGTGGATGTTGTGACGTACCGCCAGTTCCTTCTTCAGGACCCAGGCACTCACTCTCAGCTGTCTGGAGTATTGACTACTCAAGGCTCATCACAATGTCCCTCCCAAGGTATTGCACTGGCAGACGGGAGCCTGCCTCAACCAAGGTCATGGCCTGGGGAAGGGGAAACCACAAGCAACCCAACCTATGATGGTAACCTTCAGTTCCACACACAACATTGCCATAAACATCATTATACACATTCATTTGCGCACTTTTTCTAGAAACGTTCTGGGATGTGTCTACCTAGAATACTTAATTTCAGTAAGTTTTGCCCAGTCGCTTTCTAGGAGGTCCGACTTAATCTCCAGCAGTCAGGCCCCCACTTCCACACAATACTTATCATCATCCACCTTTCTCCATATACGGCTTTAAGAAAAACTTGCAAAAATAAATAAGGATTGAAAGAAAAATCAGATTCCCGGGCAACCTCCAATTTACCAAAACATTGCCAAAGCTTATGCTTTGCTGTTTTTGTCAAGGAGAAAAAAAAAAAATCACTGAAACAGAGAATTGCCAATATAGATCCAACTATAAAGAATTCAGATAATCATAAAATATTTAACATATCTGATTTTTCCCACTTAGGTAATACATATTGCTTCTTTAACATGTAAAAATTTTAAGAAGAGTTTGAGTCTTATATTTATACATTTTGTCACTGATGTGAAAACTGTAATTGCTAAGGAATAGTTTTTGCTAGAAAATGTTCGCCAGTGTGATGTATGTAGATTTTACTGGACACAGAAGGAAAAATGAACACTCTATCAATTTTCAGTTGTGTGTCCTAATGGAAAAGATGAGAATACTCAAATCATGGTTAATTCTTCAGTCACTTATTTGGGGGTTTGAAATCTTCCGGAGACTTGCACTCTAAGAAAGTAGCAAATAAGCTGTCATGTTTTCATGGAGGCGGGACAGTGGGGAGAGACCCTGAAAATATGCAACTTATTTATACAGGGGAAAATTTACAGACTATTGGGAGTTGACCACTATTATCCTCTGGACCACAGGTAGATTGCTAGTTGGTTGGGCTTGGGTTTTGGTTTTGACTTTGGTTTTGCTGGCTGGTTTCTTTTCAGCAGCTCTGCAATCTGGGTTTTTCCCACCCGTAAGTTTGGCTCACCAATTATAAACAAACAAATATTCTTGTTTAAAAGGAAAATAAAATGAAATGTGTCCCATGCTTTTCCTGTAAATTGACTTACCCTAGCAAAGCAATTGAGTAGACGTTTATCAAAGTCATCTGTCACTCTGCCTCCGTATTGAACTTCTCCAATCATGTACCGAACCGTACTCCATGATACACCCTTTATTAAAAATACAAAAGATTATCCATTGTCAATCCAAACAAGTAACTCTAAACATTTCAAGTCTTTTCCTGGAGGAAATATCTCAAAAAGGAAGCATGAGCTAGATCACTTTTAAAATGACTCACATTCTTCTGTTAGTAACTCTTTTGCTATTACATGATGGAAACTGCCAGGGTTTGGTCATCAAAGAAAAATCTACAATACTAAATAACAAGGGAATATATTACTCATTATTTAAAATAGGGGGAAAAGACAATTTTTTCACTTGGTGGATGTAATCCTCTATAATACTCATTATAGTAATGCCAAGCTGTTAGAAAAAAGAAAAAAGGGGGAAAAATCAAGTAATCAACTGTTTAATGTGCTTTCTTAGTAATATATTTTCTGAATCAGTACGAGAACAACCAGAAAATTATTCATTCACAGCATTTTTCTACAATGCAATCCTTTGCTGTCTCATTCTGTGAGCTATGACTAAATCAAAGTATTTATTAATTTCCATAGCAATCTTATCCTGGCAATACATTACAGATATTAATAGTTTTTTTACTTAATACATTTGGGGTAGGAAAAATAAGAATGCTTGATTTTTTAAAATTTATTTTCTTTTGGCTAAATTCTGATTCATCAGCTCCACTGCCTTTCAAAGCAACTATTTCAAGGTTAACTATTATATATAAATGATAAATAATAACAGACTGTGAACCTGTATGATGTAATTTTTCATCAAACTGTCATACTTAATTTAATATCCCTTTGTAACTTCAAGAAAAAGTAATGGTTTGATTCTAGATCCTCCAGTGGCCCACATAAGAATTCATCATGGTGGGGCGCGTGGGTGGCTCAGTGGGTTAAAGCCTCTGCCTTCGGCTCAGGTCATGATCCCAGAGTCCTGGGATCAAGCCCCACATCAGGCTCTTTGCTCAGGGGGGAGCCTGCTTCCTCCTCTCTCTCTGCCTTCCTCTCTGCCTACTTGTGATCTGTCTGTCAAATAAAGAAATAAAATCTTTAAAAAAAATGAATTCATCATGACTTACCATCGCCATACTGACATTCTAGTACCTATAATTAGCTTCAAGATCTACTATGAGAAAGAAGAGGAGACAGTAGAAAACTGGAATTTATTGAGTTCTTATTATGCACCATATACTGTGCTTTCACAAATGTGAATTCACTTACTCCTCACAGAAACCAAGGCTGCTTTGTAGATGAGGAAAAAGCCTCCTAGAGGCTCATAAACTTGCTCCAGACCATAGAAAAAATGAATTTCCAACCCTTCCTAACACATGTGGAGGGACAACTGGATTGTGTTCTTAGCTCTATGACCTGGAGGAAGTCCTTTATTGTCTCTTGTCCATTACCTCATCAGTAAAATGGGGACAACTGTAATGCCTTCTATGCTGACCTCAAAGAGTTGTGAAGATACAGGTGAGATCCTCCACACGTGAGCACTTTGAGAACTGTGAAATGCTGGACGATGACCGGTGACCATTATTAGAAATTATTGCTATCTATTTGTGTAAGTTTAAACATCTGTTAAGATGTGACTAAAGGGGGCACCTGGGTGGCTCAGTGGGTTGAGCCTCTGCCTTCTGTTCAGGTCATGATCCCAGAGTCCTGGGATCAAGCCCATGATCTCAGGGTCCTGGGATGGAGCCCCACATTCAGCTCTCTGCTCGGTGGGGAGCCTGCTTCCCCTACCTCTCTGCCTACCTCTCTGCCTACTTGTAATCTCTCTCTATTGAATAAATAAGTAAAATCTTAAAAAAAAAAAAAAGATGTGACTAAAGGTAAGAAAGAACTCTTGTGTGGTGTGGGCTGAGATAACATTTCACTTCTGAAGAGGCATCAGTGAGAGATGCTGGAAGAAAAGTCTGATTTAAGGTTTACATTCTCTTGAAGTGCACTGGGGGCAGCTAGGTGCGATACGAGGAAGGTTATGGAGTTTCTGTGCACAGACTTGCCTCATTTGTGGTCTGTCTCTGCTGTATGTGCACGGGAGAGAGATGGGGGGGGAACACAAGTGTGGGATTGGGGTCCGAATGCACTCCTAGGGGAAGTAGGGGTGTGAGGGAAGGGCCTGGACATATAAACAATGGATTAGAATGAGCAGTCCCTTTTGGGAGAGGTAAGGGGAACCTCAGTGGGTTCCGCTGTGTATTATAGACTGAAAATGTCTGTAGAACCTTGATTTGAGGACAATACTAAAAATGGGGAAAATAACAATTTCACTCACTTTTTTAATATCACATTCATCAAGGTGATTTTGAATGAACTGGATGCTGGCTGCAAAGTCAGCAGAATTGAATTCATAGGGAATATTCCATCCTAAGGGGCCAAATTTGCGTCGCTCCTTAAGAACACCAAAGAAAATGAGTGAGATTTTAAAATTGAATGCAGCTGATTTCTCTTATTATTATTAAAACATAAAGTATAGGAAAATTAAGGCATGATATAGAGACGAGTTGATGTCATAAAAGAACAGTATAGAATTTTAGGTACATTACTCTTCAGAAATACTACTTCGTGGTTCTATTGCCAAATGGTTTACAAGGACAAATCCTCAGGCACCTGGGTGGCTCAGTCAGTTAAGCGTCTGTCTGCTCAGGTCATGATCCCAGGGTGCTGGGATCAAGTCCGGGTGCCGCATTGGGAACCTGCTTCTCCCTCTCCCTCTGCCCACTCCTCCCTCTGCTCATGTACACATGTGCCTGCTTTCTTTGTCTTGCAAAAATAAATAAATAAAAATCTTTAAAAAAAAATCCTCAACTATTTGCTAGAGTGGAGTTCTTGGGCTTTAAAAAAAAGTCTAGGTTTCCATGGCCAATTTAAAAACATGCAGTAGATGCTCAATAAATGTCTATTAAATTAATTCATTTATTCTGAATTGGACTCTAAAAACTTTCAAATGTTCAGTGCAAGAGTTTAAATTTTTGTTTTCCCAGTTGAATATCTTAAGCCCTTGAGAGCATCTAGAGCCCCCTACTAGTTTGTAATCTTGCAATTTCAGGCTTTGAAAACCCCAAATCTCTACTGTGAGACATGACACATTTCTTCTTAAAACTTTCACATTGCCCTCATTTGTTCTCTCCCATGGGATATAGTTAACTGTTTGGAACTGCCAGATTGCCCATAAATAATCCAAAGGGGCTCAGATCAAATGATTCAACTGCCTCGATATTCTGAAGACCACATTAGAACCAGTAGCTCCAGGCTCTGATCACCTATTGAACCGCATAGATTAACTAAAATATCACTACTCCATCAGCTTTCTCTGCCTCGGTGCACAACCAGTCTCTAAGGGAGGTCCAATTATTTACTTGGGTTTAGCTCCTAGCCCTTTGACCCTAGTGGTTGAGGTGAGAATCCATGGGGAGAGTAGAATCCCAAAACACCTATAGAAAGGTATAATTCTACTTCTCTACCTCTAAATATATACTAACTTTTCTTTCTCTCTTCTGCCTTCCTTAACACACACACACATACCACACACT
Organism: Enhydra lutris kenyoni; assembly: GCF_002288905.1. Lineage (NCBI taxonomy): Eukaryota > Metazoa > Chordata > Mammalia > Carnivora > Mustelidae > Enhydra > Enhydra lutris. The sequence continues at coordinate 9,413,717 of NW_019154101.1, forward strand.
CACACACTGTTTTCACAAGTCATTCTGATAAGTTCTTACTATAACGGCTTCATGCTTTAGATCCTAATGAATACCATGATTTAAAAGAACTAAATGAATTTTAGTTTAGACAAGTTCATGCATAGGACAGAGAAAAAAATTCAGAAAGCAAGAAGGTTTAATTACTGATTTTCAGAATGTGCTTTTAAAATATTAAGTAAACCATGAAAATTAATCTGGGTAATTTGGGTCCAGATGTCCTGACCCTGGGAGATCAGACCATTAAATAAAAATTCAACCAAGTAAATCTTAAAGATCTCCATGGCTTTATTGAATGATTGATGAATCAGGAGGCATCCCATTTAGCAAATAGGAAGGAGCCCCAAAGAGCTACAGAAAAAGGGAAGGTTTTTAAAGGCAGAGAGGAGATGGCACAAGGAAGTCATAAGTAAGAAAAAGGATTATTCTGGGCAAAGTCACCTTTCTTTGGGGAGGAAAAGGGGCCTATTAGGGGGCTACCTCACTAGTGCTGGCCAGGAAATTCCAGACTAACTGGTTAAAATCACACTCCTGGAGAAGGTTGAAATTGCAGTTAGGTTATGTATTGGTTTCGGTTTGGCAATGTGGGCTTAGCACAAGTAACTCTATTCTGGGTCTGTTGTCTCCTTTTTAACAAGACTGAAGGCAGACCCATACTTCCTTAGGTTAGGCTGTCAGATATTAGACATCTGTAATGGTGTGACTCCCATCCTCATCCCTTAGCTAATTAGACAGAAGGTGGACAGCCAGCCCAAGAAAGACCAAACCAGATTCCTCCTCCCAGGAATTTGAACTTAGGGTTCAGACTGTTATCTAGAATTTATCCTAGTTAGAGCTTAAAGTAGGGAGACTTCTAAATTTGGGAGCTGTGAAGCACCATCTTCCACCTTGAACACAGAGAAAGTGAGAAGGAGCAGAGGTGCTTTGACAGATGAAGAGGACTGTGGTATCATCCCCTGTGCATGCAGGAGAACCCTGGCTCTTTAATGCGTCAGCTTCTCTTGATGGCTTTCCACTTCCTGGTCTCAACATTCATGCTGCCGTGACGTGTTGTTTTTTTGTTTGTTTGTTTCATGTTGAAATATTTGGTCCTATAACCAGATTTTGAACCTTGACAGTGAGAAACAGGTCTCCCATTTTTGTCTCCCCTTTGCACTTTCTTGGGGAAAGGATTATGATTCTGAAATGAACACTAGATTGATTATTGATTATTTTCAGAATGAAAGGCACTCTCCTCATCCTCAGGGGGGTGATTTCTGAGGCTGACACAGAAATTCAAGAGAATTTCTGGAGTGGATCCCAGAAACACTGAGGTGATCTCCCTCCAAGTTATTTTGGAGCAAGAATGAGTTGGGAGACCCTATGCGATATTAACATGAAAATGCATTCAGCTAAGCCTTGAGCCTCTGGAATTTCTTGTACCTGGAAGCCTTCAAAAAGAAGGAAGCTAACCAATTATTGGTGAAATGAAAATGTTTTCCTCTATTTTTTTTTTTTAAAGAGAATCAACTCTAAAATTGTTTCACCTATGTTTGACTTAATTTTTTAAATTTACAGTTCAATTAGACAGGAGACTGAATGGAAAATAATTCTTCCTTTCCAATTATAAAAACTGCTTAAATTGGCTCTATGGAAACACTTCCATTTACATGTACTGAGCCATTGCAATTCCACTGCTCCTTAAAATATGATCTTTGAAAATTGCTATAATGCTGAGATTTGTTTCACTTAATGCTATTTACTATCAAATTTCATTTGAAGCATTTACTTTTTAGGTTGGTTCACTAAAGTCATAAGCTATTTAGCTTATCTCGGAAAAAACAAAAGACAAAATCTTGGGAGGGTGACTTTTCTTTACAAATGAAGTAAATTCATTTTCTTGTAACTTTTTTTGTACTCACTGATCTCTCTAAGTGACAATAAAGAAAGTAAAAAAAATAAAAATAAGATAAAAATAAAAAAATAAAGTACCCTGAATTATCACCTTGAAATACTGTCAGATCATAGACTCAAACCCTCGGGAGAAGAACTAATAACACATTTGGAATATCAAAAGCAGGCTGCCTTGCTAGAATTTGGAATATTTGGAATTCTGAATCTCTTCAGTCTTTAGTATTTTAGTACTTTAGTATTTTTGAAACTATGGGATGAGTCCTATGTGAGACAATGGAAAAATATTAAAATCAATGTATTTTAAAGAAGTTTTAATCCAGTTGAGAAAATAAGACTTAGAAACAAGGAGAGGACAATGTGATGGTGACTATAATTAATTATCAAAATTTAACAAATGATAAGCCTGAAGAAGACAGTCAGAGGCTTCTGGGAAGAATGGAACCGAAGGTGGTCTTTTAAAAGCAGGGAGAAAAGACTTCCGGGCTTGGCGGAGGCTATGACAAAGACAGGAACACAAAGCTCCCGATGTATCTAGCAAGAGGCTGCAGGTAAATGGTTTTACTGCAGCAGAGAGTGACCTCTGGTGAGTAGCTAGAACTACACGCTCATGATTCAGGGGTAAAACATAAGACAGATATGAATGTCAGGATAAAGAGCGAAAACTTGATTCAGCAGTAGGGAGTTATTATTCATTACTAAGTTGGAGAGTGGTGATTTTAGGAAAACTAGTCTACTCTTTACCGAATTTGACCAAAATGGTTCCTTCTTGTATTCCAAAGAATCAACAAGACAGAGAACTACTAGTGAAATACGGAAAACTTGGAATCCTCCTTTGGATGCTGAAGACAAGTTGCTCATCTTAATGATGTCAAAGCCATTTCCAATTTTATGTTGGATTCTACCTCAGTCCAATGAGCCCATCTCCCACAGCCCAAGACAGAATCACTTCAGTTGCATCTTCAAAACAAGGCTCTCTTTGGAGCATCACATCCTGTTTTATTCAATTACTGGAACTAACATAAAATGAAAAATCCAATCCATACTACATAACACAAGGGAAATTTTAAAAGGTAAACATAATGAACAGACATGGCCAGAACCCCTGCAAAAAACCATCAAGCAAAATGTAAAAGATCTTTCTCTAGACCTGTATCATATTATTGTAATTATTCTGAAGACTTTTTTAAAAGATTTTATTTATCTATTAGAGAGAGACCATGAGAGACAGCACAAGCAGAGGAGAACAGCAGGCAGAGGGAGAAGCAAGGCTCCCCGCTGAGCAGAGAGCCCCATGCAGGACTCACTCCCAGGACCCTGGGATGATGACCTGAGCTGAAGAGCAGATGCCCAACCACCTCAGCCATCTAGGGGTCCTCTAAAGACATTTAAACTAAGAACTTTGTAGTCACGCCTCCCCAAAGCAAGACTTTCATAAGCACTATTAAACTTGAAGGTAATCCTTGTCAAGGCTCAAACTTGAGAAAGAAAACAAGATGTAGGGGCGCCTGGGTGGCTCAGTGGGTTGAAGCCTCTGCCTTCGGCTCAGGTCATGATCCCAGGGTCCTGGGATCGAGCCCCGCATCAGGCTCTCTGCTCAGCAGGAAGCCTGCTTCTCCCTCTCTCTCTCTCTGCCTGCCGCTCTGCCTACTTGGGATCTCTGTCAAATAAATAAATAAAATCTTTAAAAAAAAAAGAAAAAGAAAGAAAACAAGATGTAGGAGACTTTTTGGAAAGAAAACCTGCTGGCAGTGGAATTCCCTGAATCCTATTTGATATGGCCATTTTCATTAAATATTTAATTATTTTTAAGGGCCAGGATAAAATATCCAAGTCTGCATCTGCCACTGCAAGCCCCGAGAGGGCCTAATCAATGACTTTAGCAAAAAACCTCATAGATTCGTGCATAACCTATTGGAAAATTCCCAAAAAGTAAGCCTCAATTTCGGCAAGCCAAGGTGATGAGGAGAGAAATTCCAAACCATGGAAAGGACATAAAAGTGATGGACTCCTGTCTTAAGGACAATGGATATTTGGCAGTTATTCCTAATTCTTGTTGGTATTAGAATCACTTAAGAGGTTTTTAGAAGGACTGAGCAGCCCACCTTGCTGCCTGCTCCCAGGGATTCTGGGGCCCAGGCAATGACTGAGAACCAGGCAATGACTATGTTAGATATTCACTCGGTCCAATGCATTGTTCAATCAGAGGGTGGTACATTGACCATCCAAGGATGGCACACTGACCACCAGAAGGTGCTGTTCTGACTTTCTGCAGGAGGTACTGGGAGAGCAATACAAATGCAATTACTGTGTTTCAAAAGACCAAGACTTTGGAGGAAGATATTTTAAAATTAGGATTCTGAAGGGTGAATATAACCTTGCTCTGAAACCCAAAATGGCGCTGCACTGGAATTTCTGGGAAACCATAGAGAGATGATGATAAGGCCAGAAGGAAGATCCCATTGAGACTAAGCTCCAAGAGGAGGTGGGTATGTTGTCAGGGAGTAGTGGCCAAGGCATCCACTAGGATGCTGGGGATGGTGGTGGGTTCCCATGGGAAAGGCAGGAGGGCTGGCTGGTTACGGCAGAGACATCACCTGATTGTAGTAAGAGTGCTGTTGCTGCTGTAACTTCCTGGCCTCTGTGGTTGGTACGTTTCTGGTGGAGAAGGGAGGGAGGCCCAAGGGAGACTGGAGAAAGAAGAACTCAGTGTAGATTGGTTTGTGTGTCTCTGCAGTTCCCATGGAAGCACCCAGGGCCCCCTACTACCAGGTAAACCTGCTCTTACCTCAATCACAAAACAAACCACACCCTTCACTGTACCACCCTTGACCATCCAAGTCTACTTCCCCTTCTTATAGGAGGGGAGGGGAGTTCATTTAGTTCTCTGTGACAAGTGAGGTTCACATAACACATGATGCCCTTGTGCGGGGATGAGTTGATGGCATGAGGCCAAACTGCAATTCAGTAAGGGAATTACATGGGGGGGGGTCACACAGCTCTCGCATTTGATCTCTGTTTCACTACCAGATTCTGTATTCTGAGGGGTGATGGGCTCCAGCATGAACTCCTCCCCAGGCCTAAAGCTTCAGATTATGTGACATGACCCAATTCCTTGTTCTTTTTGTCTGTCTCTGCAAGGACAAGTGTATAAACCTCATATGTGCATAGAGCAAGTGATATCTAGGTTAAATTTGGAGGAATCAATTAATCAGTTAACAAATCAGGTGTTTGGCTATTATGTCCAACACTAGAGAAATTTAAGTCACAACCACTCCAACCCAGAGCAACAACAAAGCAATAACAAAATTAAAATATCCTTTGAGCAGTGACTGCACTTCCAACTTTAGAACACACACACACGAGTTCTTGGGCATCTTATTATAATGCAGATTCTGATTCAGCAGGTCTGGGGTGGGGCTCGAGATTCATCTCTTACAAGCTCCCTTACAAGCTCCCGGGCCACAGGGATGCTGCTGGCCCAGGACCACAGGCTCCTCAAGAATGCTGTGTTTTTGTCTCAAGCCAGCTCTACCCTAACAAGTAAAAGAAAATATTTAGGCACTATCACAGTAAGTATTTCTGCTAATGATGAAAACAGAACAGGGGAAACCATGCTTGAATTATCCATGCTCCCTGTGTAGTCATAGAACTTGATAACAGGGTTTTAGAAATGGGAAAAAAAAATTGAAAGATCACCTCCTTCTGCTTCAAAACACACAGATGGGAATCTATCCTCACACAGCTAACTGATTTGACGGTGAGTCTAATGTCCCAGCCTCCTGGTCCTCAATGAGGTGTTCTTTCCAGCACACGATGGCTGGATTTTAAAAGACATTGGACTTCTATTTTCACAGCCTTAGCAATGGAGACTTTTTCTGTTTTAACCCAAATACATGTCATGTCAAGTGCAAGCACGCCTTAGCCCCATGACTGGCCCATGGCCCTGTTGTGGTTCCTCTGTGTTGTACATAATGACCACTGAAAGACAGGCTACTGCACTGACCATATGGAAAATACCCCCAATCATCGCCCCATGATAAGCCTGGTGGAAGAGTTGAATCATCACTTACTGGGAACAGAATCATAAAATACATTATTTGTGAATTGTGAATTAAATAACAGAGTTAAAGTAATATTTGTATTAGAGTACGATAAGGCCTAGCAAAGCAAACAATTCCTAGATAAGAATGTACGAAATAGGCTTCAGTGACTTGAAAGCTATAATTTACAATCCAAAGGCCACAATCAGACTTAGTAAAAATAACCACCCACAAAGTGTTTAACCTGATTTTAACTCTCTCAGGATTAGGGGACCAATAGGCAGGAGATGCACAATTGTCTCCTCTGCATAGCCATCCCCACTGGGCAGCAGAGATCCTGGTAAAGTGGCAGGGACAAGGAACCTGAGGGTAAATACGCCCAAGATGTTCTGGGATGAGCACCAAATTCCCCCCACCCTTGGGCAGGATGGGGAGAGAGGAGGTGAAGCTCTCCATGCCACTGCAGAGCTAAATCCCGGCTCCTGGCATAAGCTACGTCATTCATTCCTTCCTTACTCCAGCCTCAGCCGGGGAAGAGATGTGAAAAGTGTTAAAGAAGCCCGTTCTGTCCATCTCTCTCTCTGAAGAAGCCAATCAAGTACATTAAACTTGAAATACTGGGTGTTACATGCAAACAATGAATCATGGAACACTACATCAAAAACTAATGATGTACTATATGGTAACTAATATAGCATAATAAAAAAAACAGAACAAAATGTAAAGTCAAATGTAGAACAAAGCAATAACAAAATGAAAATATCCCATAGACAAGTGGTTGTGGAGCTATAAAATTACTACATTAATATAGAAGTGTATAATAAAAGCAAATACACAAGTGCATGGTAAAAGCAAATGACAGATAGCCACCGTCCCTCCCAATATCAGCACTGCTTTCACTGGTGGGCTCAAAACATACTACCATGCGAGGCAGGAGTGTTGGACTCGACCCCTAGATCTACTGCCTATGAACTTAACCTTTCTGAGCCTCAATGTCCTCATTTTTATTTTATTTTATTTTTCTGGAGATGTAGCTCATTTGTTTTTCACACACTGAAGGGATGAGGGGGATGGACGCCTACTGGGGCTGGGGCTCTGTTGTCCCTGTGTCTAGTTTAACAAAGTTCTCCTGTTACTTAGGACAGTCCAGGGCATAAATTCCTGAATGCTTGAGGAAAATCACAAGCTTTGGAGTCACACTGGTTAAATAATCTACTATTTAGTAGAATAGTTTAGTAAAATATTAGAATAGTAGAATAGTTTAGTAAAAATCACTAGCAAATAGCTGACGTTCCTGTTCTGGTGTCTATTTCAAAGTACAACTATTTTCATTCATTTATTCATGCATCTGGACATCTTATCCATCAATTTCCTCGTTTTGAACATGGTGATAATCCTATCTTGAGAAACGTAGTGGTTAGTATTACATGAGAAGGTGCACACACCCTCCCTGGCCGGCAGAGGCACTTTGAAAACCAAATTCTTATATAAATAACCCATGTTCCCCTCACAAATATTTACTGAGCTCTGGCAATGCCCCAGACATTGGATGACAGAGGGGATTCAGCAATTACAAAACGACAGTCTTTGTCTTCAAGAGTCTTACACTGTCATGGGAAGGGACAGGGGACACGTTAAGTACACAGACGAGTATATACCATATATACCATGCCAGGTGGGGCAAAGTGCCATTAAGGACAGAAAAAGCAGGGTGAGGAAAGCAGACAGCATGGGAGAGAAACAAGAGGGCGTCACTAACATCCCCCTAAAGGTGTAAACTGTGCCAGAAGTTACCTGCACGGTGGAGTGTAAAAATGCTACTGTGTAAAGCATCGGCTTCCACATGGGTAAGTTACTGATATCCAGAAGGTCTTGATTAATTCCGGCAAATGTTCTTTTCAAACCAGCACGCATGCCTTGTGGTGGCTCATTAGTGAATTTAAGAGAAGTCTGTTGTAAAAAGCAAACAGTAGTTTTGTTTTTATAAATTAGATGAGGGATAAAGTAGAAATGACAATACCTAGACAACATAAAATATCAGCCGAAATTCGAAAGTAATGTCCATCATAGCTGAAACCCCATAAATTAGAACTTAGTCTTAGAACTCTTGTGCGGAAATATTTGCTATATGATATTGAGGCTTATAGTCAAGATCTTGACAGTTACGAGTATAGGATCTTGGAGACTCTGCTGGATTGAAAGCCCTGGCATGTTTTCCTCTCTCAGTAATGCCACTATGCCATCTTCATTCAAATCACTCTCAAGGAAAAGACACTATGTCACAGGAACAAACCTGAAGCAGTGTAATTGGAAATCGATTGTGGGGCTCAGTAGTTATCCACACTCGGAAAGAGTCATCATTGGCTTCGGTGGTAATTAACGTCTCTAGCAATTCTTCCATGAATTCTAGGCCAAGGTGACAATTTTGCAGTAATACCCAGCCACCCTGTATTCAAAAATGATTTTGTATTAATTTCTTGTAACTTTTTGCCATGATGTTAAGAAAACAAAATGTATAATTAGAAAAAAAAGAAAAACTCTATTTAGGGCATGTAAAAACATGAGCACCTGTTTTTAATGAAATGATTATACGTCAATACGAACATTTCTTCTGCTACTGGTTAAGACTGGAATCAAGTGCGTTCAAAATAATTGTACTCTGCCATCTCTGATTCAGAAGGAAACAGAAATTAAAACTTGAAGTCTTGTGTAAATATAGTGTGTGCACCATCTAATGGTGGGAACGGGTATTTTGGAATTTGTAAAACTCATCCTAAAATGAATCCGAACGGACTCACCCCCAAATCATATCATCCATAGTCACAAAGAGAGATGCATATTACCTCCTGAAAGTTGGACATCATACATGTGGTGACCTGGACTACAAGAATACTAAGCCTTAATCTTTCTCATCACTCTTCCCATATAGTTCCAAAACCACACAACTTATTAAGCACTATTTTAATACTAGAAAAAACTATCATTAGCAATATATAAGTCACAAAATCATCACTGCTCTATGAGAACATAGTTTCTTAACTGACAACATTTTGATACCTTTATATTAACGAGATCAGATCAATAGAGCTGCAAAACCCTGAGCACAGTAAATACATGTATTATGTATTATGCCTTCTACTGTGGGAGAAAATACAACTCAAGACTGGCTTAAACAGCAAAGGGGACAGGTTGACCTAGACAACTGGGGTGTGCAGAGGAGGAAGGACCTCAAAGTTGACTTAGCTGGCGCCATAATGGATCCAGTTTCTCGCTCGTTCCCCATTTTGTTCAACAATGTGAGCTTCATCCTCACTCTGGGGTCCATAATGTGGCCAAGTGGCTGTACCTGTTCCTGGGCTGTTGGGTTTTTTTCCCTCATAATGTCATTATTATCAATACTTACTCCACCTTGAGAAACAGAACGTGGAACTTATAAAAGCTAATATTCTAAAGAAGGTTAGTGTGAATGCAGTATTGAAATTTAAAAGTTTCTCATTCATGGAGACTGAAGAAATTATTTAAGGTCCAGAGTTAATCTGTCAAATCACTCAGTGGAGGGAATCATTCGATCCGAGTAAAAATAATTATATGTAACTGCCTTGCTATATATAAATTAGATACAATATATTATTAAATATAATTAAGTGGTAAAGAAAAAGGCTTCAGGCACTTGAGAATTAATGACTAACTTGAAAATCTGATGGACCAAGCAGAGATTTAGCTCATTAACCCTCTCTAGTCATTAATTCCCAAGGAAAAGCGGCACCAAAGTTGCTTCAGACCTTATGAGATCAAACGCTTAAACATAAACTGAGATCTTCCTTTATTTTTATAAGTAGTGTGATTTCTTATCACAGCTGAAATTGCTATCTACCAAGCATCTCTAGAAAATTAATGTTCTGTGTATTTATTAGGTGTGATGGAAAACATTTCTCAGCATTCCATTCAGTTTGCAATTTTCAATAAAAACTATTATCAATATTTAAACACAACATCCTCAAATATTTGTTATTTGTCTGAAACTACCCATTAATGAAAAAAAAAGCCCGACTTTAACCGAAAATAGAAATTTAACTGTGTTGGTCTGTCACTTCTTAAACACTATGTATTAATATCGATTGCAAAATTCCAGCTAGAGCTACATTCTTAGGACCAGGGAGTCTGTCTGCCTAATGCTAAAAAAAGAAAAAAAAATTAGTGAAAATAATGGAACATATGGAAAATATGGAAAATATTTTTTCCATGGAAAATATGGAAAATAAAACAAGCTTTCCGTGGGATGTCAGGTGCAACCGGCTTAAGGTTTAAAATGTACTGGTAATCAAAGGTTGACTATGCATATATAAAAAAAATGGAAAACTGTGATGGACCATCCCAGGCAGAATGCTTTAGCCACCACTGTGGCAGTCTGACGTAGACCTGATGGCCAGAGGGCTCATAGGAAGAATGATGCCCTGCCACTAACTAGTCTTGTTACCTACCTGCTGCATGGACATCTGAATCAGCTTTCGAGCGTGTACCTCTTGTCCTTGCCCCATTGAGATAGTTCTGCATTCTGTAACATAGGAGAAAGATCACTACGATGAAACATAATTTTGTAACAGGATTGGGACAAAAAATTAATTTCTGAATGGTCACAGCCACCCTCACTCCATGGCTTCTAAGAAGGCCTCTTGTGATTCAGACAGGGGTGGCCTTTGGTTGTGCTGATGAGAGAAATGGGTGGGGCGGAAACTGGAGGCACCACATGAAAAGCCACACAAAGGGTGTGTGGCTGGGCTCTTAGGCTGGGCCTGTGTTCTCCTTTTGGATTTTGATGGATTCCTGTCTCACATTTAGATCTTTCAATCATTTTTTAGAGAGTCTGGGGGTGTTTGGAGGTAAGGAGGAGAAAGGCTGACAGTGGGAGAGGCAGCGACAATGCTCTCACAAGTATTTATAGGGAAAGAGGATTTTTTTAGTTTTGCCGTATGTTTTGATTAGAATCTCTCTTTGGTGGTTTCACAAATGCTTCCGTGAAAATGGAATTGGGTTTTTATTCCTTTAAGATGTAAGGCTTACAGTGCTTTCTGTCCATTTTGGTTTTGTTTGCATGGCTGTCCATTTTCTGAGATAGGACTCAAGGGCATTCGGCCCCAGGAGGGCTACATTCAGGGGTAACTACTGCTTAGACTAGATCACCACCTTGGAACTGAGTGTGAAGAGAAAGTGGAGGCCCATGCAAGATCGGAAGTGTGATTACAGTCTGGGGGAGAATACAGTATTTAGGCTCTTTAGTGAATCTGTCGTCCCAGGCAGAGAACCCACTTGTGCTGTGCAGTAAGAACTTACTACATGAAGAAGTCTATGAATCATGTTTGTGAAACTGGAACTGGAAATTAACTTAAAAATTTTTTTAATTTAAATTCAACTTAGTTAACATATACTGTACTATTAGTTACAGAGGTAGAATTTTGTGGTTCATCAGTTGCATAGAACACTCAGCACTCATCACATCACGGACCCTCCTTAATACCCATCGCCCAGTTACCCCATCCTCCCATCTCCCCACCCTCCAGCAACCCTCAGTTTGTTTCCTATAGTTAAAGAGTCTCTTCTGATTTGCCTCCTTCTCTACTTTCATCTTCTTTTATTTTTCCTTCCCTTCACCTATGCTCACCTGTTTTGCTTCTAAAATTCCACATGTAAGTAAAATCATATGGTATTTGTTCTTCTCTGACTTATTCCACTTATCATAATGCCCTCTAGTTCCATCCACATGATTGTAAATGGCGAGATTTCCTTCCTTTTGATGGCTGAGTAATATTCCATTGTAGATACATACACACCAAATCTTCTTTATCCATTCATCTGTTGATGGACGTCTGGACTCTTTCCACAGTTTTGCTACTGTGGACATTGCTGCTATAAACATTGGGGTGCATGGGCTCCTTCGAATCAGTATTTTTGTATCCTTTGGATAAATACCCAGTAGTACAATTGCTAGGTCATAGGGTCGTTCTATTTTTAAGGTTTTGAGGAACCTCCATACTGTTTTCCAGAGTGGCTGCTCCGGTTTGCACTCCCGTCAACAGTGTAAGAGGATTCCCCTTTCTCTGCATCCTCATCAGCATCTCTTATTTCCTGAGTTGTTAATTTTAGCCATTCTGACAGGTGTGAAGTGGCATCTTATCATGGTTTTGATTTGTATTTCCCTGATGATGAGTGATGTTGAGCATCTTTTCATGTGTCTATTGGCCATTAGTATGTCTTCTTTGGAGAAATACCTGTTCATGTCTTCTGCTCATTTTGTGAATGAATTTTTTTGGTTTTTTGGATGTTGAATTTGGGAAATTCTTTATAGGTTTTAGATACTAACCAGACATGTCATTTGTAAATATCTTCTCCCATTCTGTAGGTTGCCTTTTAGTTTTGTTGCCCATTTCCTTTGCTGTGCAAAAACTTTTTATCCCAATGAAGTACCAATAGTTCATTTTTGCCTTTGTTTCCCTTGCCTTTGGAGATGTGTCTAGCAAGAAGTTGCTGCAGCTGAGGTCAAAGAGGTTGCTGCCTGTGTTCTCCTTTTGGATTTTGATGGATTCCTGTCTCACATTTAGATCTTTCAATCATTTTTTAGTTTCTGTGTATGGTGTAAGAGTTTTTGTGTATGGTCCAGTTTGAATTTTGGTGTATGGTCCAGTTTCATTCATCTACACAATGTGGCTGTCCAATTTTCCCAGCACCATTTGTTGAAGAGATGGTCTTTTTTCCATTGGATATTCTTTTCTTCTTTGTTGAAGATTAGTTGACTGGAAATTAACTTTTACACTAACTTTTGTAGACCTGATTTCTTCAAGTTTTAAAGGTGTGTCATCTCAGCACTGAGAAAGGAAGTCAGTGGAGGCCCTGTGAAGCAGTAAATGCTTTTGCCCTGCTCTCCTGGATGAGCTTGGATCCTCAGTAAAGTGGGCCACTGTGGTGGGTTAATCAATGAGCCTAGCCTGGGAACTGCTGGAACAGGCTACAAGGGACTGGAGAAATTTATGGGGTAGGAGGGAAGTATGTCAGGAACCACAGAAGAAGTTGTCAGGATACACGCCATTTAAATGGCGCTGTGTGGTTAATGGGCAAAGATTCTGTGAGGTTTTGTAGGGTGCAATATTAGGGATTATTCAGGAACTCAGGGTCACAGAGAGAAACTTTGCAAGGGTGCCTGACTGAGGATAAAAGAGCACTGCTTGGGAGAATCAGGAATTGTAATAGGCTCATGTGGAACCAGTGTCTCTCGCTGAAATGGAATGCTGTCATTCCCAGCCCACATATCTATCCTCTTTTGTGCTTTATTAATGGTGCTTTGACATATGGAAGTTTCAAAACTTCACCCAGTCAGACTATCTGCCTTGGTTTTGGATTCTGGTATTATGATTAAGAAAATCTTAGCTATCGCAATCGTATCAATATATTCTTTTTTTCTTTTATACCTTAATTAATCTAGAATTTACTTTGGAGTTTAAAGTGAGATAAAATTCTTACTTTTTCCTAAAGTTAATCGGCTATCCCAACAATGTTTATTAACTAATCCATTTTTCCTCATTGATTTGAAATGTGAATCTTATCATAGACTCAGCTATTATAGATAGTAGAGCCTAATTTGAGGTCTTTTCTTTTGCTTCATTGATCTGTTTATCTACTCTGAGCCAGTTTCATACTGGTTAAAATATTGCCATTTGATATGGGTTTACAAATCTGGTGGTGCTTGCTCCCCATTATTCTTTTTCCTTTTCAAAGCTTTCTTGGTTGTCATTGTTCCCTTACTGTTCTAGATGATCTAAGATCCCTCTACTATCCAATTAGAACAGAAAATACAGTTGGAATTTCAATTAGACTTGCATTCAATTTATAGATTAATTTAGAGACTATTGACATCTTTACAATATTGAGTCTTTACACTGGGAATGTGGTTTAACCCTCCATTTATTCTATCCTACTTTTATGCCTCTAAGAAAGTTTTATAGTTTTCTTCTAATAGGTATTTTAAAAATTATTTCTTAGTTTTATTTTTATTGCTATAGTGAAGGGGATTTTTACATTTTATTTTACAAGAATGAGCCATTAATTTTTTTATATATTTATTTTGTGACCAGCCTCCTTACCAAACTGTCCCGTTCAATCTAATAGTTTTTCAGTTGATTCTTTTGTGTTTTTAGTTAGACAATTACACTGCCTGAGAGTAATGATGATTTTTGTTCCTTCTTCCCAGTAGTTATATCTTTTATATATGGTTCTTACAATACATTAGCTACCTCTTCCACAACAATGCCAAATAATAGGGTGATAGCAGACATCTTTATCTTATTTCTGACTTTAATGTGTCTAGTTGTTTACCAGTAAGTAAAATGTTTATGTCTGAAGTTCATCTTCACTATCGTATTAAAATAGTGTTCTGTTTCAACTTCTTTAAAGTCAAATACAAATGCTAAATTTTTATAAAATGTCTTTTTAGCATTTATCAAAGTAATAATATGATAGCCTAAAGAAAAGCCTTTTACTTATTGTTGTAATGAGATTTCTTTTTTTTTTTTAAGATTTTATTTATTTGACAGAGAGAGAGAGAGATCACAAGTAGGCAGAGAGGCAGGCAGAGAGAGAGAGAGAGAGGGGAGGAAGCAGGCTCCCTGCAGAGCAGAGAGCCCGATGCAGGGCTCGATCCCAGGACCCTGGGATCATGACCTGAGCCGAAGGCAGAGGCTTTAACTCACTGAGCCACCCAGGCGCCCCTGTGATGAGATTTCTTAATATTGTATCCTTCCTATATTCGCCCATGCATTTCTACTTGGTCAAGGTAAATTATTACTTTTTTTGCATGTTATTTCTTTTAATATTATAATGATTTCTTCTTGGTTGCATTTTTAGTTAAGATCCTTACATTTATATTGACAAGTAGGGTCAATCTGTAGTTTTTTCTTTTATAAAGTTACTATCTTGTCTGTTTATATCAAGATAATGCTATCCCCTTAAAATAAAGAGGAAAATATATCTTCTTTTTCTTTGTTCCAAAATGGAGTAAAACATGTAAAATTTTTAAAGTATTTACTAAAAATGTCATCCAACCCCAGGGTCTTTGCTCAGGTCATAATTTAAAAACTTTAATTTTTCTCATCTCGATTAACTGGTGTATTCAGGTTTTTCTACCTTTTCTGAGAACATTTGCTCAATTTGTATTTTTCTACAAACTTGTCAGTTATAATGATATTTTAAAGGTTATTACCATAACTATATACTATTATTTATATTTTTTCATCTATATATGTTTTTATATCCATTTTCTCATTCCTTCTGTATATTTGTGGGTTTGTTTTTTACTTATTCTCTTTCATTTGGGTTTGGATTCTATTTTCAAACTTATCCTTCCTCTGGGACCCCTGCGCCCCTTATCCAGGCTCTGGTAGGGTTCTCATGCTGAAGTCAGCTGTCTCTTCTCCCTCTTGCCTAGGTACTCAGTACTTCTGGGCAGAATTTATCTGCTCTGAATCTCTCACTGCAGAGTCTGACAGGCACCTGACAATACCCATAGTGAGATGTTTTTCTTTTCTTACAAAAATATATTTGACTTGGGCCCATCCTTCAAATGGCTGCCTGGTAACTGGTTAATTCATCCAGGGAAGGCAGTGAGACGGAAGGAAAGAGCACACCATTGTAGTGAAATTTGAAAGCCCTGAGATAAGGCCTGATCTGATCTGTCCCTCCTAAGATCTGTCCCCAGCTAGCTGTCTGACCTGCTCTTCAGACCTTAGTTTCCCCAGCTATAAAATAAGGTAGTTGAATTTCAAGATTTCAAACCTATTCACCTTGAGAATTCTATGATTATTTATTATCCAGTTTCTCAAATAAAATATTTGTGGTAAAGACTAGATTAATATGTTGTTTTGCCTATATAATAGTTTCATTTTCACAGCTATTTTGGGGATTTTTAATCCAAAGTGGTGAAGAGCATGAGAATTTCTAGCATTCTTAAAAATTATTCAGCAAAGAGTTGTTTCTCAACGTCATTGGGTCCTTCAGGATCAGATCTACTCTGTTTTAGGATCCTACTCTATTTTAGCATCTGTTTTAGGTCCTACTCTATTTTAGCATCCTAATCAACAGAAACCTGAACAATTGTTGGAAAAACTAAAGTCATGGCAAGAAGTTAAAGTCACCAAATTGTCAAGCAAAGTAGTATGATAACATGTAATAATACTAAAGGTAATAGGACAACTCCAGCCTTATATATTCACTTAATATTATGGTTATAATTTCTCCCAATGGAGACCTTGAATTTCTTAATTCTGATCCTAAACCCTTGTCCTAGACAACAGCACCATTTTTGAGGTAACATCTGACATTGTATCTCTAGTTGGAAAAACACCCATCTTCTAGGAACAATATCCCCCCCTTCTAAGAAATGACCCCACTCTAGCTCCATGCATGTGGTTTCCGCTGCGAACCTATCTCTGCAGCAACAGTTCATTGATTAGCCCATAAAGGAGCACTTGACCAAAGAAAACCAATTAATTTCTTCCCTTGAAGTTCCCTTTGGACTTGGGACCAAGAGAGTAAGCGGACTTTCCTTGAGAGTGCTGAACTTACTGAACACGTAAGCAGTGAAGCTCATGAGCCACCAGAGACCAAGAGTTCTGTCACATGGAGATTTGTTCATAGTAAGATAGAAAAAAGAAACCCATAAGCAGAAAGAAGGGGGGCAGCTGGACAAAGCAATGGGACAAAGATCCATAGAGGAATACATCTGAGGGAGATTTGCAAACTACAAGGCTGCAAGAGAGGCATCACTACTCTTAAGCCAATGAAGATGACTGGCATGTTGCCATAAATACCAGAGCAACATAGCCTACACTAAAGGTGGTTAATGAAACTTAATCAGGGACAGTTGCTATTAGAACCTGGGAGTTCTTTATATTGGGTATCAAGCGTTCAGACTGAAGAAAGTGACCATTCAAACATGGGATCCATATGGAACATAAAAGGGTATAGTGACAACAGAGCAAAGTCAAGATGAACAAAGAGGGAATGAACATAGACCATGCTACCCTAAGCTAATGGTTTACAGTAATTTCTTCATGCAGGACACATGGTGAATACTCAGGACAGAAATTGATTTTATATCATGTTATGTTAACATAATAATGAACTCAATGTAAGTTTTATTTCATAGGGTAGGTTTAGTTATTCATAACCAATCACTTTTATAATCTTTATGAGGACATAAACAAGTTAACCCAATAAGGTATAGTTAAGAGATCAGAATCTAAAAGATACCAAATGGCAATTCCAAACACATTCTGATGTCCAGAGTATGAAGAGCAGGTAAACGGCCCTCCTACAAACAGCCATCCTATAAAAGGGTGCCTCAGTCTTACCAAGATGTGCTCTGCATCATATGGGTCCTTGTCCTCTGGTCTTACTGACTCAGTAACTACTCTCACCACTTACATGTTTCTAACTCCTTGCCCTACCTTCTCCCCCTAGAGCAACTTTCCTTCTACCTCCTACCATCCCACCTGGCGAAATTTTATCTATTTTTTAGATCCTACTCAAAATATCATCACCGTGATACCTTCCCCCTGCACCCCTTGCAGTCTGAGTAGCTCTGAATCTTGTAGTCAGGTGTGTCTGTGTAATTCCTACAGCACTATCACAATTACATGCTTATATGTCTGTCTTCCCTGGATGTTGTATTCATCTCCGTACTTCTTGAATCTAACTTGCTGTCTGTACAATAGCCCGTAGGGTTATTGAATGAATAAATCCCTCAGTGGACTATTACTCAGCCATCAGAAAGGATGAGTATCTACCATTTATATCGGCATGGATGGAAATGGAGGGAATTATGCTAAGTGAACAAAGTTAATCAGAGAAAGACAATTATCATATAGTTTCACTTATATATGGTATCTAAGAAATGGCACAGAGGATCATAGGGGAAGGGAGGGAAACTGAATGGGAAAAAAATCAGAGAGGGAGAAAAACCATGAAAGACTCTTAACTCTGGGAAACAAACAGGGTTGTGGAAAGGGAGGTGGGTGGGGTGAAGTGGGAACTGAGTGATGGGCATTAGGGCACGTGATGTGATGAGCAGTGGATATTCTATGCAACTAATGAATTGAACTCTACATCAAAAACTAATGATGATATAGTAGCTAATTGAATTTAAATTAGAAAAGAAAGTTGCATGAAAAAAAAGAATAAATAAATCCCTAATTACTGTGTGTCGTAACAGTGGTTAAAATTTTTTAATTTGTGACCTAATAGACTTTTTTCTATAATTTTATATAGACATGGCAATACCCCTGTATGTTCATTCTTGCTAGCCTACTATCTATGTGGTATGTTCCTCTGCTCAAACTTAAAAAAAAATAATAACATAAGTGTGTTCCTCTCTGCACAAAGATATCTGTATCATACCCACACTCTAGGAAATCTAAAAAGGGAGGAAAGAATTTAATATTTTTTTCTAACTCAGATATACTATATATACAGATATACTATATCTAACTTAGATATACTTCTAAGAATCAGTTATAAAATTACGAAAGGTAAGGTTTGAGACTAAAATATGGAAGTTTTGCTGAATTGCATAGATTTCTGATCATACCCAGCTTCAGTTTCTTGGCCAATGCATCAATTTGAATTGTGGGATCAGATCCCATGGAGAGGAAGCATATCAAAGGTGTCCGCGTGTCACTTTCTTCCCAAGTTTTCTCCAGGTTCAAGATAACTGGTTCTGTGTACTTCTCCTCCAAAGAATCTGCAATATACTTTCTTGCTTGAAAAACAGTACGATCTGGGCACCAGGACCTAGAAATGAATACAAGTTAGAGGAAAAAATTCAGTGTTCATTTTTTGTTCTATTTAATTCTAAGCATGTAAAGAATATATTTAATTAGCAAAGGACAAAAAGGTAATCCTCCCTTTCGCAGGTCTGTGAAAGAAGGATCGGAAGGTTTTCCATCCCTGGATGAATACAAATTTAGTCATTTGGTTTTGGTATGAGGCACTGGCAAAAAATAGGGCAGAGCTGGTAACAACAGGGTCTGTTGCCAATAGGGAAGGAAACTTAGAAGTTAGCTGATCCAATCGTCTCATTTTCAGAAGCATCAATTACTTGGAAACTCTTAGTGTTTTGTTTTGTTTTGTTTTGTTTTTGTTTTTTTTTTTTGTTTTTTTTACTTAATCTGAATTACTCTCAGTTATTTTTTTAAATCACATCAGTGATGGTGTGCCTGAGTGACTCAGTTGGTTAAGCGTCTGACTCTTGATGTCAACTCAGGTCATGATCTCAGGGTTGTGAGGGCAAGCCCTGCATTGAGGTTCTCTCTCTCCCTCTGCACCCCCCAACCTTGCTCCAGGAAACAAGTTGTTCTAAGAAAAGCAAGCTCAGGTGCATAATATTAGGAAAACAAAAACTACTCCAACATAATCCTACATCTTTTTGTTGTTCTTTTGGTGGTCCCATATACCTCCCGTTCCACCCTCTTGTCTCGCCCTTCAATCACACACACACACACACACACACACACACACACACCCCACATTCCAGTATAGAAGCCTTCTTTGAGCTCCTATATATATAAAAAATATGAAAAGTGAGAAGGAAAAGAAAAGAAACAGGAGAATTGTCTTCCTTAACATCAATTTCAGAATTTGTTTCCGCTTTTAATAGCCAAGACAGCATTTATATTTTTCAATAGGCAGTTCTTGGCTTTTTTTGTCAGGTAACATTGAATTTAGCTTATCGACTAATTGCCTGGCAACTCTGTCATGTATTTTTTTTTTAAGAAATGAATTGAACAATAAATAATTCACTCAATGGTAAATGATGAACAGAAGACATAACAAAGGCATATTGTTCATGTTTTTTGCTCAAAGCGCTATCACTAATACATTCCCTGCCACCATCACCATTGTATTTGCTTGTCAAAGAACACAAGGACTTGCCATCCCAAATGGCAATTTGGAAGCACACACATTTACAATAACCACTGGGACACAGTGAAGTAAACTCACGGAGGGAAGATCTGTAATTTGATAATATGATGAGTGATGTTTCTAGGTCTGATAATGCCTATTCTTACCTGATAAGTAAAAGTTTGCGGCAGGTATCCAGTGAATCATTATACCCGTCAGGGATAATTTCTTCCTCCGGAGCATCTTTATCAAACCAGCTTTTCCAACCCTTCTCATTACGAGATATCTAAAATAAATAAGCCAATTAGCAAGCCATAGGACCACATGCAATTGGGATATACTGGAGAGAATTCTGAGTAAACTTAGGGGGTCATTCTTCATAGGCAGACAGTTTTTCAAACATAACCATACAGTTTATTTATTTATTTATTTATTTTTCAGAATCAATGACTCAAAGAACGTGGCTATTACTAATCCTTCTCAGGTTTTCCATTGCTTTTCTGTATTACTCACTGAAATTAAGACTGTGGGTCAATTACACCAAATGATCAGGCAGGAAAAAACACAGACCAGCAGGGGTTTACAATCTGTCAATACGATTGGCATTTGGCACCAGATGACTTTGGGGGAGCAGTCCTGCACACTGTAGGACTGTTAGCAACATTTCTTGCCTCTAGCGACTAGATGCCAATAGCACCCTTGTCACCAACTCATGATAATGAAAAGTGTCTCCAGATATTGTCAAATGCTCTCTTGGTTAAGAAGATACAGACCATTCTGATAACCAAACCTCTAAATGTTGACCTTTACTTAAAATAGCAATAGATGAGAAAAGAAAAATTTTTATTTTCTTAATGATTCCCTGCCTTGAGACCTTAAACCTAAGAATGAAAGAAGTTTCCATTGGATATATGACCCACACCTTCTTCGTCCATTCATCTGTTGAAGGATGTCTCAGTTCCTTCCACAGTTTGGCTATCATGGATATTGCTGCTATGAACATTGGGGTGCATGTGTCCCTTCTTTTCACTACATCATATCTTTGGGGTAAATACCCAGTAGTGCAATGGAATATTATGCAGCCATCAGAAAGGATGAATACCCACCATTTGCATCGACATGGATGGAACTGGAAGGGATTATGCTGAGTGAAATAAGTCAAGCAGAGAAAGACAATTATCATATGGTTTCCCTCAGATGTGGAACATAAGGAATAACATCGAGGATATTAGGGGAAGGGAGGGAAATCTGAAGGAGGGTGGGGAATCAGAGGGAGAGAAGAACCATGAGAGTCTATGGACTCTGGGAAACAATCTGAAGGTTTCGGAGGGGAGAGGGGTGGTGGGATGGGGCAGCCCAGTGATGGGTATTAAGTAGGGCACGTGTTGTGATAAACACTGGGGTGTTATATGCAAACAATGAATCACTGAACATGACATCAAAAACTAATGATGTACTGTATGGTAGCTAAGGTAACACACACACACACACACACACACACACACACAAGTCTCTCCAAGAGCTGGTGTCTGATACCTGTTCTCTCAGAAGCATGGGAAAAAACGCCAGTTTTCGGTCATTAAAAGGCACTCCCGGAAGCCCCAGTCCTGACAAAACCAATTACAAAAACAACCGATTGGCGAGTCCCACTCTGCCCCTCAGCAACAAGCAGTCTGGATTACTGAGACAGGGTTTATAATCAAGTTTCAAAGCCACGGTCAGCATTAAAAGCGAGTAGCAAATGCGAATGGAGCAGGTCCTATGGAGAAGACCAAGGATTGTACTTTTAGCTGCATTATCCTCGTTCTTTACGCAGGCCCAAGGAGGTTAAATAACTGCCGCAAAGCCCACACCACGCAAACGATTCATCATACAGGATCCAGGCGGGGCGCCAATGAAGAGCGAAACCGATGCTCGGGACCTCAGTTACAGTTTTGTTGCCTTGGGACACTAAGAGGAGGAGAAGGAATTCTGAAATGTTTCACAACTGTCTTCTCTCTCCTGAAGTCTGCAGTGGCTCCCCCACATTGACCGCTCCCAAAGAATCCGCCCGCCTCCTTTGGAGCACTCCCCGCCCCCCGCATGGGTACCTGCGCACGACCCACACCGCCCCCTGCTGGTCTCCTCCAGCCTCGCCGCTCGAGAGAGAATGCACAAGAAAGAGGGTGTTTGTTCCCAGCTTCCTGGCCCTGTATCTGCTCATTCTGACTCTACTCAATAGAGCCTCCAGGGCCAGTCGCCTCTGCGAGGGGCAATGGGACCTCCTCCAGCCCCTCGCTGCTCACCTCCACTTTCTACTCCTTTTCCTGGCCCTGTTAGTAACACCACTTCCAGGGCCTAAACAGTTCTCTCTGAGATGCCCAAGCAGGCTAGCTGCTGTTGGAGGCTCCTTTTGTTTCAGTCCCTGACCCCCATCAGCCAGAGACGGATCCCCTTCTCCTTCTGCCCTTTTTTTTCCCCATGGAGACGCCAAACTGATGGCCTCCTGATGGCCGGTCCCATGAACTTCTGCAACTTTCCTGAGAATGACCATTCCCCTTACTTCTAGCCCACCCCACGTTGAGTTGGAGAGAAATAACCCTGATATCAGGGAAAGAACATAAGGTAGATTACAGCTTCACCATTTAGTGGCTATGCAGACTTGGGCAAGTACTTAACCTATTTGAATCTCCGTTTTCTCATCTATAAAGCGGGGTCAATAATACTTCCCCCTAGCATGGTTATAGTTGTTGCAAAGTACTTATCCTATTGTTAAGCAGTAGCAGGTACCAGATTCTACACAGCAGGTAATTAAATTCTAATTAACAGAGGCAAACGATAATGTCTAGCCCCGGATCAATACAACCTGTCAGCAGAGGGCGCAAGTGTTGTGACTCCCCCCCCCCCCCCCCCCCCCGGCTCAGTGGTGCTCCAAGGTCTCCCTTACCAGTCTCCTGCCAGACCCAGACCTACTTATTTCTTCCCAAAGTATTTGTTTGGGCTTGGAGGACTCATACAGAACAAAGCTTCCCATCCACCACAGACAGAAGCCAGGGACTCTGACCCAGCCACGGCTGAATAGGTAAAGAATCTCCATAATGTTTCAGAAATGCCACTGAACGGACACACCTACTGTACGCTGGGCAGGGGGTAGGCAGGTGTGTGTGGATGGGAGGGAATCACGTGATGACAGCGTGAGGTGTCTGTCAACTTGTGATCAACCCATCGCCCCAGTTGTCCATCACCAGTAACCCCCAAAAAGCTGATTTTCGGCAGCCGACGCTGGGAAACCACAGGCCTGCCTCAGTGACAGGCGGCTATCACCAACAACCCTCAAAGATAAAAATCATCTTTATGCTGAGCTGTACAATTGTTTCCCAGTGAGGACCGAATCAACTAATCCCCAACAACACATTTACATTTTCCAATAAGAAAAGCAACGGGTGAACCTGTTTCACTGTTATCCTTCACCCTTTTATATCTTCACCAGGAAAATAATGATTTTTTTGAAAGGACCCCATCTCTTAATTTGCCTCAAATTCAAATCCGCACAATTTAGTTGATCAGAAGCAGCAGGAAAAATGTAAAAACATGGTCTCTAACGAAATAGTCTACAATAAAAAGGTCCACCCCCTGGTTCTATTCTGACAGCTTGAGGTAAGCAGGCTTATAAATGACCCACGCCCACCACACAAGAGGAAAAGGCATTCACCTGCCCCTACAAGGCTCCTTCTGATACTCTTCATCCAAAATTGCCCACAGAGAGCTTAGTGCCTTAAAGCTACATGCTTCCTTTGAGCCTTTTGGGTGAAGGAATTGTGGCCAGGAGCCCCCAATTAAAATGGCCCCAGGTATGTTTGGTTTACAGATCTGTACTTGTTTTCTCCCAGCCCTCTGTTACCTGATTCATAATTTCTGCAAACTGTGGAAGCTTACTCAGCTCCACAAGATTCAGCCAGGTCATATCCAGGATCCAGCGAAAAGGCTTGGGAGGGCAGGCTTTCAGATCCAGAGCTGCTCCCCCTGGGGAAAGGCATTGGCAGGAATCAGGTCAGCTTGGGCTTCGTTTTTAGACATTTATTTTCCAACAGAAGAAAGGTAACCATATTACAGAGAAAATGGGGAAATAATCACAAAAAAAATGTGGCTCTATTTTCTAGGTCTGTTTCCTTCAAGTCTTAGGGTTTTATTTTCTGATTTATGCCATTTTTCTCAGGTGGTTGCAGTTGTTTGCATTTTTACTGTTTTTTTTAAACAGTCAATTTCGTGAAATTTACAATTTTGATATCAATGAATAGCCTGATCTTTTCATGTGTGATTTTTAAAGTCACTTCTTAGCTCTCACTCTTCCAGAAATTTGATACTTAATATATATATATATATATATATATATTTTTTTTTTTTAAGTCAGAAAGATGGATAGAGGGAGGGTGGGAGGGATATGATACTTATGTGGGTTCTTAAGGAAGTAACTCATGTTCAGATAATTTGTTCACTTACTTATTCAAGAAATATTTATTGAGCACCCTCTGTGCACCAGCATATCCCAGGCAATGGGGATAAAGCAGAGAAAACCACACAAGGCTTCTGCTCTCACGGAGTCTAGAGGAGATCGTGAATTATAGCATTGGATCACATTTTGAAGCAAATCCCAAATCAAATGAGCATACCCAATGGGACAATCTTCCACCAAGACACATAATTATATATTACAGCTTCAAAACTCCTCTATTGCATATCTTCAGTAACATTTTATCAGTTGTGTTTTAATTCAGATGTGTGCAAAACAGTGATCCTAAATCCTTTAGTCCTACTGAAGAACCATCTAATGCCACCACTTCACATATCGACCCTTGGGCAAAAGAGGGGATGGAGGGGACTTCCATCAGTGGCCGCGCTCTCTCCAGCACCTTCTTGAGAGGGTAAATGAGCTGAAGTGATCTTTTCTTATAAATCCCCTTGCCCTACCTCTGGGGCAGCAACTCCGAATGCCATAACACCTTTAGAACAGGCAAACCTTCCTCTTGACACCCCACTCCCTGCTACCTGGGGGAAGAGAAAATCTATCCTCTCGCAGCATATCTGCCAGGACCGAGTTTACTGGAGAAGCCACCACTGGAGAGCATCATGGATAGACTCAAGGGACTCTTGTTCTCTAACTTAGAGACAAATGCATTTTCTTCTTGGTTCTTTCCAAAGGAAATGTTTTCATGTGACGGTAAGCCTCGAAGACATCAGGAGAAGACATTTAAGCCACAAGTGTTTTGAAACATCCTGGGTGACACCCATGAACCCAGAAAAATCACATCCCACTGTACTCCCCAAAATATTCTGGCTTAACCATGCTAGCTGCCGAAACACAGACAAAGAACTCAATTTCTCTGAGTTTCCTCTTCTGTCAAATGGGTATAATAATGGACTCTGCCAGATCAGTTTCTGTGAAGATTCAATAAATTCATGTATGTAAAAACCTCAGAACAGTCTTGGCCCATAGTAAGAGTTATGTAATCATTAGCTGTCATTTTGACATGAATTCTCTATTTTGGAAGCCTCAGGTCCAATCCAATCTGGAAGGCAAGTGCAGACCCCACTCCCCAGGTGTCTTTGGGTCCATGGTTTATAACAAAAGAAAGATCGTGTCTTTCTAAAATAACTAGGCAGGGAAAATAGTTATATCAATTACTCTATAACACAGGGCTATCCCTGGTATCTATTTCATTTTTCAAAGTGTCCTGACATTCTCAGTTGAAGAAGAAAATCAAAGGCACCTTCCACATACTGCAGAAAAACAAGTAGGAATTGACATAAAGGGATAGTCATTCCTAGGAGATCAAATATTTCTGCTATGATAAATAAGTTTGTCTTCTTTCCCTCTTAAGTCCTGAGTTAAAAACGATAGAAAAAATATCGAAGATCTAAGGGTTATATTTGTTAACTTTGTAAAAAACACTGAAAACAAAATCATCTATCATTTTTATAAAAATAATTTGGTTAAAATGTAAACCACTTCAAAACTAGGACAAACTGTACAACAAACCAATTTTGTTTTGGTTTTTGTTTTTCAAAACAAAACAAAACAAAACAAAACCCTCTTTCACTGCTGAGCTGGTTGTACTTCGGTCGACAACCTGTCATACAATCCCAAATTAATCTTTTTCAAAGCACTGCTCTGTTCGGGTTACTTCCCTGCTCATAAAACATTCGATGGCTTCTATTGCCAATGAAATTAAATCCAAACTCTTCTCACCGTCTCTCCTGGCCCTGTGCAATCTGAGTCTCCATGACACTCCAGCTTTATGAAGTGGGGTCCCAGAGGTACCTTTACCACGACCCAGATGCGCAGGCTTTTTACTTTTTCTGACCACTCCCATCCTCCTCACAAATTCCCTCCTCCCTGGGTTTCTCAGTCTCTTCTGACTTACAACCTGTCTCTCCAAGAATCCAGTCTTCTTCAGGCAGGGCTCTGGTTTGGCTGGGTGGGCAAGGGGAGAGACAGGTGGACTGGGATTGCGTCGTGATCGGGAGGATGCCTCAGACCCGAAAGCTGCCCTCCAGTCTCTGCCATAGGCTGGGATCCCTGGACTGCGTCCTCGGTGCCGTGACAAATCCTGTCTGACCTACAGGGGTGTTGGGCTGCTGTCCACAGACCGGTCCTTTGTGTCCAGGACTAAAGTTCCTCGGGGCCTGCAGCTTCTTGGTCTGAGCCCAGGCTTCTGCTGCACACCAGCCCTTGCAACATGTCCACATACACACTCCTACTTGCCTAACATAAGTCAGGCTTAGCCCTCGAGCCGCTCCCCTCCACCAAGGCTGCCCTACAGCCACCATGTGGGATTTGGCGCTGAGCAGAATGAAGGGGCATCTCCTGTCTGGATGTTTCTTGAGCACCTTTCTGTACCCACACGAGGTTCTGCCTCAGGAGACTGGGAAGAAACAAGGATCTTTGTACCTGACCTCTGTCTACCTCTGAATCTCTTGTCCTTTCCACTGTGGCCCAGAGGGCCAGGTTTCCTCTTCTTTCTAAAGCCTGTCTATCTCCTTCCCAGTGGACATGTTGCCACATGGGATTCAGGAAGCAAGGCCAGCTCACAGATCAGGAAAGACCCAAAGTATACCTCCCATCCCATTTGTATGCCACGTTTTTAAAGGCCTTCCTACACCTGAGGCCCATTTTGCTCCTGCTTCTGCCTAGATAGTCAAAGGAGTTTTCTAGATTTGGTAAATTTAGGCTCACTTTATTTAAATGTCACAGAGGCCAGAGCCCTGTACATCTGGACGCTCTGCACAGCTTGCCCTGTCTCTCTCAGACGGTACTTAGCACTTAGCACTCCCCTTTGGCCCCACAACCCCTTGTACCTGTAAGGAGAGGGTGATGGTCTCTGAGCTCACACAGCTGGTCAGCGGCAGAGCCCAGCTCATATCCCTGCTTCTTAGTCCAGCCCACACCTTACTGCACCACGCTGCCTTACGCTACACTTTAAGACCTCATCCTCTCCAGGTGCGTCAGACCTGAGAAAAACTATGAACTGCACGACATGCTCCAGTTTCCTTTGAACTACAAGACAGAAAAAAGTCAAGACATTTTAGCCATTCTGCAAAATTATTTGCAAAGTTTCTACAACAGTCCTCTAACCTGAAGCTGAGGAAGAAATTCACTGAAGTAGAAAAAGAAGATAGAGTAGTAACTCATAGTTTACTCCCTGTTTATTATAAATGAGAGGTCATGGAGAAAAGTGATTTGTGTATCGTGTCCTATGCCCTTGTCCTCTGTATTTAGAAATACTCTACATTTTCTTCCTACATAATCTCTTTCATTCCCATGGCTAGGTGGTTATTTCTTTTTTTTTTTTTTTTTTTAATTTATTCAGCAGAGATCACAAGTAGGCAGAGAGGCAGGCAGAGAGAGAGAGGAAGGGAAGCAGGCTCCCCACTGAGCAGAGAGCCCGATGCGGGGCTCGATCCCAGGACCCCGGGATCATGACCCGAGCCGAAGGCAGAGGCTTCAACCCACTGAGCCACCCAGGTGCCCCTAGGTGGTTATTTCTATGGCCCTAGCTTTGTAGCTGTCTGACTTCTGAATCGTCTGGCCTACCCTTTCTGTCTGCTGGAGATCTCAAATTCAACAGGTGTGTTTAGTCACCAGAGCTGTTCAAGGACATTCAAGTTTCCCTTCTTCCAGGCACATGGGAGAAGTGCAGGTCCCTGCCCTCTCTCAAGTTAGTGATCACTGTGTGTCTTGCTTTGCCTAATGTAAGATGAGCATTTAAGTGACAAATGTCACTTGTGGGGATAACTTTTAAAAGCTGGCCCATGATTTGTCTTATCCCGTTCCTCTGCTGTAGTAATTATAGAAGAAATTCCTGGGTGACCACGACAGGCATGTTGCAGAGAGAATAAATGAGAAAATACCCTTATTATGTCAAGCCACTGAAAGTTTGGGATTGTTTGTATGGTCATGAAATCTGGTCTATTCTGGCTGAAATTAGGTCCCCAAATCACATTCACTTCTACTCAGCCTTCAGAGTCCTTTTTAAAGGCCACTTTAACTCCTTGCAGGGAGACCGGCAGCTGGAAAATGATTTATTAAGCTTTACACAAAGAGCAAAAAGTATAAGAGATGTTTTAAAACATTAAAATATTTTTCCCACGGATAGAATCATCTGAAAAATTCATGGCTTAACCCACAACAGTGTATTTTCCAAAGAGCTCCTACTGGCCTCACCAAACACAAGTCTCTCCTTCCTTTTAGACATTACGACTTTGTTTTTAGCTCTCTTCTAACAGTGAGAGTATTCTGCCTTGTTTTGCAATAATTTTTTAAATTATCTCTATCCCCATTATAAGACTGTTTTCTTTAAAAGCAATATCTGGTTTACCCTTCTATCCCAACATTACTATGGTGGGTGCAGAGTATATGCTCAATAAATATTTGCTTAACCAAATTGAATGAAAATACCACTCTTTGATCTTCTTGATGATACTTTTAACATGGGAGATGAGCGTTGAATAGGACTAACTTCCAGTACAAAATACAAGTGTGCCTTTTGCAGTCTTAAAAGTTGTGATAATCCCTTGCTCAAGGAATTGCTCTTTTGTGATAGGAACCTCATTACTAGCCTCAATTTCTTCCCTTTTGCCTTCAGGTTTCCTAACCCCAGGCAACAATGACCAAACTTCAGGTAATGATATAACTTAAAAAAAAAAACAAAACAACACGGAGTGAACACAGACCTGAAATAAATCATCTTGAGTTACCAGAGCAAAACGAATGGTAATCAGAAAAGGAAAATGAGGTACAAAGAACTTCCCTTTCATGGGAACATGATTTCCCCACTGTATCATAAAAACAGATCCCCAGCACGTCAAAGAGCATATCAGAAGCAACCTCCTTTACATACCACATTCATATTCTAAGCCCTTCACCTTTAATGAGAGCCTGAAACTCCCTGTGCTTCACTGTTCCTTTCTGAAGATCGATCTTCAAGGTCATGAGGAGTACAAAGAGGAATTTGTGGTTTTCGTACAGGCCTCGGACAGAGTATATAAAAACTTCATACGTCAGATACTCAATAATATTTGTAATTCTCTTTTGAGGCAGTGGAGACTTCTCAGATCTGCAATACATTTTAAAAATTAAGGATGTCAACAGCCATCACTAAGACAGTAGGAAAACAAACACAAATTTTAAGTGGCTCCACACGGGGGCAGGGAGGACCTCCCTACCTGGCCATGGACTGGTCAAATAACTTCAAGAATTGGGCCAGTGAGGTCTGGTACATGATGTTGACCATGCTCATCTCTGTGATGAGAAAGTAGAGGATGCTTCCGCGGGTGGCAGCAGGTCGGAACTCCTCCTGAGCTGTGTTTATTTTGATCTCCGTCTCTGCAGCCACGTGCAACTTTTCACTTACTTCGGCTGCTGTGTGCTTGGTGGTTCGGAGAACACCGATGAGAGATTCGTCATCTACCAAGGAACCTAAAAGCCAAACAGGAAAACCCTA
This sequence comes from Enhydra lutris kenyoni, assembly GCF_002288905.1. NCBI lineage: Eukaryota > Metazoa > Chordata > Mammalia > Carnivora > Mustelidae > Enhydra > Enhydra lutris. Next base: position 9,443,592 of record NW_019154101.1, read on the forward strand.
GAGCGCAAGAAGGGGAAGCCTCAAAGCAAGAGGCAGCACTTCTAAAATCGACCTGTTCATTTTCAAGTCAGTTTCTTCAAGGCCCCTCCAGATAGAAGGGCGGATATTAACACCCTGAGAGGCTTCTGGCCCAACTGTCAGCTGATGCCTGAATCCTTCCAAACATCCTTGCAGACAAGTTATCCCAGATGCTTCCTGTAAATCTGCAAAAGGGGATTCCCAAGGCAGCCCACATGACTGGTCTTCAAAGGTCTGAAGACAAAATCTGGCCACCTCCACCCCCCACCCCCACTCCGTGGTTTACTACTGTAAATTGAAATTCACCTCTCAGCCATCTCTGCTAATATCAGGATGCCCAAGGCTATCCAAATGGTTGGGATAAGTCACTGGACCAGAGAGCAGACAACTTCATCAACACAAGCAGTGTGATCAAAGCAGATGAAAAGGACTCTTCCCTGTGGTCTCCATCAAGCAGTGCGGGAGCATCGCATGAGAATCACCTACCATGTACTTCTGGGAGGTTAAGGTTTTTGTTTATCCAAGGCATAAAGTGCTATTGGGAATCATTCATTATGAGCTGTAATAAATGGTAGGATTTAGGCTACTGGAATTTGCCTACTGCAGAACAATACAGTGTTTGCTGACGTTAGTGTCATTGGATAGGATGTTTTTTATTTATTTAGAGAGTCTCCATCCCCAGATCAGGGTGTGGCATGATGATCTGACTACCCGAAGGAGAATCCACCCTTGACTTCTCAGCAGGAGGTCAAGGCCAGTGGGGAGTGAGCTTGGGCCTTGGGTGCTCAAGAACGGCTGATACAGATTACACACCTCATCACCCATTGTGGTAATTGCATTTCAGCGCCAAATGCAAGAGTTGATCTTAAAAAAAAAAAACAATAGATGAGGCACATTAGTTTCCTTTGGGCAAGCAAATTAGCCTATTACCAGTCACCTAGCTCTATTGGGAGCCCTTATTTTTTCTCAGGAGAGAGCAATTACATCTAGAAAACTCCGTTCTTCTCAAAGGCTCAGACTCTGTTTGCTAATTCAAAAATCACATTCTCTGCGGTCCCTCTTTAAATGTCTAGAGGGAAAGTGCCTCGCTTGTGTTTGCATTAATAAAGCAACAGTTTCCTAACACCTATAATCCTGAGATGCTGAAAACAAGGCCCAAGAAACCCTTACTTGGGACCATCATTCGGTTTACTTGTTAATAACACAGTACCTTTTGTGGCGCTTAACTTGTAGAGAAGGTTGTCTTCAAGTTCCTTCATCTTCCGCCTGTTGAAGGTCACATCCTCCAAAAGTTTAACCCTCTCAGACTCTAATTCCTGTTAAGAAACAAAAAATAGAGGTGCCCAGATGGCTCAGTCGGTTAAGTGTCTGCCTTCAGCTTGCGGGAGTCTGCTTCTCCCTCTCCCTCCCCCTGTTCATTCTCTCTCTCTCTCTCTCTCAAGTAAATAAAGAAAATCCTTTTTTTTTTTTCCCCAAAGCCAGATTAAAAAAAAAAAGAAAGAAAGAAACAGGGGCACCTGGTGTCTCAGTCATTAAGCATCTGCCTTCGGCTCAGGTCATGTTCCCAGGGTCCTAGGATCGAGTCCTGCAACAGGCTCCCTCCCTGCTTTCCCTCTGCTTACATCTCCCCCATCTTGTGCTCTCTCTTTAAAAACAAACAAACAAACAAACAAACAAACAAGAAATAACAGCCAAATTGTAATCACCAGTCACTATGGCAAACCCAATTTACTTAGTGCTTCTTAACAGTTTTTAAAAAGTTTATTTCTTTTAAAGATTTTATTTATTTATTTGAGAGAGAGAGAGAGAGCAGAAGCAGAGGGAACAGCAGGCCGAGGGAGAGGGAGAAGCAGACTGCCCGCTGATCAGGGAGCCCTGATGCAGGGCTGGATTAGGATCCTGCCCTGAGCAGAAGGCAGATGCTCAATGGACTAAGCCACCCAGGTGCCCCCAGTTTTTAAAAGTTTAAACTAAAGTGCCTCTGGAATGACTTTACTTTGGTTCTTCTGGATGCTTTTTAAGAAATTATGCCACTAGCACTAAGTTTCCACACTGCTTACTCTGGCATGCACAAGATTCCCCTGCTAAAGGAATTTTGTCTGATTATCCTCCATGCTCTCTTCCTGGCTCTAAGTTTATTTAAATTAGAGTGTCTTATTCTCTTGGCCCTGCCCCACATGGCCTCTGTGTGAAATGCCAACTTTGTTGGCCATCAGAAATGGTAGAAGCAGAGACGTAATATCAAAGCACCATGAGGACAGCCAAGCCAAATGTCAGCTCTTAGTCTGGCATCTACCTGTAGGGACACCACGTATCTGGTCTACCAGAGCCAGCTGCCAATACAAATCCATTTTCCATTGTTTTACATCTCCTTCCACCAGAGCTAAACTGGACGTTTGGAAGGCATATTTTTTCCTATAAGAATAATGTCTTTTTTAATCAGATTTTGAAAAAATGTTAAGTTTTCAGAAAACGTGCAAGACGGATACAATTAACTCTCATAAATGTTTTGCCCAGATTCACCAGATACCATTTTGCATTATCACTCTCTCTTTATATATATAATTATTATCATTATTGTTCTTCTATTATTGGTGAACCATCTGCTGAGGTCATGATCCTTTACCCCTAAAAACTTCAGCAAATCTCCTAAGAACCAGGATATTCTCTTGCACAAGTATAGTCCAATTTTCAAATTCAGGATATTTAACGTTGATATAATACTCTTGCTACATGCAGAGTAAATTAAAGTTGTCTGAATAGCGTTTTCTCCTGATCTTATACAGAATCACATAGTGTATTTAGAATTATGTTAAAAGGAGGTGTTTTTAAACTACTTATCTGAGAAAGTTTCTTGAAAAACCATTTCAGAAGTTCTACCACTTTCTGAAAGTCTTAAACCACTTTGTGGATCCGAAGCCATGGCACGGTGTTCACCTCTACACCTGGCACATCTTGCATCACTGTCTGTGTATCGATCGTGTCCCTCCAATGAGATTCTGTGCATCTAGAGGGCAGACACTTGTCCTATTCACTTTTGTATTCTTGACAGTATTACCTTGAGGCTTTGCAGAGAAGGGACTCAATCTGAGAAATATGTGTTAAATTGAAGTGTGTCGAATTGAGTTCAACAGTTCTATTTTACTTCTGGGGAAACTGAGGACCCAGAAAATATATATTAACTCCAAATCCCATCCCAACATGGTCCTCATGGCTAGTTACCAGCAAAGGCAGGATCATGCTCTTGTTCTCCAACTCCAAGACCAGTGGCATGATTGCCAGTGTCCTAGAAGGTTTGCCATGTTTGATGGGGGTGGCAACGAAAGTCATGGCTGCATTTGCGGGGGAGTACCTAATGAGCTGTTTCCATTAGGATGGTTACCTCTGGGTGGCAGTATAGGAATATCTGGACAAAATGAAATCCCATGAGTTTCCTTCTCAGTGTGATCTGGCAAAACAAGCATCATGGTACAGTAGGCACTCATGGGTTCTACAGCATCATCTGAAAGGTTTATCTAGAAGGCCCAACAGGATGGAAAGTCTGTGTGCTTTTAGAAGCTCAGACCCTATTCTCTCTGGCTTCTGTTTGTTCTTCTGTAAAATGAGGGTGTAAGAGCAGGATAGTTAAGAAGGTTAAACATCATGGTCAGGATATCCTCCTACAGATTGAGTGTGTGTTTTGGCTTTTCGCAGCAGGGACGGTATAAGCACCTTAGTGCATTCCTTGAAGAGAAAGCTGAGGCTTAGGAGAGAGTGCGTGGGCTTTTTGGGGACATGGGGTGTAGCCTGCCTTAGACAGTGGAGTGGCCTGCCTTAGGGAAGTTCAGGCAACCTGTATGTGGCACCTGGACCCATGAGGAATCCTCTCACATCAGACCAACAGCACGAGTGAGACCATCAAAGAAGGATTGATTTTCAACAGTTGTCACCATGTGGCCCTAAGAGGTGATGAGCAATGAACTGAAGGGCCCGGGCTCTCTCTGCCTGACTGTGGAAGGGGCATGGCTCCCTTACTGGACTGTAGAAGCCCCCAGCTGTTTGTTAGAAGGGAAGATCAAACAGCTAGTGAGAGCGGAGGCTGGGACTGTGCCCCCTTGGTTCTGCTTTGCCCAGAATGGTCCCCTCTAAGAGCCGGCCCCACCGTGGGGCTTCCCCTCTCCTTTTACTGAGTCTCTCTGTTTCTCTGGTGTGAGGATCATTTCTCTTGCCCTCTTCCAATGTCTTTCCCATCTTCATGGCATCTACTCCTATCTCTTGTCTTTCTCTTTTCCTTGTCCAGTCTTCTGCTACTGATCTTTCCCTCACCCTCCCATGGGAAGCCTCTCTGGTCTTAGTATTGCTAACCTTGCCCTTTCTTTGAACCCTTAATACTCAAATTAATTCTAGGTAAGCAAACATAATCTTTCTCAGATTTTACACAAATATGTTTTCCATATGCAAATAAGTATAATTACATTTTATGCAAGCATATTTTATGTATAATGTTAAATGTATTCTGACATTTATCTCAAAAATTAGTTTCAACTTGTATCAGTCTCTTAAAATCTTCCTGTTTTAATTGTTCTTTGTTTTATGAGAACCCTCAATCATACTTAATTTCTCTGCCTTAATGTAAATTTTATTTGGTTAAAATTCAAGTTAGGCTTTCTGTATCACTAGAGTACTAGAATATAGTAGTTGAAACTACCCCAGTGGTAATACACTCATTCGGAGCAATTTCTTTTTCTCCAGGATCATTATTTTAGTGAATTTTTCAGGTATATCAAAGAGCATTTATCCCTAGGACTACAGATAAGAGCTCAACATACTCCAAGGATTAAAGACAGAAGTAGAAAGAGCAGTGTGAGTGGTGTGTGTGTGCACGTGTGTATGTATGTGTACACACATGTATGCATGTTTGCGGTTGGAGGACAGCTGAGTTACATGATTTCTTGACAGGACTTGACAGGAGATAGCTAAACTAATATTTATGCTAATGAAGGTAAATAAAAATTGGCTTCATTTTTTTCCTTTCCCAAATACTTAACAATTTCATAACCCATTTTAAGTATTTATTATGATTTATTAGAAGTACTGGTTTACCTTGAGAAATCATTACCTGTTTCTCAGTTAAAATCACTCTCCTTAATAACTGATTCTCAAGTCCTTTCATGGTGACGGTAAAATCAATAACTGATGTTTTAGCATTGATCTCAGGGGTAAAGGCAGGGTTGGGTAGCTTCGTGGTAATATACAGTTTAAATGTATCCATGAGATCACATTCCTTATCACCAACTTTCACCTACATCAATTCAAATACCAAATTAAAAACAGCTTAAGCGACAGGACAAGCAATTTGGGGTTAACTTAGGAAAGAATTTACCAGAGGTCAGGGCTGTGAAACTTGAATGAATTGCAAAGGAAAAAGTTATAAGACTTTAATCACTGATCTTAAATAATTCAGATTCGCGGTCCTGCCAGGAGACGTTGTTAACCATGACACCAAACAAATTAAATGAACAAACAAATTAAATGAAAAATTTATCCCTAACAAATGTAGAATAAAGGAAAACTCAGACACATCTCAGATTTGACTGTTTTCCCCCACTAGAGGAAATTGTTTCCTACCGAGGAAATTTGTGGAGTTTAGAGGAAGTGTTTGTTATTTCTCTTTGCATTTCAATCGTATCCAAAGCATATTTGACAACAGAAAGGAATAATGACATTTTCAAAGAAAAACATGCCACCATTTTTTTCCATAAACATGACATTTATCTTAAACACTACAATTTGCAGTATACTATATTAAAAAAACAACTGATTTTGTTATCTGAAATTAAGGTGGAAATTATATCATTTTTAAAGGACTTAAATTTTTTTTCTAAAGATTTTATTTATTTATTTGACAGACAGAGATCACAGATAGGCAGAGAGGCAGGCAGAGAGAGAGGGTGGGGAAGCAGGCTCCCTGCTGAGCAGAGAGCCCAATGCGGGGCTCGATCCTAGGACTCTGGGATCATGACCTGAGCTGAAGGCAGAGGCTTAACCCACTGAGCCACCCAGGCACCCCTAAAGGACTTAAATTTTTAATTAATCTTGGTTCTACATGTGGTTAGAAACCACATCTGTAAGGCATTACCATGCTCTCAAGCACCATGCTTTCACACTACAGAGAAGAATCTCTTCTTTTGAAAGACCTTCAGGAATAAAAATCCTACACCTTCCTTTGGCATGTTAAATACAGCATATTAAAGACTCACATTATGAAGAAAAGTTTTCTAAATAAATCTTTGTTTAATGAGAACATTTGCATTCTGTACTTATTCGGTGATATTTGTGAAATTAAGTTGTCCAAAGTGAAAAATCTCCATCAGAAATGCTGTCATTCGTCAAGAAACAAAACCAAAGAAGCCTAAAGGTGGAGAACACTGCCAATTAAGAAAGAAACACTTCTACTGAGAACCATTCATGTTCTCACCAATGATGGGAAACGTGATTCCTCAGCTTCTAGCGAAGTCTATGTTTAGATTGAAAGTTAATACAGAAAGAAATGAACAAATCAATGTCCATAGACTTTATTAAAATGCCATTTTCTCCCTGTGAGAAAATGCAAGCTTTATTATACAGATGAATATATGACTTGTAATTGTAAATTACAAATTGTAAATCCAATTTTCTCAGAGCTGCCAATATATATACATATATAGTGTGTAATACTAATATATTATTATGACCAGACAATGTCTTTCCTTAATATGTTATTTAGTGTCAGCTAAATGGTTACTCTTACCAAAATATTGTTCTCCCGCTGTATTTTTCATATATAATTTTAAAAATAAGAGAAATACTAAATATGAGTTTGGAAATAATTTTTCCAGTGTATCAAATACTACCACCTGAAGCAAAGAACTGCTGCTATGCTCACAAAGATAAGTAGATGTCACCATTGTTCTTTTCTTGTCTTCTTCTTCTTCTTTTTTTTTTTTTTCTTTCCCAAAGCTCACCTTGAATGTGGTGCCTGATTTAATGAAATTCTTTTCTAATACATTATCCAGGACTGGATCCAGCTCTTCACTAATGTCCTCAATGAGAAGGGGTCGGCCCAAGGAAAGGCTGTCCTCCAAGTGTGTGCGGAAATATTTATGGTTCAGAGATGTTACCTAAAAATAAAGGGTTCATTGCTATAGAAATGTGATAAAGGATGTGCTTATTTCCCAGGTGGAGACCAAGAGAATTGTTGCACAAGTGCCTGAGAATTTTAAGGGCGATACAGGATGCTTTATGAAAATAAAAGTAAGGACATTTAATTTTCCAAACTTGGTGAGCTCATGACTTTGTGGAAGCCTTGGAGGAGCAACAGTCTCTCTGATCGGAACAGGAGAATCGAGCAGCACTCCTCAGAGCTTCGCTCCTACACAGAGCACAGAAGTAATCACGGACTAAACCTGCTACATGTACAGTTACAATCACTCAGGGAAAGCAAAGTAACTTTGCAAATTTGCTATATTCATTTATCTCTTCAGGAGCACTCATGAGATCATCAGGTGATTAAAAAAATAGGCATAAGAATGCCAGAAATTATATTTGGAGTCAAACCCAGGGCCCATCCATGTATTCTGCCTCTAATAGTGGCACAATGGAAGAACAGGGTAGATACTTCATTTACAATTTCAATATACAAAATCAACTTAAAAGACTGTATATTCACTTTATTTATTTATTTATTTTAATTAGAATTCTGAATACTGGTGGGGCCCACTGTTTTAGTTCAGTGTTTGCTGAGTAGTTAAAATAGATACACAGGGGGCACCTGTGTGGCTCAGTCAGTTAAGCACCTGCCTTTGGCTCAGGTCATGATCTCAGGGTCCTGGGATCAAGCCCTGCATCATGTTCCCTGCTCAGCAGAGAGCTTGCTTCTCCCTCTGACCCTCCCCGCATCATGCTCTCTGTCTCTGTCTCTGTCTCTTTCTCTCGGTCTCTCAAATAAATAAATAAAATCTTAAAAAAAAAATAGACACACTGGGCTGATTGATCTTTGCATTGGCCAAATGGCTTTGAACTCTGACTTCTCCTGTGATTCCCTCCCCTGCCTAAATTGGAGGATTACTGAAGGTTCAGCCCTCAACTCTCTGTCTCCTTATACTTTACATCTGGATTCTGCTACTGTCTCTATGCGGCTGTGAGTGCTCATCTTAAGACACAAGGAAGATCTCTGGGACAGCAGGTGATTAAGGGAGTGGAATTAAAAGATATCATCTCTCACTTGCTATGAAAAAAAGATGCGGAATTAAAAATTAAATAAGTCTACTCTTTCCTGTTTTGGATAAAAAGGGAAATAACTAAAAGAAAAAATTCTGCACATGAAGGAATTTGTTTCCCTGGATGGATAGCTTTATTTACACAAATGATGAGCTGTGAAAGACCTCATTATGAGTTGATAAGGTAAATAAATCTAAACAAAGAGCTTTAACCAGCTTATTAAACAAGATGAAACAAGATCCCAATGAGACTAAGTATAATTGTCCTGCTCTGTTTCCTAAGGAGTAAATTCTGTTTTTGTGATTTGCTTCCTAAGTGTGATGGTTAATATTACATGTCAACTTGATGGGGGTAAGGGATGCCCAGAGAGTTGGTACACATTATTTTAGGTTCTCTGTGCGGGTGTTTCCAGAATAGACTGGCCTTGGAATAGTAGACTGAGTAAAGAAGATCACCCTCACAGGTCTTTGTGTGGGCTTTAGCCAATCCACTGAGAGCCTGTATAGAGCCCAAAGATGGAAGAAGAGCAAATTTGCTCTCTGCTTGAGCTGTGACCTCCATATTCTCCTGCCCTTGGACATCAGCTACTGGTTCTTGGGTCTTCAGATTTGAACTGGGACTTATACCACTGACTCCCCTGGTTCGCAGACCTTCAGAGTTTAGACTGGGACTACCTTCTAAACTCATGACCAGTCTGCCTGGAACTGTAGCTTGTAGACAGCAGATTATGGGATTTCTTAGCCTCCCCAAACCCATGAGCCAAACTGTCATAATAAATCTTTTTCTAGATATCTGTATTTATTTTTTTATTTTTATTTTTATTTTTTATTATTATGTTCAATTAGCCAGCCTATGGTACATCAATAGTTTTTGATGTAATGTTCAACGATTGAGTTGAGTATTTTCTTTTAAAAGACTTTATCTATTTCATTTTTGAAAGAGAGCGAGAGAGAGAGAGAGAGCGCACATGAATGGGGGGGAGGGGCAGATAAAGAAGCAGACTCCTTGCTGAGCAGGGAGCCTAATGTGGGGCTTGATCCCAGGACCCCAGGATCATGACCTGAGCCAAAGGCAGATGCTTAACTGACTGAGCCAACCAGGAACCCTTTCACCTGATTTTCTTGTGTAGAAACACTATGTGGTAGCTACCATCAGAGCCTGGGTCACCTGCACAGAGACTCTGGTGTTGGGTCTTTACAAGGTGGTCAGTGAATTCTTTTTTTTTTCTTTTAAGATTTTATTTATTTATTTATTTATTTGACAGACAGAGATCACAAGTAGGCAGAGAGGCAGGCAGAGAGAGAGAGGAGAAAGCAGTCTCCCCGCTGAGCAGAGAGTCTGATGCAGGGCTCAATCCCAGGACCCTGGGATCATGACCTGAGCCGCAGGCAGAGGCTTTAACCCACTGAGCCACCCAGGTGCCCCGTCAGTGAATTCTTTACAGGGAAACTGTACCTTCTCTTTCTGTAAGTCATAGCTGAAGGTTCTGGAGAGAGTGTTGAAGGTGGCCTTGGCAAAGCTGCCACAGTGGAATGCAGTCCTGGACATACGAAACATGTTTTGTTTTTATTTATAAAGTGTTTCCTTTTCATTTTGTTTTCCTTCCCAAGTAAGGAAATACTATTTTTGTTTCGTTCTGTTCTCATTTATGTGTGTTTGTGCATGTAGTTATCCAAACATTTAAAAATATAACGACTCCTAAGTAAGGAGACTAGAGTTCAATCTCCTTATGTTCCAGGAGTTGATGGTTTTAAAATGTGTCGGTATCTCTGGCATATTTCTATTACTTCCTCAAGAAGATTCCTGAGACTGGGTGACATCAGGAAGGGCATCATCAAGGTCTAGCAAGGAGCTTAATGCCAAAATGGAGAGACAAAGCTATGATCAGGAAAATCAAGAGTAGGAGGAGTAGGGAGGTGGACAGTCAGTAGAGGCAAGAGGAATGGAACAGGGGACATTCTGCAGCTACACTGGGTCCAGGAGCTGAAGTTCAGGGGCAGGAATGCTCTGGTACATGCTACTCGTGCTTTCCTTTTGTAAAGACCACTCCTCAGATGCTACATTCCCATTGGCTTCATTTCCCTTAACTCTCCTCCTCTGCTGACACCCTCTTTCTGGGGTTTCTCTGGGTTTTCCAAATAAACAGATTGGTGCATTGTATCCTGGAAGATCAGTGAGCTGGGAGTATCTCAGGGGTGTCCTTGAGCATGGGGCAGCTTCCACCTGTCAGGGAAGCCCTCATCTCAGAAGGAAATCGTCCAGTATTACACTGGGGAGTGGTGTTTGTTGTAGGCTTTTGGTAAATGCTCCTTATCTGATTAAGGAAGAGCCCTCCTATTCTTAGTTTGTGGGAGGTTTTATCATGAATGGGTGTTGAATTTTACCAAGTGTTTTTCTGCATTAATCAAGACGATCACATGATTTTCCTGTTTTTTTTTCCCCTTGTAATGATGGCACACTTTGATTCCTTGAAATTCAATATCTGAATTCTTACTCTATAGAGAAAACAGTGCAGAAAACAAAAATAAAAATCTTGCCAGCAAGAAGTTTACAATACAGTAAAGACAAAAGACAAATGTGCAATGAACAGTATTGAAGACAGACCTTAAGTCCACATGAGAAATCTAAACAAGACATTGTGAGTATTTAGGACAGGCTATTTTAAACTGAGGACACAGGGAAGTCTTGACAAAGGTACTGCTGGATGTGGACTCAGAAGAACTCAGAAGGACTCAGAAGAACACTCAAGATATCTATCTGGGATGTAAGTGAAGGGGGCAATAGGGTAGGGCAAAAGACATGTTGGCTAGTAGAAGAGCATAAGCAAAAATATGGAGGCAGGAAACTTAGAACTCTGAGAACATTGCCTGGGAAATAGAATAGTCTGTATTGGTTGAAATATCGATGGTAAATCTGAGATTGGAATCCTGCCTTTGTCTACCTCTATCTTAAAATTAATATCTTATTATGGGGCGCCTGGGTGGCTCAGTCAATTAAGCATCTGACTCTCAATTTCAGCTCAGGTCATGATCTCAGGGATATGAGATTGAGCCGTACATCAAGTTCTGCACTAGGCATGGAGCCTGCTTAAGATGTTCTTTCTCTCCCTTGCCCTCTGCCCCTCCACTCCTCTCTCTCTCTAAATTAATTAATTAATTAATTAAATTAAAAATAAACACCTTATTAGACCCCAAGTCTTTTTTTTTTAAAGATTTTATTTATTTATTTGACAAACAGAGATCACAAGTAGGCAGAGAGGCAGGCAGAGAGAGAGGGAAGCAAGCTCCCTGCTGAGCAGAGAGCCTGATGCGATGCGGGTCTCGATCCCAGGACCCTGAGATCATGACCTGAGCCAAAGGCAGAGGCTTTAACCCACTGAGCCACCCAGGCATCCCTACACCCCAATTCTAAAACTGGACTGCACAATGCCGTAAAGTACCATGGGCCTGAGCTAGGCTGGAGCAAATATCCTTAAACCAAGGAGTCATGAGTTCTATTTTTGCTGCTTTCTTGTAAGTCTAAACTCAAGGCCCAGAATAAAAGCCACATGCAAAATTGGCAACAGCTGAAGAGCCAGGGAAAGGGATAGACAGGAGAATGCATCATAAGAGAACACAAAATAGAGAAAATAATCAGAGCCCTTGCCCCAAATCACTGTTAAAAAAAAACTCAAGGGTATAAATTAACAAACAATTATCAGATGACAACTTTATGACTGGCAGAATCAACTAAAATTTTGGGAAAACTTCATGATTTTAAGAAAGCTTTCCCGTACACCAAATGGTACGTACCTGCAAGTCATTTTCTCTTTCCTTGGATTTAATCCAAGTTTTGCCTTGAGTCTGTGGGTCTATGAGGAGTGGGTATCTGGTGGCCTTCGTCACAATTATGCCATTCTGAATTGAGAGGTCATCTCCTGGTAATCCCTGCAGACCCCACTCCCCAATCTAAGTAATAAGAAACGGATATGGCCAGTCAGAGGAGAACAAGACTGCTTTCATAGTAATTAAGTGTCACAATATTAGAAGAATTTAATACTGGGATACATATTTTTTTTCCATTGAGACTCTGAAATGGATACTTAGAAAAAAAAAAACTTACAAATGTGAACCAAATAACATTCACCTAAAAAAATAAATTTATAATCTAATGAATCCTTTAATGACCCAAGATTAGGACTTAGTCCCTTATGCTACATTTTTTTAAAATTTATGAGAGAATATGGTAAAATCTGTGGATTTTTGAAGCATGGTTGCTAAACATTCAGAGAACATAGGGGCTTAAAATACGGTAAGCCTGGGTGAGTGGTGGGAACCAGGCTAGGCAGGGTTAGTGGAAAGAATGCATGGAAATGCCTAGAACGATAAGCACCAAGGGTTAAACCCCTGAAGCTTCCCCTTCCTGCCCTTTGGCTTTGTTCACTTGGAGGGCAGGATTGGTATAGCTGGAGGCAGAGAAATTAGGAGAGATAAAATATTATATTGGCAGGTGCTCATCAATGACATTTAAAAAATAAATATTTCCTGGGGCGTCTGGCTGGCTCAGTTGGAAGTGCGTGCGACTCTTGATCTTGGGGCGGTGAGCTGGAGTCCCATGTTAGGGGGTAGAGATCACTGAGAAATAAATAACTCAACTTAAAAAAAAATCCTCCCTAATTATGAGAGAATTGCCAGCCTGCCTTCCCATGGTCAATAAAATCACCGGCGATCCAATGAATCCACCAGCCTCCACCCTCATTAAATTATCCCAGCAGCCCCCAAAGGCCATAATTAATAAGGAATACCCGGGCCCACTTTGCCTCATCAGTGTCCACTGCATCTTTAATACATTACCTAGTCCCTGGAAACAGGCAGTTGAACACTGTTTGAATTGGAAAACATTAATTTTTTAACTTTTAAATACGATAACAGGGAACTAATAGCATGGCTTCCCAAAGGAAACGGCCACTGGGGAACTTATTTACAGATCAGAAAGCAGCTCATGAATACAAATTGCCTGGAAGGCATTTAATGCCAGAGGAAATCTGCCAGAGACACTGAAAACTGAAAGTGGCATCAATTCCCAGCAAGGAAGGTTAGTGTCATGGGGCCATCACGCAGTGATACCAGAATGTACTGATGTGCTATGCTCTTGGACACGACGAAAAGATGGTTCATGATCCAAAGAAGATTACTACCAGTACTTATGGCCTAGCTAATGCCTATAATTACCTAAAACATTTGAAAGAGTTTGAGAGACATTTGAGAGACTTAATAGGAGTGGTGCAAATAATGGAAAGTTAAAATAAGAGCTCAGTATTAGCAAGCCTATAATTCATGATCTTTTTTTTTGAAGTCTTTATTTTTTTTTAATGTACTCTCCACCCACCATGTGGGTCTCAAACTCATGACCCTGAGATCAAGAGTTGCACTTTCCACTAACTGAGTCAGCCAGGCACCCCCATCCTCCAGCTCACAGCAGTGCCGTAATATTAATTTGAAAGCAAATTTTCTTAAAACTGAAAGGAACTTTTATACCAAAAAGAAAGGTTGCTTTTTCATTAATTCTTAAGTATTTTCAAAACAGTCTTTTCAATTGAATGAAAAAAGAAAAAAAAAGGTAGGTGTACCGTGATTTCTCAGTGAGTAAGGTTGGAATTCAAAGAATATTATGAAGAAAGTGACACTCACCGTTGGGGGATCCACCAACATTGAAATAAGATTCAGGTTTTCTGTGAAAGGAATCTTCCGAGCTCTCAGCTCTATCTCCCATTGATCTTTAAGCAAATAGTTCCTAAATATCTGATTGAAAGGACCAAGGTAGGAAAGGAATCCAGTGCACAACAGAATATCACCTACAAGTCTGTGGGGAAAGGAGACAACGTGAGTCACCTAACACATTCACTCTCTCCCATTAATGAGTCAGAAAGGCCACAGTTCAGCTTTGTTTTCTTACTAGGCAAAATCCTTCTCCGTTCCCTGCTTAACACTTGGTAACCAGACATGGAGAGACCATGCAAAGGGAGCCCCCAAAGTGCCCGGGTGGCTCAGTTGGTTAAGTGACTGCCTTCAGCTCAGGTCATGATCCTGGGATCCTGGGATCGAGTTCCACATCGGGCTCCCCACTGCTCTACAGGGAGCCTTCTTCAACCTCTGCCTGTCATTCCCCTTTCTTGTTCTCACTCTCTCTCTGTGCAAATAAAATAAACAAAATCTAAAAAAAAAAAAAAAAAAAAAAAAACCTTAAAAAAAAAAAAGGAGCCCCCAAACCCAAGTGGTGGTAGTAGGAGCCTCATTTGGGGTAGGCCAAGGAGCAAGAGAGAAACAGCTTCCTTCAAGCCTGTAGGTCCAGAGTCTTGACTCCTAAGAAGGAAAGTATCCTTTTCCCATGTCATGCTTTGGTCCCATTCAGACTCAGTCCTCATAAATATTTCCTTCTCCCCCTCCGACTCTCCCTCTCCTCCTCCCACTTCTTGCTATTCTCTGCCTCTTCCATTCCCCTCTCTTCCAGTTTTCTGAGAACACCAATAGACGCTACGACAAGACACCCTGGTACTTAGAGCAACTGATCCACATGTTCAAGATCACTGCGGTGAAGAGTGCAGAACTGGAGAAATTAGGTAGACGGTTCTGGCAGATCCAAACAATATCGGAAGCACTCTTGGGGTGCCCAGGGAGCTCAGTTGGTTAATCATCCGACTTTTGATTTCAGCTAAGGTCATGATTACAGGGTCGTGAGATTGAGCCCTGCATTGGGTTCTGCACTGGGCAGGGAGCCTGCTTAAGACACTCTCTCCCTCTCCATCTGCACCTGCCCCTCACCCCCCACAAACAAAAACAGAAACAGCAACAACAACAAAGAGAAGCACTTGTGTTCTGAAAACCTACATTGCTGAACCAAACTTGAGATTAAAAATGTTTCACAACCATTTAATCTGTTTTACTGAGAGTGGGTAACCTCCGCTGTAAGACTCGGAAATGGATGTACGGAAATGAAGGAGCAAAGGGCTCCACCTGGGAGATGTATTTTATTTTCTCTCATGTCACAGAGAAGTGGTGTTTTGGGGTGATGACTAAGAAGGAAAGCAATTGTAACCAAGGCCAAAATTTATACCTATTAATCTGAGCTTTGAATTCTTTGCTTTGCTGAGTCCACCGGACCTTTTCTCCACTCAGCCCATCGATGAGGGTAGAAGCTGCCTGCATCTTTTTCCGGCACATATCTGCATCGTTTACCAAATCCTACATTCAGAAAGGGAGAATATCCCAAAGAACTTTTTTAAGTGTTTAATCAAACATCCATTGTATTCACACATAAAAACATAGGGAAGAATTTCTTAGTTTGCAAAATAAATATAATAGTCTAAAAAAGCAATGTGAGTGAAACTTTACATATTAAATTCTGGTAATTAACCCACAATGTAGTTATTTTAACCTTACAAAATCTCAAGGAAAGAGATTTTGTGAGAGAGAATGCAAATCACTAAATTAATACAGCATTTCTAGTCCGTGTTTTCAAAACAGAATCAAATCAATAAAATACACCATCTTAGGTCTTGGATTTAATAGTTCTCAGTTCTTGGAAGTTCACAAAGTGATTTTTTTTCCTCCCAGGAAATTCTACACAACAGTGATGTGCTGCACCCAACTTGTATCAACTCACCAGAGCCAACCATTACATTTTAGAAGACTTGGGGGCTAATGTCGAACACAGACATTATTAAATAATTAAATCATATAAACTTGCACTTACAGAAACTACATTACAAGCAAAGGTAATGGATAATCAAAACTCATCACCTCCTAATAATTCACTACAGTTTTGGATGATCTATGTGCTTGCGATCATGTCCGCTGTACCCGCATGGTGCTATATGGTTGGGGTGCAGGATATAACAAGGCAAGATACACAATTGTGCCCTGCTGTGCAGCTGTTTCCAAATCTGTACTCAGTGTCAGGACATTGGTAATTTGGAACGGACAGTGGTGGGAGGACCTACACCACAGAAATCAGCAAACAGGGCAAATCATGGCTTTTCTCCCCCCGCCTCTGATCCTATTGGTACCAGACCACCACTGCCTACAACCTATCCTACAAGGTTGTATTACGAACCCTGCCTGATAGACGAAACTTGATTAATTGCCTCCAACTGCCCCATGATTATGCACCTGCACTGGATCACAAACCGACTTTTTTAACCTCCAAATCAGGACCCTTTGGGTATGACATCCCAGCTTTCTCTTACCAAAAATGATTATTAAAAACACACCAAAAAAAAGCCCTTAGAGAGACGCCTGGGTGGCTCAGTCGGTTAAACCACTGCCTTCGGCTCAGGTCTTGATCCTGGGGTCCTGGGATCAAGCCCCAAATCAGGCTCCTTGCTCAGCGGGGAGCCTGCTTCTCTCTCTGCCTTTGCCTGCCACTCTGCCCACTTGTGCTCTCTCTTTCTCTATCTCTGACAAATAAATAAATAAAATCTTAAATAAATTAAAAAAAAAAGACCTTTGAGTGCCAAAAATCCCAAACAGGTAGCCATATCCTGTGAAGGACAGTCACGTATCTATTTCCTTTTTGTCATCAACATTTACCTAACTTCTATATACAATACACGCTTTCAAACAATGTTAACACCTCATTTCTGCAATTTTATAGATTTAATCTCACCATTTTCTCACTCATGGCTGCATCAAATTTCGCTTGTACTTTATCCAGCTCAGCTTGTTTCTCATCGAGCAGTGCTTGCGCCTTCCCCAGCTCAATATTAGCAACTGCCAGACGGCCCTCCTGCTTGGCCAGGTTAGCCTTAAAAGGAAGAAGAGGTCATTGCATGGAGTGGTAGCAGGTCTGCAAAATATTTTTTATTTTAATTGATAAATAATAACACAGATTACACAATTTTTGCCCAAGATGGCATTTTTAAAATTATTTATTTTTTTATTAACATATAATGTATTATTAGTCCCAGGGGTACAGGTCTGTGAATCACCAGGTTTACACACTTCACAGCACTCACCATAGCACATACCCTCCCCAATGTCCATAACCCCACCACCCTCTCTCTACCCCCTCCCCCAGGCAACCCTCAGTTTGTTTTGTGAGATTAAGAGTCACTTATGGTTTGTCTCCCTCCCGATCCCATCCTGTTTTATTTATTCTTTTCCAACCCCCCAAACCTCCCGCGTTGCATCTCCATTTCCTCATATCAGGGAGATCATATGATAGTTGTTTTTCTCCAATTGACTTACTTTGCTAAGCATAATACCCTCTAGTTCCATCCACGTCATCGCAAATAGCAAGATTTCATTTCTTTCGATGGCTGCATAGCATCCCATTGTATATATATACCACATCTTCTTTATCCATCTGCCTGTTGATGGACATCTAGGTTCTTTCCATAGTTTGGCTATTGTGGACATTGCTGCTATAAACATTCGGGTGCACATGCTCCTTCGGATCACTATGTTTGTATCTTTAGGGTAAATACCCAGTAGTGCAATTGTTGGGTCATAGGGTAGCTCTATTTTCAACTTTTTGAGGAATCTCCATGCTGTTTTCCAGAGTGGTTGCACCAGCTCGTGTTCCCACCAACACTGTAGGAGGGTTCCCCTTTGTCCAAATTCTTGCCACCATCTGTCATTTCCTGACTTGTTAATTTTAGCCATTCTGACTGGTGTGAGGTGGTATCTCATTGTGGTTTTGATTTGTATTTCCCTGATGCCGAGTGATGTGGAGCATTTTTTAATGTGTCTGTTGGCCATCTGGATGTCTTCTTTGCAGAAATGTCTGTTCATGTCCTCTGCCCATTTCTTGATTGGATTATTTGTTCTTTGGGTGTTGAGTTTGTTAAGCTCTTTATAGATTTTGGATACTAGCCCTTTATCTGATATGTCATTTGCAAATATCTTCTCCCAATCTGTCAGTTGCCTTTTGGTTTTGTTAACTGTATCCTTTGCTGTGCAAAAGCTTTTGATCTTGATGAAGTCCCAATAGTTCATTTTTGTGCTTGTTTCCCTTGCCTTTGGCGATGTTCCTAGAAAACATTGCTGCGGCTGAGGTTGAAGAGGTTGCTGCCTGTGTTCTCCTCAAGGATTTTGATGGATTCCTGTCTCACACTGAGGTCCTTCATCCATTTTGAGTCTATTTTCATCTATGGTGTAAGGAAATGGTCCAGTTTCATTTTTCTGCATGTGGCTGTCCAATTTTCCCAACACCATTTGTTGAAGAGACTGTCTTTTTTTTTCCATTGGACATTCTTTCCTGCTTTGTTGAAGATTAGTTGACCATAGAGTTGAGGGTCTATTTCTGGGCTCTCTATTCTGTTCCATTGATTTATGTGTCTGTTTTTGTGCCAGTACCATACTGTCTTGATGATGACAGCTTTGTAAAAGAGCTTGAAGTCTGGAATTGTGATGCCACCAACTTTGGCTTTCTTTTTCAATATTCCTCTGGCTATTTGAGGTCTTTTCTGGTTCTGTATAAATTTTAGGATTATTTGTTCCATTTCTTTGAAAAAAATGGATGGGATTTTGATAGGGATTGCATTAAATGTGTAGATTGCTTTAGGTAGCATAGACATTTTCACAATATTTGTTCTTCCAATCCAAGAGCATGGAACATTTTTCCATTTCTTTGTGTCTTCCTCAATTTCGTTCATGAGTACTTTATAGTTTTCTGAGTATAGATTCTTTCCCTCTTTGGTTAGGTTTATTCCTAGGTATCTTATGGTTTTGGGTGCAATTGTAAATGGGCCTGATTCCTTAATTTCTCTTTCTTCTGTCTTGTTTTTGGTGTAAAGAAATGCAACTGATTTCTGTGCATTGATTTTATATCCTGACACTTTACTGAATTCCTGTACAAGTTCTAGCAGATTTGGAGTGGAGTCTTTTGGGTTTTCCACATATAGTATCTTATCATCTGCAAAGAGTAATAGTTTGACTTCTTCTTTGCCAATTTGGATGCATTTAATTTCTTTTTGTTGTCTGATTGCTGAAGCTAGGACTTCTAGTACTATGTTGAATAGCAGTGGTGATAATGGACATCCCAGCCGTGTTCCTGACCTTAGCGGAAAAGCTTACAGTTTTTCTCCATTGAGAATGATATTTGCGGTGGGTTTTTCATAGATGGCTTTGATAATATTGAGGTATGTGCCCTCTATCCCTACACTTTGAAGAGTTTTGATCAGGAAGGGATGCTGTACTTTGTCAAATGCTTTTTCAGCATCTATTGAGAGTATCATCTGGTTCTTGTTCTTTCTTTTATTAATGTGTTGTATCACATTGATCGATTTGCGGATGTTGAACCCACCTTGCAGCTCTGGAATAAATCCCACTTGGTTGTGGTGAATAATCCTTTTAATGTACTGTTGGATCCTACTGGCTAGTATTTTGGTGAGAATTTTTGCATCTGTGGCCCAAGATGGTATTTAGAGGCTTAAGTGTGTTCAATTGGGGAAGCAAAGGGTGTTGGAGATACTCCATTAAAGTTCTATTTTTTTCTTTTTCTTTTCCTTTTTTTTTTTTTTTCCTAAGTAGGCTCCACATCTAGCATGGAGCCCAGTGCAGGGCTCAATCTCATGACCCTGAGATCAAGACCCTCATGAGCTGAGATCAAGAGTTGGACACTTAATGGACTGAGCCTCCCAGACACCCCTCTCTTTTTTCTTTTAATTATTAATGTTCAATTTAAAAAAATGGAAAAAAACCACAACAATGCACAGAAAGGATAACAGAAATTATCTCTGATTTACCCAGAGACAGTCTCAGTATTGTGTTAAGAGGGTGATAACTGGCATTTTCTAGTTTTTTTCTTTTACACTTAATATAAGGTAATCATTTCCTCTTAAACGTGTCCTTAAACAATTTTTCCTCGAACATTGGTAGTATGGCTGCCCTAATATCACATTATTTGGATGTATTATAATTTACCTAACCTTAGCCCTACTTTTAGACATCCCCTCCCACCATTTTTAATTATTATAAACAAAGTTATTGGGCATACAGACATTTTGGATTGTTTCCTTCTCAAGGATTTTTTGAAGTGAACTTACTGTAATGGTAGATTTTTCATCTTTTTTCTAACTCCTAGAGCATGGACTTAGAAATTATGTTTCTTAGAAATGATTGGTTTCTTAGAAATTCAAAAAAATTGGTAAAGTATAATAGCCCTAAAGCTTTCTGGGGTAGAAGTTTTTTGATAACATTCTCATTTTATTTCTCAATACTTATTTAAATTTAGTCCTCTTTTGCAGGAAATTTTAATTTAAATAATATTAATAGTATTGTTATTAAATTTAATTTTTCTAGTGTATTTACATATAACTTTAAAATTTGTTTTCTAATTATTTAAATCCATATACCTGTGATTATACATATTTTCTTCTTGATATTTTCCAAGAATATATTTTTTATATTTTGTTTTTGCAAAGCAACAATTCTTCAATTCTGCCACTTTTCTCTAATTTTTAATGTTATTTTTATTAGCTCTATTCCACTTTCCTTAAGCTTTGTGTGTACGTATATTTATAAGTAAGTAGGTACCATTGTGTTTAATTAAAGAGCTAAGATAGTGCCATTGGGCTACATCACAAAAGCTTTGGCAACTAACTTTCGTTATCATTTCCTAAAAAGAAGTTACTGGCTTCTTCTTTTTTTTTTTAATGCAAACTTTCTAATTTTATTGCTTATCAGATAATGAGGCTTCAGCAATTTCTGCTTTTGGGAACCAAATCAAGATCTTCTTTACTGTTGAGTATGATCAATTTTTGTAAATGTTTCTCAGTCACTAGAAGTAATTTTATAATCTTTGTTCATATTCAAGAAAGTTCAATGCAGCTATTCAACCTTAAAAATGATACAGTGTAAAATCTCTATGTAATTATTAGTTTATGCCTGCTAAAGACTGACTACATAATTTTCAGGAGTGAAACAAAGTTAAAAATGTGGGCCCATTATTAAAAAATTATGGAGAACTTCAACAAAGTGACAGCAGAGCATTAAGCCAAGCATACACCCTTCTAAACCAGGGGTCCTGTGTGAACAGGTCACACACCCACAAAACCAGACTTCTCCACAATCTCAAATTATAATATTATTTTTGTTAATTTCCACTTACAATATTAAAGCCTTTTACTTTTTGTAATTTGATAATATTTTATTTATTACAAAAAGCATTATTACAATTAAGTCTCACTGTGGATCATACTTTTTAATAAAAATTAACTCCATTCTTCTGAGTTCATTTTTTCTTAAATTCTATATCCCTTCGTATCTTGAGTGGATTCCTACATTTTCTCATCATTTCCCTTTATTAAAACGTTTTAATTTTCAACACATTTTCTATTTTTCTCCAAGTTACCTATATGGAGAGTTTTAAAAGGTAGCCGTTTTCTATAGGGTTTATTATGACAATCAGCAACCCCCTGCCCACCTGCTCATCATTTTCCACTCCAAGGAGCAACCACTTTCAACTTTCAGCTTTATGTGGGGGCGGAGGGCAGGAGGGTAGTAAGCGTCAGGGTAATGTATTTCATGAACCCTTTGCACTCCTGCGAATGCTCCCTCAGACCGGAAGAACAGTCTGGCACAGTGTAAATGGTGTATGCGTGCTTGCGCGTGCGTGCGTCCACGTGCATGCGCGTGTGGATGCATGCGTGTACATACCGCTTACTCCTTAAGTCACGTCCTTAAGAACGTCTTTTTGTTCCTCTTATACCTGAAGGTCAGCTTGGCCAGTTCTTGCATTCTTGGGTCACCACAATTTCCTCAATACTCTGCACATATTTTCCTATTACATTCTAATATTTAGGGTTGCAGGAAGTCTGTGCCATCCTGATTTCCCTTCTGCAACCTTTTTTGATTTTGACTGATCATTTGTTTCTTAGATACATATAAGGGTTTTCCCCCCTTACCTTTCAAATTTAAAACATTTCTGGGTGTTGAGCTTTATTTTTATAAACTTTGTTGGTAATATAGTAATCAAATTCTACCTCCAAACCTAATCTCTTTAAACTTTAAAGAAATGGCAAGTTTTCTTTTATGACAGCTTAATTATTGCTGGCAATGAATCCATTTCCTGTTTAAGTTAACAAGTTGGTTTTGATTTCTTGTCTGCAATGCCAAGAAACACTAATCAGAGGTAAATAAAACAAGAAATGTGAGAGAACATGAAGAAAATAGAAAATTTAGTCAAAATTATGCTTTGTCTTTTCATAGGAGTAATACCAGAGATAGATTTTATTAAACATTGATTTCCTAGGAGAAGGAGGGAAACTCTTACCTTCAGAGGCAACACTTCTCTATTGATACCATAAAATGTTGCCATAGCAAGGGTCCAAGATAGCAGACCAGCCACATTCCCACAGACTTTTTTGGCATTTTCCAAAGAATAATCATCCATGTTAAAATATGGCTGCAGTAACTCAACAGTCTCTTCATTTATAGTATCCTTGGGGAACTGCTGGAGGCTCCACAGGAACCCTGTTGCACTCATCAACTGAAAAATAGCATTACAACCCGTAAGCTCTGGGAGTAAATAAATACTTTCTTCCTGAGTTAGCATGTAATTCTAAATTGAATTTTTTCAAAGACGTAATGATTGATACACTCTTAAACATACAAATCAAGACTATGACGGTAGTCAGCCTAAATCTCTAAGTTGCAAATTGTCTTCCTGTGACTGTGGTGAAAGAATAAAGAAGAAAAGATGTGTAAGTTTCCTGTCCAGTGCATGCATCCAAATGCCACCAACCATATAAGCTCTCTTTTGGAGACTGGGTTGGGTGACATCAAGAGTGTGGCAAGGAGTGCCTGCATGGTTCCATCGGTTAAACATCTGCCTTCAGCTCAGGTCATGATCCCAGGGTCCTGGGACCCAGCCCTGCATCAGGCTCCGTGCTCAGTGGGGAGCCTACTTCTCCCTCTTCATCTGCCACTACCCCCTGCTTGTGCTCTCTCCTTCTCTCTCTCTGTCAATAAATAAATCTTTAAAAAAAAAAAAAGCCTCTGGTTTTAAACACTTTTTACAAAAAGAAACCATTCAGCTTTACAATCTTTCCCTACTTACACTTTGGGAAATGCAATCTAAGAAAAAGTCTTCAGCACACAATTATCAATTACTGCCTACCAGCTTGTGTGGTCTATATTGAAGGTCCTGGGCTGGGAAAATCTAATGCACCTTTAGGACTTGCAAAGATTTTTTTTACTTACTTTTAATGACTCTCCCCAGGAAGGCTTGCAGCAAGGTTTTTCTGGATCCATAGTAACTGGGTCAATTTTCTTTTGAAATAGTAGCAGGACACAGTCCATGATTCTCATAATAAGATGCGGGGGCTTGGCAAGTTTCCTGACTGTGGCAATATCATTTGGTTTGATAGTCTGTATTTGGGATTAGGAATCAATATATCATTTTGTTGAGTAGTATTAATAATCATATTGATATCTAATGCTTTTAAACAATGAAAGTAGAAAGCTTTAAAAGGTACTTTCTCCCTAACCCCTGACATTATCCCCTTAAGGACTTGGACTCCAAGATTTTCGCATTATGCTTTTTTCATTGTTATCTTGGGATTTCTATTAGTTTTTATTCTCTTTTCTCCTGTTGCCCTCAACTAATTGCTGTAGAATATCACTACCATTCATTGCCCTCCACCTCAAGTCTATGTTGGCAACAAGCCTCATTGATGGGTAACATTCAGGTAACTTGTAACTTCAGAGCACATACTCTAAGTGTGGTAGGAAAAGAGGAGCACAGGAACCCTGTGGCACTTTCTGAATAACGGAAACCTCACCTTCAGTGTTCATTTTAAGGGCAGCCCTATCAAAGGAAGGGGGAGAAATTCAAAGGAGAAAAGAGAAGTTATTACAACATATGGCTCACAAAAATATTTTTCCATGTTTCTATCTGTCAGTGGGGCTTGGAATAAGACGTTAGCTGACATTCAAGGCAAGAAGGATTGGAACATAACATGATCAATAAAATCCCCTAAGACTTGTTTGTTCAGTGATTTCTCTTTCTTGTATATTGTTGTAGTACTCATAAAGGGAGTGGGGGTGGAGAATGTGTCCTGATCATTGTCACAATTTTATTAAATGATTATCATAAATCTAGTTACTCAATAAATACAGGCATCCTCCCATTTTTCAAAAAAAAAAAAAAAGAAAGAAGATAAAGGAAAATAGCCCTGTCCTCATAATAAAAGAAAGCACAATTACCCTAAACTAGAATTGTCATTATGCTAGAAGCAGAGGGGTGACAGGAAACATGAGGGTGAACCAGAAGAGTCAAAACCTTCTTGGAAGGGATGAGCCTGGTCCTGGAGAATGAATCTTATTAAGCAATAAAGGTTAGGGAAGGCATTCCTGGTAGAGGGAGAGACACATTTAAACAGACCGTGGTTCTTCCAGAAGCCTGTGGGTGTTTCTGCATGGCTGGACCATACTGTGTGTGGAGACAGAATGACAGAAGCACTCAAGAGGTAGACAGGAGCCCAGTTACCAGTTGCAATGGCGGCACTGATATTTACTAAGTACTTTCTGTGTGCCCAGCAAACTGTATTCATTACTTTTAATGCTTACATCGATCCTTCAAGGATCAATGAGGAATTATAATCCCCACAGAGATCCAAAAAAGTGAAGTAAATTTATTCCAGATCATCTATTTAAGGAGTGGTGGTTGCAAGAGGCAACTATAGGTTGTCCCCCAGCTGTGGGCTCCTAGCCACGGGCCTTATCCTAAGACCCTCCAGAAGCCGCGAGAAGATTTTTAAAAAGCACATAAAGTAATCTGGAGGGGATGCTTTGGAGGAATTGGGGAGGCTGTCTATATAATCAGAATCCCTTACGCCATTGTTCAGGCCATGAATCACTCGCATTATTTCTCAGCTCTCACGGAAAGCTGATTTGTGGAATGAAACTAACAAGTTATAAGAACTGAAGACTTAAAAAAAAATTAGAATTCAGAATATTGAACCAACAGAAACATTTGTCTTCAGACTCAGAGATTATCAATCACATTAGAATTCCATTCAGTTTTCAGATTCTAGAAGCTGCGCAGTGACTTTCGCAGAAGGACCCAGGGAACGGGCTGGGACCGGCGCTGAGAGGGGTAACAGCGCATGCTCACATTCAGGGCCGCCTCTGCTTCTTCGAGGGCGGGTTTGGCCGCCTCCAGCTTGGTCTCTGCTTTTACTTTCTCACTGTCAATTTCATCCACAATTTTTTGAGCTTTGTCTTTCACCTCCTGCACTTCGTTTTTCACTTTGGCTGAAGCCTGAGCACTTACCGTGACTTCTGCCAGTACCTGTTAAATTGAAGGGGCAAATAGGTAGCTTTTGAGCAAAATGGACAGATTTGAGCAGTGAAAGAATATTTACTCGATATAATAGAAAACACAAATAATAAAAAAAAGAAAACACAAATAAGAGCAAATTTATTCCCTATGTATATTTTATATATATTCCCCAATCTATGTCTTCAGGTGTATTACAATAACTCCTTTAAGCAGTTCCTTGAGATCTTCTAAGTTCTAAGCTTCCCTGAGGCTTACAAATATATAAATAAATATATATATTATATTTATATGCCAAATATATAAATAAACATTTTAAGCTTTCAGGAAAATGGCATTTTTATTCTATGTAATTTCTAGAAAATTAACACAGCTCAAGTATGTGTAATGGAAGAAAGTCAGAAACCATATCAAAGCCCAGGTAAGGAAAATAAAATAGGTTGTATTTGTTGAATGCCTATACAGCAGGACAATGCTAAGACCCTCTCCTATGCTATCTCTCTCATTTCAGTAACTGACTAAGGTAAGTACCCATTTAACCAACTCAGTGAGTGGAAGATGATGGTCACAGATCAAGGAATAGCACACATATATCCTTTTCAGCTTGGGAGGAGTTTTTTGTTTGTTTATTTGTTTTTAACTCCACCAACAATTCCTCTTAGCTTTTTCCCTCCTTGACATAAAATTCAGATGAGACGGGCCATACTAGAAATGCTGGGCATGCAGGAACCTCAAAGAGAAGACCAAATATAACTTAGAGAGAGGCAAACATTTCATAGACAGATGAGCGAGAACAAAAAAGACCCAGAGAAGAAAGAATAGTCTTAGACCAGGTAGAGGATATAATAATTTAGGTGTCTCTTGGTGTAAGTTAAACAAAAATACCTAATAGTCATTGTGAACGTTATCTCACTAGAAATAGTCTATGAGTTTATACATTTATTTTTTTTAAGATTTTATTTATTTATTTGAGAGAGAGAGAAAGAAAGAGGGAGAGGGAAAGAGAGCACAAGCGGGGGGAGGGGCAGAGAGAGAGGAAGAAGCAGACTCCCCACGGAGCAGGAAGCCCAATGTGGGACTTGATTCCAGGGACCTAAGATCATAACCCAAGCCAAAGGCGATGTCCCACCAACTGAGCCACCCGGACATCCTACATTATACATTTTTAGAAATGTTTTTTTAAAAATATTTTATTTATTTATGTATTTGACAGACACAGAGATCACAAGTAGGCAGAGAGGAAGGCAGAGAGAGAGGGGGAAGCAGGCTCCCCCCGAGCAGAAAGCCCGACTCGGGGCTTTATCCCTGGACTTTGGGATCATGACCTGAGCCCAAGGCAGATGCCCAACCACTGAGCCACCCAGGCACCCCTTTAGTAACATTTTTAAACAATGCTTTTTAAAATGTGAACTACAATTCCTTACCACTGGTTATACAGTAAATGCCAACTCACTTCATCTGCTTTTATGGAAGCCACTGCCAGCTCCTTCTCCTTTATTGCGAGGTCCTGAGAGAGCTTAGCCACTGATTCACTCGCCTCCATGAGCTTATCCAGACCTTTACAAACACACACACACATACATGCTTGCTTAGTATCTGAACATCCCTTCATCAAGTATTTGCTCAGTATTTACTACTTACAAGGAACTGTACCAGTATTGTAACAACCATAAGATAATTATTTATGGACAAATACATATGTATGAGGAGCATCGATACTGACCATATCTCTGAGGGTTTTGACAGGGGGTGAAGAACACCATCTACCTAAATTTAAGGGAAGATCCCAAGGCCATATTGAGTAGATTAGCTTAGGAAACTTCGTTGACAAAATTAGTCCTCTCCTTGGCTTTGCAAACATCATTTTTAATTATGTAAATATCATTTTTTTTTGCCTTTGAATCACACTGCTGCTGTGACAAATGAACAGGTAATATAGTCATAGTCATGTGGTTCTCTTTGCTGTGAAAATGAAGACAGCTGCTAACACCTGTGCGACTGGCCCTGTGACTTTCAGTGCCATAGAGCACAGTAACTGGATTTTCTCCCATTCCAACTGAGTTCTAGACAGTGGTGTGTGGGTGAGCATTTAGCATGAGTGTCTTGGGAGGAGGCGGGAACACTCATCTGTATGTTTTCCAATTTCCATGGTGTCAGTATTCCCACAAGGGCTGATCTGAAGTTACCAAGAGATTCCCAGTATCACACCATTCATTATATGCCTATCATACTGATAGAATAGAAATAACCTCAACAACATTCATAGCAGTAAAATAGAGTAAAAATAACTAAGATGTGATGAATTTTGAGTATTCTTGCCTTTTTCCTTTTATTAAAGATTTTATTTATTTATTTGAGAGAGAGAGCATGGATGGGGAGGAAAGGCAGAGGCAGAGGGAGAAGCAGACTCTCCACTGAGTAGGGAGCCTGACTCGGGGCTCAATCCCAGGAGACTCCGGGATCATGACCTGAGCTGAAGGGAGATGCTTAACTGAATGAGCCATCCAGGTATCCCTGTTCTTGCCTTTTTCAAACATAATTTATTTGTGAGTTTATAGGATTTAATTTTTAATTAATGATGTGCTATGTAACCAGATTATAAAATTCCTATGAATTAACAATCAACTCTAGAGGCTACAAGTAGCTCCAGCCCACCACTGATCATAGAGAATCATATGGAAAGTACAAGAAGGTGAGCTATGAGAAAAACGGAGGATGGTTTCTTCCACGGTGTTTCCATCAGTATAACTGCACAGATCTTGGAGATCTTGGAGCTATGGGATCATATTTTTTGCAGAAGAAGGGGGGCCAGGATTTTTGCACTTCTTTTTGGAGTGTTTGGGCCATAATGCTTTCTTAACATATAATTTGTTCCAATTTATACTTTTTCTGCTTATATGACATGTACTGGACATAGAAATTCATTGCTCAGGTAAACTACCTCTTTTTGTTTTGATTTTATTTTTCCCTTTCCTTTGTTAGAAATCTGAGAAGCATTAACATGGCAAACTTTATGCAAATCAAAACAAACTGTAATGAAACAAAAACTGAAATTGTGGTCAGTTCCCAAGAGCTGGCTTTTCTCCACCTGCAGGTAGTAACTCAGTGACAATGGGGCTCCTGGCCCAAAGCCTGAACCCAGAGTTGAAGGGGCGGGGGGAAAATGTTCAAGAGAGAAAACAGGCTACCTCTGTTTAGATTTTCTTCTCCTCGGAAGTTCCATTTTGTTTTGTTTAGTTTAAGATTTTATTTATTTGAGAGGGAAAGCAAGCACAAGTAAGAGGAAGGGTAGAGGGAGAGGCGGACACAGACTCCCCACTGAACATGGAGCCTAATATGGGGCTCCATGACAGGACCTGAGATCATGACCTGATCAGAAGGCAGATGCTTAACCAACGGAGTCACCCAGAAGCCCCTGCCTGGAGGCTTCTTAACAGGCAAAAGGCTCTAACGGTATCCCTCAAAAAAATCTATTACTAAGAGTAAAGTCAGTACTTTGTTTTCAAACACAATATCAACTAGTATAATATATATAATATTATTAACATTACATATTTGTGCATACATACAATAATATACACATATATGCAATATTACATATGTATTACATTATCATTTCATATAGCATATTATATATACATATATACATTAAATATATTACATATTGTTTCCATATAATGGTATGTTTCATCAGCCACGTTGGGAGTACTGACCATGGAATTTGGGAAATGTGCAGATGAGTGTTCCCCCTTTCCCCCCAAAACCATATGATTCCAATATATTCTGTGTATATATATATATATATATATATATGCATAATCTGTGGATATATATATATGGATTCCTATCAAGAAGCCCTTAAAAGATCCCATTCTGCTTACCAATATTCATGCGTTCAGCTTGTTCATTGATATGTTTCACCTTTTCAGTATAAACGTTCTTATAACCATTTATAAATGAGAGATAAGACTTGGGAGTCACGTGTGCTCTTCGGCGGTATCTGAAAATAGAATGTAAAAATGATCTTCATCTCTATCATTCTGATTATACCTAGAAAGCATCCTACAGACACTCTTCCCACTGTGGAATCAGTGTAATTCTGAAGGGTGATTCACTAGCGGGAGGGCAGGAACTGTGAATGGTCACACTTGATTCAAGTGTTCAACTCACTGTGGCTTTAGTACTGTAATTCTATTTAATGGTAGAATTAAATAAAAGGAATAATTTTATATGGGAGAAACTCAAGTCAAAGAAGAGCTCCTCACATACTATAAAATAATTTTATCTTTTAATTAATTTTTCACTTTTGGAGTTCTGAAGATTTTTTTTTTTTTTAATAGTGTGGAGAAGAGGGTCTCCTTTATCTCTTTGATCTCTTGGCTCCACCATCTTCTAAGGAATCTTGAGGGTTTTTTTTTTTTTAGATTTTTTTTTTTAAATTTATCTATCTGACAGAGAGACAGAGATCACAAGAAGGCAGAGAGGCAGGCAGAGAGAGAGAGAGGGAGAAGCAGGCTCCCTGCTGAGCAGAGAGCCTGATGTGGGGCTCGATCCCAGGATCCTGAGATCATGACCTGAGCCGAAGGCAGAGGCTTAACCCACTGAGCCACCCAGGTGCCCCTGAAGATTTTTTTTTTAAGATTTTATCCACCTATTTGACAGACAGAGATCACAAGTAGGCAGAGAGGCAGGCAGGGAGCGAGGGGGAAGCAGGCTCTTCCCCGAGCAGAGAGCCCGATGTGGGGCTCGATCCCAGGACCCTGAGACCATGACCTGAGCTGAAGGCAGAAGCTTCAACCCACTGAACCACCCAGGCACCCCTGAAGATTTTTAACATTAAAAAAATTTTAAGGACTCAGGCATATATGTGACTAGCACTTAAGCATTTGATAAATAGCACATTCAGAATAAACTTCTCCAACCTAAAAGGATATGAGAATTTTGGAAAATACACCAAATTTTTCAAAAATAAAGACACAGGTTTTTGTAGCTGTAAGAAGGTAAAACTTTCCACAGATGATAGTGGCAGAAGGAGTTCAAGTTAAATGGAAGGAAAATCTTGCTAAGTGTTAAGAACACACATGGATCCACCAAAAGGATCTGGAGGGTGGTTATCCAGAACTATTTAAGAGGGGGGTGTCTGGGAATAGGGTCCAGGATAAACATCCTTCTACGAGACAGGAACCTCTAAGTGTTACTTAGACTCTCTAGCTGGAAAAATTCCTTCTGGCAGGTTCATTGCCTCCGGAAGCCCAACGATTATTTTGGTCCACCTTTATTCCCATCTATCAAATGTACACAGTGGCTATCAAGCTTTGGGAGGGGAAGAAGTTGTATTTTTGAACTGCTGACAACAGTTTTCACATGTGAACACTGTTGCTACTTTTAGCTAATGGACTCTCCTGCAGTTAATTAAAATTATTTGGCACAAAAACATTGCTAAGACTAAGAAATGCAAACACAAAACCCAAATGTCCCTTAACATCAGGCAATAGTGAAACTTTAAAACAGTGTACTTCTTTAATTAAAATAAACAATGCATTTGAGTAGGAAACTAATTTTAAAACAATTTATCGGGAATTAGTTAAGTCATTTTCAAAAAAAGAAATTAAGTAAAGGAAATAAAGTGATTCATTAAGTATCTGCTCCTTTGAGGCCTGGAGGGAAAGAGGTGCTTAAGTATGGACACTAGTTCATCTTGAAGTCTCACTGATTTATCCTGATTTCAATACATAATCACTAGAAAATCAAAGCAAGAAAAAAAAAAAAAAACTAAGTGCAGCTGGGACCTTGTACACAATCCATCTGGCTGCTGACAGAATTCCTCTCTGAAGTGAACTCTGGTGCTGCAGCCAGACCTCAGGGAAAGCCACTCACCGTTGGAAATAATTTTCACAGCTTTCGGAGACCATGTCATGGAAGAGGCCCATTGTCTCTACAACCTGTCTTTTAGTGTCACTGGAGCAGACAATATTATAGCCTGAAAGGAAATAGGAGGCCACTGCAATCAAGGCCTCCTTCGGCCAGCGACTAAACCAGTCCATGGTGCAACCTGATATCAAGCCAGGAAATTTCAAAGAACGGGCTCGGAACTTCTCGCCAACCTGTTGACAACAAAGTCAGAAAGCGTCAGACATACAGAGTCATGATGATTCCGCTCGAGAGAGGCTTAGGTATTCAGAGCCAATGGTGTGACATCACAATTAAAAAAAATCTTATGCTGCATTAATATATCAATGAAATGTTCAGATGAAGGGAAGTAGTATCTCCACACCGTTCCCTGATGTAAGACTAGATCTGGCATTACTGGGTTGGATTGTAAAAGTTACCTTTAAGAGGAAAGTGCCAAACTAAGTCTCTTCTAAAGAGAAATGACCAGGACGGTGAAAGCCCTGGACACGAGGACAAGTGAGAATAGCAGAAGGGGTGGGAGGTGTTTGGTCCACAAAGGAAGCAACTTTGGGAATCTGCGAAAACTTTCTCTAAATATATGAGGAGCTAGGTATGGGGGGCAGGGAGGGATTGGATTCATTTTACAAGCCAAAACAGAATCACAGGGGAAAAAAAACAGAGACAAAATTCAACTCATCCCATAGAAGACCTCTCTGGGAATTAGACTATCTAAAAATTAAGCAGGCTGGCTTGTAAGTTAATGAGACCCGCTGAGCAGAGCTGCCGGATACAACCAGGATTGTGGAAGTGTTCTGTGTCTGTGCCATCCAGTATGGTGGCCACAAGCCACACGTAGTTACTGAGCACTTGAAATAGCACTAATGGGACTGAAGAATTGAATTTTTATTTTTACTTCATTTTAACTAATCAAAATTTAAATGGCCATACATGTCTATTAGCTACTCTACTGGATAATACAGTGTGCTAGGGATATTCAAACCTACATCAGGGACATTCTAGATCATATGTCTATATTGGAGGAAGAGCTGGACGAGATCACCAAATTCCTTGCAATTCAAGTGATCTATATCTCTAGGCAATTAATGGAAGTTGTAGGCTATGTAATAATATCTAATAAAATGAATATTTTAAATTATTACACTTTGGTATGAGATTGCCTCCTGCAGAGACTGGTGGTAATGAAGTGTTGATTTCAAGTCAGTGTGACAAATGTTAGTTTCTGAGCAAATCATCTCATCAGAGAAGGTAAACTATTAAGTACATTTCAACAAATAATTCCTCCCACGTAAATATAAAGTAACAACTCACTGGAGAAAAGCAGAGAACAACATGCAAGTTCTTCCTTGATCTTGAAATGAAGTACTCATACAGATTATCGAAGGTAGGAGGGTGGCGAGGCATTTCCTTCTTCATCACTGATACCAGACCTTGGGTGATTTCATCCATCTCATCTCGTGCAAACAGATTGGAGATCTTTGAGGAACAGACAAGATTCGTACTTTGTAAGTTCCCCACACCAATTCCCCGCCCCCCACATGTCATATTTTCTCATATTTTCTTTCTGCATCTCCACAGTCAAAATCCCTCATTTGCCAGAGATAACCAAGAATACAACTTGTTATTGGGCAGTTTAATCAGGAGGAAATTTTGTTTCCCTTTGCTTCAATAGCTATCACCAAAAAAGTATCTCCCTAGCATCCCAATAATCTCTTTAGAATGTCCAGTGATGCCCTGTGTTCTCTGATTCATGGACCGTCCCAATTCTGGGTCTGAGGTAATTTTTTACTATATGTATTTTTTTCATGTATAATCAATATACAATATTATAATAGTTTCCAGTGATTCAACATTTGTATATACTGGGCAATGATCACCATATTAAGTCTAGTTACCATCTGTCACCCTATAAAGTTACACTATACTATTGACTACATTCCCTAAGCTATATCTTACATCTCCATGACTTCTTTATTTTATAGCTTTATTTCATAACTTGTACTTTTTGATACCCTTTGCTCATCTCCCCCACTCCCATCCCAGCAAGTTCCCCTCCCTCTGTCAACCACCAATCTATACTCTCTATCTAGGAGATATAGAGGGTTTTTTGTGTTTTAGATATCTCATATTTAAAAAAGCATGCAGTATTTGCCTCTTTCTAACTTATTTCACTTAACTTACTACTCTGATGTTCTACCCATGTGCTCACGAATGGCAAGATTATATTTTTTGTTGGGGCTAAGTAGTATTCCATTGTGTGTGTGTGTGTGTGTGTGTGTGTGTGTGTGTGTGTATATACATGCCATATCTTCGTTATCCTTTTACCCACTTATGGTATCTGGGTTGTTGCCATGTTTTGGCTACTGTAAATATTGCTACAATGAGCAAAGGGTGCATATATCTATTTTAATTAGTGTCTTCATTTTCTTCAGCTAGCTACCCAGTAGTGGAATTGCTGGATCACACAGTGGTTCTATTTTTAACTTTTTGAGGCTCCTCCATACTGTTTTTCAAGTGATGGCATCAGTTTGCTTTCCTACCAACAGTGCATGATAACATCCTTATCAAAACTTTTTATTTCTTATCTTTTTGATAACAGCCATCCTGACAGGTGTAAGATGTTATCTTGCAGTGGTTTTGCTTTCCATTTTTCTCACAATTAATGATGTTGATCATTTTTTCATGTGCTTATTAGCATATTTTCACATATTTTCACATATTTTTCTCTGGAAGAATATATATTCAGATCCTCTGATCTATAATCTATAGGATTATTTGGGGTTTTTGTTGTTGTTGTTGTTGTTGAGTTGGAGGAGTTCTTTATATATTTTGAATATTAAGCCCTTATCAGATATTCAACTTGCAAATATCTTCTCCCATTTAGTAGGTTACCTTTTAATTTTGTTGATGGTTACCTTCACTGTGCATAAGCATTTTAGTTTGATATAGTCCCATCTGTTTCTTTTTCCGTTAGTTTCCCTTGCTTTTGGAGTCACATCCATAAAAACATTGCTAAGACCAATGTCAGAGAGCTTACCACATATGTTTTCTTTTAGGAGTTTTATGGTTTTGGGTCTTACCTTTAAGTCTTTAATCTATTTTGAGTTAATTTTTGTTCATGGTGTAAAGTAGTGGTACGGTTTCCTCCTTCTGCATGTGGCTGTCTAGTTTTTCCAACACCATTTATTGAAGAGATTGTCCTTTTCCCATTGTATATTCATGGCTCCTTTGTCATAAATTTATTGACTGTATATATGTGGGTTTGTTTCTGAGCTCTCTATTCTGTCTTGTTGATCTATGTTTCTATTTTTATAATACCACATTGTTTTGATTACTATAGCTTTGCAGTATAACTTAAAAATCAGAGATCATGATATGTCCATCTTTGTTCTTTTTTCTCAAGATTGTTTGGCTATTGAGGGTCTTTCATGGTTCCATATAAATTTTAGAATTCTTTATTCTGTATCTGTGAAAAATGCCACAGGAATTTTGATGGCTATTGCACTGAATTTGTAGATGGCTTTGGATAGTATGGACATTTAAACAATATTAATTCTTCCAATTCATGAGCACAAAACATCTTTCCATGTATTTGTGTCTTCTTCATTTCTTTCAACAATATTTTATAGTTCTCAGTGTAAAGGTCTTTTACCTCTTTGATTAAATTTATTTGTAGGTATTTTACTCTTTTTTTGATATAATTGTAAGTGGCATTGTTTTCTTAATATCTCTTTTAGATAGTTCATTATTAGTGCATAAAAATGCAACCAATTCCTGTATTTTATTCTTGTATCCTGAAACTTCACTGGATTTGTGTATTAGTTCTAACAATCTTTTGGTGGAATCTTTAGGATTTTCTATATCTAAGAGCATGTCATTTGTAAATACTGACAGTTTTACTTCTTCCTTTCCAACTTGGATGACTTTTATTTCATCTTCCCTAAGAAAAAGCTTCCTATTAAGTATGATATTAGCTGTGAGTTTGTTATATATGGTCTTTATTATTTTGAGGTATATTTCCTCTGTCCATTCTATACTATTGAGAGCTTTTAATCATAAATGGATGTTGAATTTTGTCAAATGCTTTTTTATGCATCTGTTGTGATGATATGATTTTTATCTTTTATTTTGTTAATGTGATATATTGTGTTGATTGACGTGGATGTTGAACTATCCTCACAACCCTTGAGTAAACCCCACTTGATCACTGTGTATGATCCTTTTAATGTATTGTTGAATTCAGTTTGTTGTTTTATTGAGGATTTTTGCATCTATTTTCATCAGGAATATTGGCCTGTAATTCTCTTTTCTTCTGGTATCATTGTCTGGCTTTGCTATCAGGGTAAGTCTGTCCTTGTAGAATAAGTTTGGAAGAGTGAGAATGAGTTTCCCCTCTTCAACTTTTTAGAAGAGTTTGAGAAGAATAGATACTCACTCTTATTTCAGTTTTTGGTGAAATTATCCAGTAAAGCCTCTGGGCCTGGAATTTTGTTGGCAGATTTTTGATTACTGACTCAACATCCTCGTTAGTGATCAGTCTATTCAGAATGATTTCTTATTTCTTCATGATTTGGTTTGGGAAGATTATAAGTTTCTAGAAATCCATCCATCTAGTATCCATTTCAAGTCAATCAGAGAAAGACAATTATCATATGATCTCCCTGATATGAGGAAGTTGAAAGGCAATGTTGGGGGTTTGGGGGGTAGGAAAGGAATAAATGAAACAAGATGGGATTGGGAGGGAGACAAACCATAAAAGACTCTAAAGCTCTTGAAACAAACTGAGGGTTGACGGTTGGGGGAGGAGAGATAGGGTGGCTGTGTTATGGACATTGGGGAGGGTATGCGGTATGGTGAGTGCTGTGAAGTGTGTAAGCCTGATGATTCACAGACCTGTACCTCTGGGGCTAATAATGCATTATATGTTAATAAAAAAATAAAAAATTAATAAAAAAAAGAAATGTATCCATTTCTTC
This sequence comes from Enhydra lutris kenyoni, assembly GCF_002288905.1. Taxonomy (NCBI): domain Eukaryota; kingdom Metazoa; phylum Chordata; class Mammalia; order Carnivora; family Mustelidae; genus Enhydra; species Enhydra lutris. The sequence continues at coordinate 9,479,996 of NW_019154101.1, forward strand.
TAGGTTACCTAATTTGCTGACATAGAATGCTTTGTAGTAGTCTCTTACGTACGACTCCTTGTATTGCTTTGATATCAATTGTAACTTCATCTCTTTTATTTCTGATTTTGAGTCCTCCCTCTTTATTTCCTATTTAGTCTAGATCAAGGTTTGTCCATTTTGCCTATCATTCCAAAGAACCAGCTTAGTTTCATTGATCTTTTCTATTGTCTTTTTAGTCTCTATTTATTTCCACTCTGATCTTCATTATTCCCTTACTTCTACTAACTTTGGGCTTTTTGTTTCATTTCCTAGTTCCTGTAGGTGCACAGTTAAATTCTCTATTTGAGATTTCTCATTTCTTGAGGTAGGCCTATACTGCTATGAACTTCCCTCTAAAAACCACTTTTACCACACTGCATGTTTTGGCATGTCATATATGTTTTCATTTGTCTCTAGGTATTTTTTTTATTTCTCCTTTGACTTCTTCTATGATCCAGTAATTATTCAGTAACATGTTGTTTAATCTCCACTTATTTGTATTCTTTCCAGTTTTCTTCATATAACTGACTTTTAGTGTCATACAATTGTGGTCTAAAGAGATGCTTAATATGATCTCAATCTTCTTGGATTCATTAAGACTTGTTTTGTGGCCTAACATGTGATCCATCTTTGAGACTGTTTCATGTGCACTTGAGAAGAGTGTTTTGGGATAGAACATCCTATATGTATATCTATTAAATCCACATGGTCTAGCTAATCATTTAAGGCTGGTATTTTCTAAATGATTTTCTATCTTGATGATCTATCCATCGATTTAAGTGGGGTGTTAAAGTCCCCTACTATTGCATTGCTATCAGTTTCTCCTTCTAGATATATTAATACTTGTTTTATATATTTCGGTGCTCTATGTTTGGTTCATATACATTTATAGATGTTATATTCTCCTTTCTGGATGGACTCCTTTTCATTATATAGTGCCCTCTTTGTCTTTTGTTACTATCTTTGTTTTAATGTCTGTTCTGTCTGATTTAAATACAGCTATACCAGCTATCTTTTCATTTCCATCTGCATGGAATATCTTCTGTCCCTTCACTGTCATTCTGTGTCCTTACTTCTGAAGTGGGTCCCCTGTAGGCAGCACATAGATAGGTCTTTTTTTTTTTAAATCTATTCAGCCACTCTTTGTCTTTGATTAGATAATTTAGTCCACTTGCATTTAAAGTAGTGTTTGATGGGTATGTAACCTAGTGCCATTTTGTTAATTGTTTTCTGGCTGCTTTCATTGTTCCTTTCTGTTCCTTTCTTCTTCTCTTTCTCTCATCCCTTCTGGTTTGACTACTTTCTTCAGTGTTACGTTTCGATTCCTTGCTCTTTTTCTTTAAAGCATTTACTATAAGTTTATGCTTTGTTGATACTGCGAGGTTCACTTTATCATTTTATATATTTAACACTCTATTTTAATTTGATAGAAACTTAAATTTCAACACAGTCCAAAATTCTTCAGTTTTACTACTTTCCCCCATGTTTTATGTTTTCAATGTCACATTTTACATCTTTTTATATCCCTTAACTGATTATTATAGTTTTAGTTAATTTTATCACCTTTACCTTTACTACCTTCATAGTAGTTTTAGTAGTTTCTTAAGTGATTAACACATTCCCTTTACTATATATTTATCTTTTCCAGTGAGATTTTTATTTTTCTGTGCTTTCTTGCTATTAGTTAGTGCCATTTCTTTTTGGAAGTTCCTTTAACATTTCTTGTAAAGCTGGTTTAGTAGGGATGAACTCCTTTAGCTTTTACTAACCTGAAAAACTATCTCTTTCAGTTCTGAATGATAACTTTCCTGGATAGAGTATTCTTAATTGGAAGTATTTTTTTTCCTTTTAGCACTTTGCATATATTGTGCCACTCACTTCTGGCCTGTAAGGCTTCTGCTGGGAAATCAGCTGATAACTTTAAGGAATTTTCCCTTATATAACAATTTTTTCTCTTGTTGCTTTTAAGATTCTCTCTTTATCTTCAACCTTTGACATTTTAATTATAATGTGTCCCTACATGAATCTCTTTAGGTTCGTCTTATTTGGAACTCTAGGCTTCCTGGCCCTGGATGGTCTGTTTCCTCCCCCAGGTTAGGAAAATTTTCAGCCAGTATTTCTTCAAATAAGTTTTCTGTCCCCTTTTCTCTCTCTTCTTCTTTGGTGCCCCCATAATGCAACTTTTATTCAATTTGCTGTTGTCTCGTATATCTCTTACATTATCTTCATTAATTTTTTTTCTTTTCGCTGCCCTGATTTTCATTTCTTTGTCTTCCAGCTTGTTGATCTGTTTCACTTCTACCAGTCTGCTGTTGAACTCTTCCTGTGTATTTTTTTCAGTTCAGTTATTGTAATTCTTCAGCTCTGTAACCTCTATTTGGTACTTTCTTATGTTGTCAATATCTTTATTAAAGTTCTCATTGTGTTCATCCATTCCCCTTATGAGTTCAGTAAGCATCTTTATGATCATTATGTTGAATCTTTTATCAGGTAGGTTACTTAGCTCCTTGTCATCGAGGTCTTTTTCTGATGCTTTTGCTTTTCATTTGGAACATATTTCTCTGTTTCCTCATTTTGCTTGACTCTCTGTGTTTGTTTTTGTTTTCTCTGTGTTTGTTTCTATGAGGCAAAACAGTTACCTCTCCCAGTCTTGAAGAAGTAGCCTTATGTAGGTGGTGGAACTTCTCATTCAACATTGCCCTAGCTCCTGGTTGTCTGACAAAACTTTTTGATTGTCCAAACCACCTGATTTATTGTTGATATGCCCCTGTTGTTGAGGGTGCACCAAAACCAGTCAGTGTCCCAAGGGGGAGGAAGCTCATTTAGTACCTGGTTTCGGGTTGATTGGAATGTAGACCCTCTGGCAACAGTTTTTAAAGTATGAAAATACATACAGTCCTGTTATGGCCACAGTCATAATGCCTGCTGTCCTCAAACTAGGAAATCTCTCCAAATCACAAAAGTTGGGGCTCCAGACAAATACATAAACTCCTTCCCAGGAGGTCTTGTTGAACTATAGTAAGGCCAAGGGGTTGTGGAAGGATAGTGTCTTCCTGCTTACATTCCCTTTGAATGTCTTCTCAACCTTTAGATGTGTGGGAAACTGAAAGCCTGTCCCTCTTGTGGAAGCTCCAAGCTAAATAAATAGGCTTTTTCACGGGAAGACTGGGGTTGTGTTACAGTCCCTCATCTGTGCAGTGTCCTGGGTGTGGTGGTCTTCCAAGAACTGTCTTTCCAAATGTTACATTCCTGTGGAGCTTAGGGATGTCAGTCCCCTTGGCCACCAGCATCAGGCAATCAAGGGGCATCCCCATGTAGATTGCCCATGCCTGCTGGCTTTAACTAGGCAGCTGGAGAATGTGTAAGAGGGGTATACTTGCCAGCTTCAGAAAAGCAGTAGGAAAAATGTTTTAACTGCATGCTTCCATGGGCTTCAAGACTGCAGAGACTGAGTGCCTTGTCCAAGTGTATGCACCAACTTTAGACTAGAGAGGAAGAATGTTTCCTCCTTTTGCACTTGCCAGCCCCAGCCAAGGAAAGAGGGTGTCTCAACCACCCAATGCTTGCTGACCTTACCTAGGGAACAGGTGAATTCCACATTCATGCTCACCTGCCCCAGCCAGTGAGCAAGGGATTGCTGCAATCCACGCTCTCCAACTTCAACAAGGTGGCAGAATAGTACTGAACACTCACTCGCCCCAGCCTATCTTAGTATGGTGACAGTAGGGTGCTTTGTCCCAGCTTGCTCACTTGTGCAAGCAGGGTAGGTAGAAAGTGCAAAACTGGCATCCACCAGCAACTTCCATCTCTGGGGAGAGTTTCAACTGTCCGCCTCCAGTTGATACTTTAAGATTAGCAAATGATTCTTCACATACGATCTAAGCACTTTCAAAGTGCTGGGGTTTTTTGTTTGTTGGTTGGTTTGCTTGTTTGTTTTGCTGGGTCTAGGGGTAAGACTATATGGAAGCCCATTAGTAGTGAATCTCAGTTTCTTATAGCACTTTGGGTCATTGAATGTCAGCCCCATTGGTTTTCTTTTCTTTTTTTCTTTTTTTCCCCCATTGGTATTCTAAGCCAGACATTTCGAGGGCTTTTCTCTCTGGTGTATATTCCAGGTGTTGGGGTGCCTGATGTGAGGCACCAACCCGTCACTCCTCCAAATTTGTGAGAGCCCTCCCTACTGCACGTCACTATGATGAGGGTGAGGTCTTTGGCAAGACTGTGTCTCTGCCTCTCCTACCTATCTTCATGTGGGTTTCTTATCCTTTGTTGTGGAGAAGCAGCTTATCTAGTTTTCAGATCTTTTTCAGAGGGAAATAATCTATATGTAGATGTAGATTTGGTGTTTCCATGGGAGGAGGTGAACTCAGGATTTTCCTATGCCACCATCTTGCAGAAGTCCTCTCTCTGAGGGAGTTAAGGCGCTCAGGCAGCAGCAAGCATCGATAGACACCATGGGGAAAGAAGAGTTAACACAGTGGGTCCGATTTTGAGAAGCATATGTTTGGATGGCTAGCACTTGGCCACCCTCTGGGAACTTGGTTTTTGAATGTCTTCTCTATTACTAATTGAAAAGGTTGTTCTGTGCCTGGACTCTTTATACAAACATTGTGATACATGGTGAGCATCTGCTTTCCTTCTGGGAGTCTGGAATTTTGGCAGCTGTGTCTAGGCAGGAAGGGACAACCAGACCAGCCCCTGATAAAACTGTTGAACTCTGAATCTCCCACAGGCTTCCCTGAATGGAAACACAGTGCATGAGTGACTGCATTTCACCACTGGAGGGGGACTCACATCCAGTATCACCTTTTTGATGAGAACATATGAAGCATGAATTTCTCCAGATTTCACCTGATGTGCCTTTTTCTGCATTGATGTGGCTGTGAATCCTTGCTGTGCTGCTATCATAAATCTTAGACAGGAGTACAACTGTCTGCTGAGTCCCGTGAGTCCTTCTAATGAAGCACAAAGCGTGTGAGTGGTCATGGGAGTGTTGACAAAGGTGGTGTCAGAAGAGATGACACAAACATCTACTTAGAGCTGGCAGAACTCTTTCATCTCTTTTATACTCCTGACTATCAGATACATACTGTGATTCTTCTAAAATAAATTACAGGACCAAAAAGAAGACTGACAAAATAAGTAAGCAACCATATTTAAAATGGAACAATGCATATATATAAAAAAAAAACAACCTGGAGGTGGGCAGCATAAATTTCACAGGTTGTTTTAAACAAAATCTAGTATGTCTTATACATGAATCCTTCCTAAAATGAAAAATGTATGTTAAGTGGCCTCACTTATGAAGGGTTGCTGCTTTTTCTGTTCAAATATAATTTACATTTTTTAAAAATAGGAGCTTTTTCTCTCCTTTTGAGACCTACCTCCCCTGAAGATAACAGGTTGTTAAGATATTCCAGAAATGCCTCATCTTTTATTTCATTGTCAGTAAAGATGAAGGTGATACCTTTTCCATCAGCACCAGCAACTTTGTACAGATATTTTAAATCATCTGTTAGATTATTCACATTATAAGACCTAAAAAAGGTGGTAGGAAATTTAAAATTAAAAATTTTATATATATATATATTATATATATATATAATTCTATTTATATATATATATATATAGTCATAAGTGTTTCAAAAGACAATATAACCCATGATAAGAGTACTCTGCACCTGCTCCAAGAAGTATTAAATAAGCTTAGCTGCTAAAAAAAAACCACAGAGGTTAGAGTGAAATAGTTGTATGTTATCATTCAAAGCAAGCATGTTTTATTTAACTTGAGAAGGGAGAAATGGGAATTTACTAGAAGTGACTCATGAAGAGTAATTAAAAATTCAGATAGGAACTTTATTCTCAGCAAGCTGACAGTCTTCCACAACAGATTTTGCTCCAAGTGAATATATGTAAAATATTTAAAACTAATCTGAAACTTGGATGAGTGTGGATTGGTAAGAAAGTCAAGATAAATTATAAATAAAATTAGCGATAAATTATATATAGTGGTAATTTGTGTATCTCATTAAGTGGCTAAATACAGAGACAGCCTACAGAAGAATATGCATATGCAATGTGATATAAATAATTGAAATGTTACAATTATGTAGTTACAGATTATGACAAGAAGATCTTAGTCTTTGCTTTTCTGTTTACTCTGTTTCCTGTTGAATGTACATGCTCTTGGAGATGAGGTGATGTGCAGAAATAAAGCAGAAATTTTCTGAAGTGTTGTGCATAAATCCTCATGAGTAAATTAACAACACAGACATCTTCACTTGAAGGAAGTTGTACAGTGCAAGTCACAGGGAGTTTCGTGTAAGCCATAGATTCTAGCGGAAAGACTACCAGCATTCGAACCAGAAGGACCTGCGTTCAAATCCCCATTCTGCAGCTTTGGAAATGTTCCTTTACATTTCTCAGCTTCTGTTTCCTCCTCCGCAAAATGAAGATAGTATCTGTTTGTAAAGGCTGTTGTGGGCATTAGAGATGATTTGGCTTAAGTGCACTGGAATGAATAAAGAGCTGATTTTAAAGTGGAGAAGCAGCTACCCCCTTCTGAGGGACACTACAGTAACATGTCTTGTAGACTTCGGCAAGAGGAACTCCACTGAAAGGAGAATATACATGCCTTTTAAAATAATTGCCAAGGGGCGCCTGGATGGCTCAGTGGGTTGAGCCGTGCTGCCTTCGGCTCAGGTCATGATCTCAGGGTCCTGGGATCGAGTCCTGCATCAGGCTCTCTGCTCAGCGGGGAGCCTGCTTCCCTCTCTCTCTCTGCCTGCCTCTCTGTCTACTTGTGATCTCTGTCTGTCAAATAAATAAATAAAATCTTTTAAAAAAAATAATAATTGCCAAGCAGGGGCGGACATTTGTTAGGAGAAACTGGTAAGATGGCTTGCTGAGATGTAGTTTGGTTTCTGGAAACCACTCTGGATTTTTTCCTCCCCGCCTTGCCTTTTCTGCTCATTCTCCATTGCAAGCAAGTCCCCTTCCTCTATGTTGGGAGACCCCAGCATTCTTCCCTCAGTCATCTTTTCTTCTAGCTACACACCCTACTCGTACTCCTTATTACCTTGTATGTGTTCACTCCAGTAAGACATCTGTGCTGACATTTCTAGGACCCACTCCTGAACTCCACACCCATGAACTATGGAAAACGTGTGCTCAAACATTTCACTCTCCCCATGTACTGACTGAATTCTCCTTTTACCCGCCCCCCCACAAAACTGTTATTTTGTTCAACAGATAGTTTTACGGTGTCGGTTAAAAGTACCCACTTGATAGTAATGGTAGATAAGACAAAGGTTACGATGGTCCATCCGCAGGTTGCTTACAGCCCAGTGAAAGAGACAGAGGACTGAACAAGCATTTTTAGAGTGCAGTGTGATAAATACCACTAGAGAGACTAGGTGTGTCCTTCTAGACCTTATTTCCTCTTCTTTACCCCGTATCCAATCAGTTACTAAGTCCTACCAATATACTAGGGACTATGAGGTCCTACTTCAAATTTCCCCTCTGACTCCACTCTACTCCCATCTTCCCTGCTGTTTTAAAATGTTTCCAGGATTTGTTTCGTCAGGTATGGTAAGAGACACAGACATGGAAAGGACTGCCATGAAGGAAGAAGCTTATACTCACAGACACCAAGAAACAGGAGGGGATATTTCGCATCACATAGGGCTGCCCGGGGAAGCACCAGGGTCAGTCAGGAGGTGGAAGGAGTGAGAGGAACCATGGACAACAGCCTTAACTGTGGTTTCCATGAGAAAGTCAAAGGTAGGCAGGCTAAGCAGATTTAGGACTGGCTTGTTTGAATCATTTCAATGGACTCTGGGGCATAGACGCTGTCCCTAGTTATTGGTCCTTGACTCTGGGGTGATTAGGGCAGAGCAATACTGCTTCCTGGCAGAGAAAGCCAGATAGATGGGGTGGTTCCGAGTAGGACCTCTGGACTGGTTGGTTTACCTACAGAAGGCACAGTACTGGAACAAGCCATTTGCTGTCTCAAAGAACTGGCTTGCCCTGGGAGGGGCAGTCAGCAAGACCCCAGTTCCAGAGCATCAAGAAAACAGAAAACAAGAAAATACAGTCAACACTCTGGTAAACTGGAGGACTGTATGTCTCACCTAAGGAGACATTTTGTTCAGACCCAGCCACCTGGGAACGTAGGCACAGTGTTGCCAGATCTTCCAACTGTGTGAAAAGAAGTCCGAAATCCATTTTTTATGTGAAATCTCCCAATTTTTAAATGTTGACAGCTGATTTAATTTAATTAATCTCTAGATATTTAATGCTTTATATTTTTTTAACTGCTCTTGTCATTTGTACCTTACTAAATTTTTTTATCTATTTGGCAGCAGAGTAGTTTGTATAAATTATTAATTTAAAAAGTGACCTAAAATTTAGAAGGAACTACAAAAGGCCAAATTTTCAAGACGATCCTGAAGAACAACAAAATTGTTCAAAATACATTAAAACTACAGTAATTACAACAGTTGGTAATAGTACAAAGATAGATAAATCAGTGGAACAGACTGTAGTCAAAGACATGATCAGTTGATTGATGGGGAAGCAAAGACACTGAAATGTGTCAGGAAGAACATGACCTTGTCAATAATGGAGTTGAGAGTGATTGGATATCTATTTCTATATCTTAACTCTTACCTCAGATTTTATAAGAAAATAAATTCTAGGTGGGTTATAGTTCTAAATGTAGAAAGAGCACATTTTGTTTGTAAATGCGAAGGAAATCACAGGCGCTATCTTCATAGGTAAAAAAGGTAAACAAATATTTTTTAACAGAATACAAAGAACACTAAAAGAAAAAAAATTTGGTAACTTAAGTTGGCTAATTGAACGTAATAAAAAATGTAATTTAGCATAAAAACATAATAATAATAATAATAATAATAATAAAAGTAAAATCTACTAAGGGGTACGTAACTCAGGTGGTTAAGAATCTACCTTCAGCTCAGGTCATTATCTCAGGGTCCTAGGATCGAGTTCCAAGTGGGGGCTCCCAGCTCAGCTGGGAGTCTGCTTCTCCCTCTCCATCTGCCCCTCCCCCCACTCATGCACACGTGTGAGTATGCTCCCTCGCTCTTTCTCAAATAAATAAATAAAATCTTTAAAAAAAAAAAAAAAGTAAGATCCACCAGGAGTGAAAAGGCAAGCCAATGACTTGGAGAAGATACATGCAATATACATTCTGACAACAGAATTAGATCTAAAACATATAAAGAACTCCTAAAAATCAGTAAGAGAAAGAATCACATCCTAACTGGGGAAAAAAAATAAGCAAAGGACATAACACAGATCTGTCCAAATAGCCAGTAAGTTCTGAAAATGGGTTCAACATTAGCCATGGGAAATGCAAACAGAAGGCACCGAGACATAGCACTACACATCCACCAGCACTGCTCAAGCGAGAAAGACTCACGGTGCCGAAAGCGCTCCTGGATGCAGAGCAACTGAAACCCTCATGAACTGCTGGTGGAAGTGTAGGTGGAACTACTGTGGAAAACAACTCCTCAGGGGGACGAACACAAAATATATGTCCGCTCCACATCCAGCTGTTCTATCTCCAGAAGTGTACTCAGTCATGGGCAAGAATACTCCTTACAGCTCTACTTGCCAAAAAATCCCCACAAATGTTTATCAATAGCACAACAGGTAACAAATTGTGGTAAAATGTGAGAAAGTGGAGGTCTGTCCAGCAACAAGAATGAACAAACCATGGGTACATGCAGCACCATGGATGAAACCCCCAAACACTATGCAGGCAATACAAACTGGACCCAAGAGTCAATCCCATAGCATTTGATGGATAGAAAGCTCAAGAATAGGTAAAACTAAGTGGGTTTAGAAGCCAGAGTATGATTAAACTTAAGAGAGTAATGACTGGACAACCCTTGAGGGGTACTTCCGGGGTGCTGATATTTTAGTTCTTCATCTGCAGACTAACAACTGAGGTGTACGTACTTTGTGACATCCATGATTTCCATACATTTCCTTAAATAAGTTATACTTACATAAAAATTTAATTTAAAAGATACGCCAAATTGTCATATTTTTCAAGTGAACATTTTACTTCAGAGAAATTAATTATAGAAAAATGTATTTCTGGGTTTTGTTTCACCTTACCTGGTTAATGTAATCTGAAATATTTGATAACCAGCTATAAAAGAGGCCAATCTCGAAAGACTTTGTTTTCCTGAACCACCAACACCCACCAGCAACGCATTTCCACAGGATGTTCGAACTATACGTGAAATCTGTTTGGGAATAAAACAGTATATATTTACAAATAGAATTCAACTGTTCACATTTTCTTGCCCTACATCAGTCAAAATTTTGAATGCACGCGTGCAGACTACATTGGACTTTTTCCTTTAATGGGATATGTCAGAGTTTTTTAAAGTTATGCCTCCTATTGATTTAGTCAACTCAAATTCTTTCCTTGCCTATCATGAAAGAGAGAACAAATTGGCTTTCCTATCTCCTATTTCAAAGCCACTTTCTCTGTGCGTGTGTGTGTGTAATTTTTTATTTTATTTTTTTCAGACACAAAGCCTGATGGAGCTACTCTTCCCAATCCACAGAAAGGTTTGGATTATCCGCTTGTTATTCAGTCTAACACACTAACATAGATAGACACCCTGCTCTACAATGAATATTACCTCTATTGTATCTCTGCCAATGAAAAAAATTTTAAGTACCCAAATTCTACTTACAAGAAAGGCAGGAAGGCATTTGTAGAAAACGACTTAGACTAGTCTTGTGTTGCTTTTCTATGGCTAATTTCCTTGATCAGGATAAGACTGGAATTGTGGCTCACATCTTACACAGGCCATTGAAGACATTGCTAAAAACTGCCTTTTACATTAATGCCGCTGATTAAGATGAAAGTCTAGTTGGATCACTAATTTCATTATCATCACTAAAAAGCTTCTTTTTTTAAAAAAATGGAAATTTGACAGATGGCAGTTAGTAACACAGTGGTAGGTATTAATTCTATCATTATATTTTTTAATATGTTAACCACTTGGGGGGTCCCAGGCCTCCGAGACCTTGTCACAGTGAGTACGCAATAGTTACTTGTGACGTGGATAGATGTGAAACAGCCCTAGGACATCTGGAAATTCACCAACGTTGGGGAAGACAAAGTATAATAAACACAGAACAAACTGCCTCTTTATCAAACCTCCTGACACTGTGTTCGGACTTCCCGTAGAAACTCCTTTTCAATCTACACATGATACAAACGGCTCCTTTGGGTGTTGTTATCTAATTGGTTTCTGTTTTTATACCAGTCCTGTGCTCCCGCCTTACTCTTTCCTCATCAGTTTGCCCATGATCTGTAAGCCAATCATGAAATTGACATTTTTAAAACCATCAACTTTTCTGCTACAGGGAAGGGAACAGGATTCCCATTATACCAAAATACAGTTGGACTACATGTTCACAGGGTTCTCTAGCTTACTTTCTAGAAAAGAAAAACTCTGGACATGTCAAAAGCTCTGAATACAAAAACCCATCAATTTGTCCTTGAAAAGCATCTGCTGTCATGTAGATGGATTCAGCTAAGGGGTTTCTGATTAAGCCTTTGTTTTCTGAGACAGTGAACAACCCAATCTACAGACATTCTTCTATACACTGCCTGAAACTACATATTTCTTCTCTCAAAACATCTGTCTATGCAATTTACCCAGTTTTTACATGATCTACTTATATCAACATATAGTCAATAGTTAGAACCTTAATAAGATGAGTCATTGCATCTTTAAAAAACACTAGATCAAGAGATGTTCCTCTAATGATTTCATTGAACTGTCTCTGGTAGAACTGGAGTTTTTCAGACAGGAAGTCAAAGGATGGGACCTGTGGAAAAAGAGAGAGAGAAAAATATTTAAGAGCCAAAATCTATGAAAGCAGCAATTGTAAAGGCTCTCAAAAGTAATTCTAAATTTTTTTTTAAACCTAATGGAGAGGTGCATTGGTGTCTCAGTTAGGTTAGGTTAAGTGCCAACTCTTGGTTTCAGCTCAGGTTGTGATCTCCAGTCATGACCTCCAGTCGTGAGATCAACCCCTGCATCAGACTCTACACTCAGCATGGAGTCTGCTTGAGACTCTCTCCCTCCTTCCTCTTTCCCTTCTGCTCCTCCCCTCTCTTGCACTCACTCTCTCTCAAATAAATAAAGTCTTTTTTTAAAAGATTTTATTTATTTATTTATTTGACAGAAAGCAAGAAAGGGAACCCAAGCAGGGAGAGTGGGAGAGGGAGAAGGAGGCTCCTTGCTGAGCAGGGAGCCTGATGCGGGACTCCATCCCAGCACCCTAGGATCATGACCTGAGCTGAAGGCAGACGCTTAATGACTGAGCCACCCAGGGGCCCAATCAATTAAGTTTTTAAAAAAATAAAAATAAAAACCTAATGGACTTCCAAACATCTTTCGTGGATTGGTTGACTATAAGTTACTTCCATTATCAGAGGTCTGAAACTTAACAGCATTAGCTGGTTGCCAGCATGAAATCATTCCTTGACCTTCCCCTTCAGAAACCCCAGTGCCAACTCCCACCCATGGGAACTACCATTGGAATGTAACAAATATTTCTGTTTGTATTTGCTTTTTAATATTGTTTATGGATTTTAAAAAAAACACACAGAAGTTTTACATCATTGATGTAGTCAAACAGTTTCGAAGTAAATACTTTGTTTTGCAAATATTTTCTCTCCCTTTAGTTCTTTGACCTACATGCACTTCAGAATTACTTTGTTTGTGACCCTGCTTAAAAAACCTTTTGGGGGACACGTGCGTGGAGCAGTCAATTGGGCATCAACTCTTGCTTTTGGCTCAGGTCATGATCCCAGTGTTGTGAGATTGAGCCCCACATCAGCTCTGCACTCAGCACTGGGTCTGCTTGGGATTCTCTCTCATGCTCCCTCTGCTCCTCCCCCAGGTTCTCACTCTCTCTCAAGTAAACTAAATCTTGAAAAAAAAATCCTTTTGGGGGGGCACCTGTGTGGTTCAGTCAGCTGGGCCTCTGAGTCTTGGTTTTGGCTCAGGTCATGATATCAGGGTCCTGGGATTGAGCCCCAATGTGGACTTTGTGCTGAGCGTGGAACCCACTTAAGATTTTGGGTGGTTCAGTTGGTTAAACATCTGCCTTCGTCTCAGGTCATGATCCCAGGGTCCTGAGATCAAGCCTCACATCAAGCTCCCTGCTCAGTGGGGAGCCTGTTTCTCTCTACCCCCTGCTCATGCTCTCTCTCGCTCTCGCTCTCTCTCTCTCAGAAAAATAAATAAAATCTTAAAAAAAAAAAAAAGATCCTCTCTCCTCCTCTCCTTCTGCCTGTCCCCCCAACCCACACAAGCATGCATGTGCACGCTCTCTCTCTCTCTCTCAGAGGGAAAAAAAGTCCTTTTGGAGTCCTGTTCAAACTTCATGAAATCTATACATTACCTATACATTAATTATACATACCTATACATTAATTTAGGGAGAATGATGTGTTGACTTAAACAAGTCAAGTTTTATCATGTTTATCCCTAGATGTTTTACATACTTGTTGCTGTTAAATGAAGTACCTTCCTATTATAGTTTCTTTCGCACGATTGTTGGCAAGAGTTGGCAATCTTTTTCTGCAAAGGGCAGGATTAAAGCTTCGTGGCCCATATGGTTTGTCACAATTATTCCCCTCCACCCTCATAGTGCAGAAGTGGTCCTGGGCCATAAGGAAACAAATCCACATGGCTGGGTTCCAATACAACTTTGCCTATGAATGCTGAATTTGAATGCCATATAATTTTCACATGTCCCACCATATTCTTCTCCTTTGGATTCTTTTTCCACCCATATAAAAAATGTAAACACCCTACCTAGCTCACAAATTTCACAAAGCACAGGCAGAGGGCTGGATCTGGCCCAACAACCATAACTTGCCAGCCTTCCACATCAAGGAAGTTACTGAGTTTTATATTTGTATCACACTTGGTCATCTTACTGAACTGTTAGTAGTTAAAACAGATGTTCAGTTCTTTTCTATTATATTAAGAGATAATCACCTCACACCTGCACACAACACTTTAGTTTTTTTCTATCTTTTTTTTGTCATTTGTTTCATTGCCTAGAACTTTCAAAACCATACTTAATAGTAGCGATAATAGGAGGCATCCTTGTCTTATACCTGACTTTAATGGGATTGCTCCTAAATTACACTGAAATGTTTTACTTCCTAAATTACACTGAAATATTTTACTTGGATATGAATCCCAACATATAACTAATGCAGAAGTTCCAACTCCATGGTAGGACTCCAGGGTGCTGAGAAATATACAGTTAGGTGATTGATCAAAAAGCTCTTTTCAAAGGGGAAAATAAATACCAGTTCATAAATTTTGGGCACTTCAAATATGGTGTCTTCAGGCTCATCACCGGTTGGTTCAGGCATCTCACGGAGGAAATCCACAAAGTATGGTTCAGGAAGAATGTACGATGTCACATCTGGGTTAATATTCTCTTCAACTGCTCGAATAAGATGGATATTAAACCACTGCTCATCTTCAGGTGTTATAAATCTGGGAGAGAAATACAGGAGTAAATATGTAAAATATTTTTTCTTTCCTAATTGAACATGCCTGACCTCCCTCTACCTCTTAAGGCCCCATCCTGCACCTTGGACTCCTCAGAACAGAGGGACAGAAAAGGACGTAACTCCATTCAAGAGAGTTATAACACTGAGTATTACTTAAAGAAAATACTGGCAGAGTCTCTCCTTGATCGAAATCTTAGTCTCCTCTGAATCCTCTTTCCAATTAGGCCTTGGCTTTTGGACTTCTGTGTCTTTCTTTGCATTACCCAATTGCACCAAGAATCCTGTCAAGTGGGTTTAATCCCAGAATCTCCCACTCCCCATGATCTGATCACCCTCCAATATCTGACCAAATTCCTCATGTCCCATCACCCCTCCCCACCCTCCCCATGTAATATCTATTCATCCTAGCCTGTTTTCGGCAAGAATCCTATTAGATCAGTTTAGCTAGAATCCCTCCCTTACCCTTGATATTTCCTTTCAGTAGTTTTATAACCACCGACCTCCCCTAAACTTCTCCATGGCTATAAATTCCCATTCTTTCCTTGTCATATTTGGAGTTGAGCTCAATTTCTCTTCCCAGGAGACCCCATCGTAGTGGTCCATATACCCATTGCAATAGTCCTGAATAAAGTCTGTATGCCTTATTGTTTGAACAGGTGTCATGAATAATTTTTTTCTTTAACAATACAGATGAGTCACTTAAGTGGAGTCAAAGGTTCCTAAAATTTGCAATAGGAGTGCAGACTGACATTCAGTAGTGGGCAAGTGTCCACTTTCTGGTTTTGTGAGCACACAGCACAGGTCCTTTTCAGACCTACCAGTATCAGAGGGGGAAGAGCAGAAGCAGGGTGACCAACATGTGAGAAAAACCACGTATGTATGTGATGTTGTGGTAATCTCTTACAGCTTTGCGAGATCAGCATCACCATCCATATTTTTAAACAGGAGGAAGGGGAGGCTCAGAACTATGATTGAGCCTATGTTCCCAGATTTCACCAAGCGAAAACTACATGGAGCTCAAACATTTTAGAAAATATACATAACTAAAATTCGCCTCTGAATGTTATCAGATGATGTGGTGATTTAAAAAGATGTGTTATGGAGATAATACTCAAGTAGACTGGCTGGACGTTTTTCAAGAGGACCAGCAGGTGGGAAATGGCATCAATGATTCACAAGCCCCAGAGCAAATGAAGACAATACTCTAATTATTTGAGTAGATAATGCAGGAATTGGGTCACACAGCGTCAACTTTTTACATAGTACATTTAAACTCAAGTGCTACGATATACACCTGTCAGCAATTACTCTGTTGCACTCATGTTTGAAAAGTGAAAGGAGAATAGATATTGAATCACACTCCTCAGCTTTTATGGTTAACATTCCTTGCCAAATTCTGGAAAGATCTCGAAGATTGAAAATGTAATGAAATTTAGAAGGCGTTGGCAGCATCTTCATCTAGAGATGGACAAAAATGTATTACTCTCAAGGTGCTTCACAGATAAAACTAAAAGATAAAAACAGTTCTTTAGAATTACTTTATTTCACAAATTTCATTTTAAATGAAATCAGTTGAGTAAATAAATCAAGATTAAGTTTATATTTTTGTTGCAGCGCTGATGAGAAAATCACATCATAAATAAACCAACATAGAATTTCAAAGACCATAAGCTCTTGAATCAGATCCATTCGAGAGTAACACTCTAGATACCAATGCCAATGCCTGTTCCATCAGCATTGGTTGGCTTTGAACAAGTCGCTTTCCTCTGAATTCTAAAAAACTATGTGGGGCGCCTGGGTGGCTTAGTGGGTTAAGCCTCTGCCTTTGGCTCAGATCATGATCTCAGGGTCCTGGGATCAAGCCCCACATGGGGCTCTCTGCTCAGCAGGGAGCCTGCTTCCCCCTCTCTCTCTGCTTCCCCCTCTCTCTCTGCCTGCCCCTCTGCCTACTTGTGATCTCTCTCTCTCTCTGTCAAATTAA
>NW_019154101.1:9496699-9623481 GCF_002288905.1 Enhydra lutris kenyoni
TGTGGGATCAAGCCCCACATGGGGCTCTCTGCTCAGCAGGGAGCCTGCTTCCCCCTCTCTCTCTGCTTCCCCCTCTCTCTCTGCCTGCCCCTCTGCCTACTTGTGATCTCTCTCTCTCTCTGTCAAATTAAAAAAAAAAAAAAACTATGTGAGTTGTGGGAATGACCATTCCTAATCACTGTTAACCATATTAGTGTGTATGTGGAAATATATCATAACACAAAACTGGGTGTGAGCTTGCTGCCACACAGTTAAGAACAATGAAATTTCACTTCTAAAGTCAATAATGATCATTTCCATAGATTGCTATAAGGTCTTTAGTATATTTGGATTTCTGTCAATATATCATAGTCTACATTTCATTGTGGAGATCCAAACTCAGTCAGCATTCTTTCACTTATCTGTCTATTCACAGTAACTTGGCAGGCAACTGTGAAATGCAGCTATAATAACCAGGTAGCTTTTCTGGGTTTTGAATCCAAACAGGCAAAGCTATACCAATGACACATTCTTGGGTGGAGAGATACTAATCAAGGGATAAACTTGAGGTTTACTAGGTGTGGGAAGCACTGCTGGCCATGTGTAAAGATTGTAATTGATACCACGAGCATCATTTTGAGTGTGCAAACAATAATTCTGGAGATTCAAAGTAAACTCTCCACATGATTAATTCGGGAAAGCAAAAAAAAAATTTTTTTTTAGGACCTATTCATGGAATATGCCCTTTCTACATTGAAAATGTACCCCATTGAGCTTATAGCAGAATCATTATAGGCTAATTCCCTGTGTCAGTTAAAACAGCAGGTAGCCAGGGAAGACAGAATGAAGACAAGTGTTATTTTAGCAATTATCCTTCAATTTCCCTCTTTGCTCAGTTCCATTCCCAGATAAAATACTCATTCTACTCACCAAAGTGTAAGATTATATTACAAATATGCGGAAATAAAGGGCTCAGTCTGTGTGAATATTGCTTATTTCTTTGCTATGAAGGACCGCCGCTGGGATGACAGCCATTGAGGCAATCATTAAAGAGAATTGAATAAATTCCTTTTTTTCCCTCCTCTCACCTGTTAACCTGCTTCTTTCACTTTAATTTTTTTCAATTCCTTTCTTTTCTCACCTGGGCTTTTCCTTTAAAGCTTTTTAAAGTAGGGGTGCCTGAGTGGGCTCAGTTGGTTGAGTATCCAATCCTTGATTTCATCTCAGGTCATGATCTCAAGGTCATGGGATCCAGCCCCATGTCTTCCTCTGTCCCCCCACTCTCTTTCTCTGTCTTTCTCTCAAATGAATAAATAAATCTTAAAAAGATAAGGCTGTGTCCAATAATATAAGGATGAAATGGTATACAAGGTTAAAAGTGCTTTGGAAGGATGAGAGGTTTGAAGAAAAGATACAAAAAAGGCTGCTTGCTGCTTATTTGGGGGTAGGGAGGGGAGAAAGATCTATTCATTATTCAGTGTCTATTTTCAAGTACTTCCTGCTGTCCTTAAGAAGATACCATGGTAACCAAAAATATAGCATGGTAACTAGCAGCTCAATCTGCTACCATCAGGGAGCTTCCATTCTAGTGGGGGAGCCTGACAATAAAGAAATAAGAAGCAGGGGCACCTGGGTGGCTCAGTGGGTTAAGCCCCTGCCTTCGGCTCAGGTCATGATCCCAGGGTCCTGGGATCGAGCCCCGCATCGGGCTCTCTGCTCCGCAGGGAGCCTGCCTCCACCTCTCTCTCTCTGCCTGCCTCTCTGCCTACTTGTGATCTCTGTCTGTCAAATAAATTAAAAAAAAAAAATCTTAAAAAAAAAAAGAAATAAGAAGCAAATATATTGGTAAACAAACAAGTTGACAAAAAATAATGATAAAAGTCATGGTCAGAAAAAATAAAAGTATGGTCAGGAGACAGATAATGACCATTGGGGACCATGGACAGTTACTTTAGAGCCTATCTTGAGAAAGCCCCTCTGAAAATAAGAAGGACGAGAATGACTCAAAGTATGATGGCCCAGAGGCACAAAAAATGTGGGGTGTTGAAGGAACAGCAAGAGGGCAGAGGAGCTGGAGCAGAAGGTGGAAGGGGCGAGCAGGGACCAGCTCGGGATGAGTTTCACGGGCAAGAGTAAGATGTATCTGGGTTTCACTCCAAGTGTAACTGGGAGCCTCCTGGTGGTTTCAAGAAGAGGTGATGATCTCTGATTTACTTAAAAAAAAAATTTTTTTTTTTTTAGATTTTATTTATTTATTTGACAGAGAGAGAGAGAGAGAGAGAGAGATAGCAAGAGCAGGGGGGAGCAGCAGGCAGAGGGAGAGAAGCAGACTCCCCGCTGAGCAGGGAGCCTGACATGGGGCTTGATCCCAGGACCCCCGGATCAGGCGCCTCTGATTTACTTTTTTAAAAAGCATTATGTAAAGAACATGCTCTAGGAGGGCAAGAAGAAAGCAAGTCGCTGCATGGTCCAGAGGGCAGGTGATTGAAGCATCTATCGGAGCGAGGGGGGTCACTCTGAGATGGCAGAGTGCTCAGTTTGGGACTGTATTCTGAAAGCATGGTAACGGAGACTTGCTGAAGAACTGGAAGTAGAGGGGCGAGGGAGACAAATCAAGGATGGCAGCAGTTTCCTAGTCTGTGGAGGAGGATCAGTGTTGTTGCTATTAACCAAAAAGATGCCAAAGTCTGAGGCAAGGTCATACTGAAGCTCAGCTGGATTCTGTGGAGACACGTTAACTTTAAGATGGTTATTGGACATCTAAACGGCAATGTCTACTAAGCAGTTAGAAACCAGTATGGAGCCAAGCAGAGAGGCCTGGACTGGACACTGATTTTGAAGTCATCAGCACGGAGATGGTGTTTAAGGCCTTGAAGCTGGAGAAACCATCTGGGTGAAGAATGTGTACAAGGGAGAGGTTCTAGAGTCGAGATCGGGCACACTCCAGTATCTAGGGGAAGGGAAGGAGAGGAGGAACTTTATAAAGGTAACTTGTCAAGTAGAAAGGAAACCAAGAGCATGAGGTCCCTTGGAAGCCAAGTGAAGAAGGTGTCAAGAGGATAATTTATGTCAAATACTGCTAAAGGGTCAAGTGAAAGGAAGAAATCACCCTTCGGATTTATTTGGCAAGACTGAGGTCTCTGGTAACCTTGATGAGAGCAGTGGAATGAAAGCTTGTGCCATACAGGTTAAAGAGGTAAAGAAAGATGAGAAAGGAGCCAGTAAACACTTGTATAACAAAAGAACCTTTGATGGAAAGACACCCAGAAGGCCAAAGCTTTTCAGGAAAATATGTATATAATCTTACTGTGAACAATAGCCCCCTGGGAAAACAGATGGGTCTTACCACAGAAAATTATCTCAGACACTCAGCCCCTGCCATTCATTTTGAAGTTTCCTTACGAGAGGCAGAACTGCACGTGCAAAGACCCTGTGTTGGCAAGGAGAAGGCCCTGCAAGGAACTGGCCACTGTAGGGTACTGTGTGGACTGAGCATTTCATAAGAAACACCCAATTCCTCTTCTGGTAATTCTCTTACCTAGAATTCCCCCAGGAATCTGAGAGGTTGGCACCCTCCAGGTTTTCCCAGGACATAAGCTTCCTCCCAGAAATGTGTAATTGGTCTAATGAACGTTTTTTAGCAAATACCTCAACTTCGTTCTAAGCATAGGTCTGAGATGTCACAGACCTACGCTTAATTGCTTTTTCATGAGTCTGCTTTAAGCCATCTGGTGACAGCTACAGGTTTGCTGAGTTTACTTAGGAGACTGACCTGTATATTAAAATCTAGACTAGGGGCACCTGAGTGGCGCAGTTGGTTAAGCATCTGACTCAGGTCATGATCTCAGGGTCGTGAGATCGAGCCTAGAGTTGGGCTCCACACTTAGAGTGGACTATGCTTGAGACTCTCTCTCCCTCTCCCTCTATCCCTCCCCCTACTCTCTAAGGTAAATAAATAAATCTTAAATTACATATATACATATATATATATTCTTTTTTGTGAAATATATTTCCATCCAATTCCCACTCCATCTCAGAGACTCACACGAGTTAGACTTTAAGTCTCAGGTAGCTAAGAACATCCAGAAATTCATGCATTCAGTCAACCAGTAAACACATGAGTGTCTGACATACAAATCAGAGTAACAAGTGGAAAAGCAGTGTTCTCATTTTAGCAAAATTCTACTTTATCTTATAGTAATATCTCATACATATGGAAAGCAACTTCTAGTGAGAATATTTGCTCCCTGGAAGGAAAAAGTGTCATAAATCTATTTGAGCACCTAATTTGTTTTTTCCCCACCCACCCCCACTACTCCATGATGTGATGATAAGCTCATGAGCCATGAGGTGAGAATGGACCAAGTAACAGCTGACTTTCTGTTATTACGGACAACAACGCTTCTGTACCTTCGTCCACTGCCATAGCACTCTGCCTGCTGAGACTAAATCTGCAATCATCTCACACACTTCAGGTTTGAACTTTCTGCAAGGATCAAAGTACCCACAGCCAATAATTCCTGGAAAAGAAAACAAGATTGAAGGCACACACTTATGAAAAGATTACAAGGTGCATGTTTATCCTGGTGAACAAATCATGATAAGACTGAGTAAGCTGGGTGAGGTTAAGAATTTGTCTCAAGGAATCGGCTAAGACTGGAGGTCAGGAGTGGGGCCAGCAAAGCTTCGTGTGTAGCGGTAAGCGTTTTATATGTATTAACTCACATCCTACGGAAAAGGATCTCAGAAATCTTAATCTTCCCCACATCCTATGGAAAAGGATCTCAGAAAGATATTAAATTATTCCCATTCTAATATGAGTTTAGTAACTTGCCCAAGGTCACACAGCTTGTATGTGGGTGGGTCTGAAGTTTGAAACCAGGCAGCCTGGGTCTGGTGCCTACAAAACACTTGCCCTGAAGCCTACAAGAGCTGGAAAATAATTTAGAGACTTCTTGCTCGCATCACAGATACGGAGACCAGATCAAGACCGGGAAGGCAAATTGTTCAACCAACACGGATTGGTTGTTGACAGAATTGGAATCAGGACCCACACCTTGGGATACTCGCCTAGGCTGGTGACGCCCCTAGGAAACACTCAGCACCATGACAATCGGACACAATCCCCCTCACGAAAGACTGGATTGTACATTTATAGATGGTCTTTAAATTCTCAGTGTTTTGGGTTTTAAACTGCAAAAATAGATTTTACTTCACTCTGGTGAGCCTGCATGTCGAATGATGCCTTCAGTTCTGAACATGATACTTTCAGAGGAACGCAAACAGGAGTATCTGCTCAGGGACACAGAGAAGGTTTACGAAGGGAGGACCAGCTAAAGAAACTAGGGTCATCCACGTGGACAAAGAAGAGTAGCCCTGAGGGAACATCAAATTGTCCTGTAAAGCCAGGGTTGGTTGTGTCTGATGCCTACAAGGCCCTTTTGCTCCCTGAAACCCCATATTCTAGATCCCTGACTTCCTGTGGGCCAAGTGTTCTGTAAGAAGCTTGGTGTCTGGAATCGAAAAACAGGATTAGCGCCACACCTCTGCCATGCTGGGGCAGTCATTTTACATCTCTGAGCCTCAGTTTCTCATTTCTTTCTATCTTTACTTTTCAGTATTAATCACACGGAAGCGTGTATAAAATAGTTTAACAAATAAACACTCACATAGAGTCTACTAGATTGAGAAACACAACCTTGCCCCCACAACCTTGCAGAAGCCCCCGTTCGTCCATCCCTGTCCACAACCCCTTCTTCCTCCCCAGGCAGCCACAACTCTGACCTGGTGAGAACCTGTGACTTGCTTTTCTTTGTAGCTTTGCTACTTAGGGTTTTGACCTTGAACCTTTTCTTTAACTTCAACTTTTGAAATTTGATTGCACATCCTCTCACATATTCCTTTCTGACTTGCTTCTTTTACCCAAGATACTCCCAGGCTGCAGCCACGTGGGAGCCTGTAGCTGTGTCTATTCGTGTTTGCTGCTGCATAGCATTAAGCTGGGTGCCTACACTGTCATTTATTGACACAATTTCCCCGCCGATAAATATTTGGATTATTTCACGGTTTTTGCTATCATGAACGTTGTTCTATAAATATGCTTGCATGTCTTCTGGTACACATACCCAAAATCAAGTAAAGAGGGTTGAAGGGTTTAAATATGGGAGGCAAAACCATAATGTCTGGAAGAAAATACAGGCCAATATCTGCATGACCTCTGGGTAGGAAAGGACTTCTTAAATGCAACTCAGAATATGCAAATCATAAAGGAAACAAAGGATAAAGAGGTATATGCCTGGGAGTGGAACTGCCGCAGGTGTCCGCACGTTCTGCTTTACCAGCAGTTATGTCCAGTCATTATCCACGGTGCTTGTCCCAATGAGACACCAGCATGAGTGTCTCAGTTCCTGTGCATTCTCACCAATGTCTGATTTTGTCTGAATTTTTCATTTTTACAAATCCAGTGGGTATAAAATGGTATTTCCTTGGTGTTCTAAATTTGCATTTTCCTGAATATTAGTATGTTTATCATCTTTACATTTGTTTATTGGCCATTTGCTTTCCTCTTCTAAAATGCTTGGTTTTGTGACCTTGGGTTTTATGCTTTGGTTTGGTTTTTATGTTAGGATGTTTGCTTTACTCTGATAGAGTCCCAGGATTTCTTTAAGTATTCAGATTACTAACTTTTTTGTTTTACTATATGTGTTGAAATTTTTTTCTTCCACTTTTGGGGCTTGTCTTTTCAGTCTTTAATGTTGCTTTTTTAGACAAACAAAAGATCTTATTTTTAATCTAGTCAAGCTTGTCATCTCCTTCCCTATGGTTTATGCTTTCTAAGTCTCACTTAAAAAGTTCTTTCCTGGGGCGCCTTGGTGGCTCAGTGGGTTATGCCTCTGCCTTCAGCTCAGGTCATGATCTCAGGGTCCTGGGATAGAGCCCCGAATCTGGCTCTCTGCTCACTGGGGAGCCTGCTTCCTCCTCTCTCTCTTCCTGCCTCTCTGCCTACTACTTGTGATCTCTGTCAAATAAATTAAAAAAAAAAAAAAAAGTTCTTTCCTGGAGGAGGAGTTAAGATGGTGGTGGAGTAGGGGGACCCTGAGCTTGCCTCAACCCTCGAACACAGCTAGATAATTATCAAATCATTCTGACCACCCAAGAAATAGATCTGAGGACTAAGAGAACAAACTGCACACCTAGAGGTAGAAAAATGTCCACATCATAGACTGTAGGAACTGCTGAAAGGTTATCTATGAGGAGAAAGAAATGTAGATGTTGCAAAGGGGAGGGAGCCCTGATCAGAGAAAGAGGAGTGAGAGAGAAAGAGAGAGAGAAAGAAAGAGTGACGCAGCAGGCAGAGGATTGCACAATAAAAACACTTTCCCAAAACCACTGACTGGGAAAAGGAGAGGGGCTGACTATCATAAATCTTTATAAACGTTGAAGCTCAAAGTCTGAAGTTCTAGACATCTGCACCATCACTGGGGTCATGCATGGTGGGCTTAGTGGTAGTCTGGTGGGGAAGGAGGGCAGAGGCCCGGGACTGTGCAGTGTAGTCTGAGGCTCCCCGGGGTCTCATGGGGAGGCACAATTCCCCTTCTTGGAAGTGAGTTTGGTTGGAGACAACATGCTGCTCTATTGGTTAGCACAGGAACAGAGATGCCTGAGGAGGGCAGCAAGGCTCAGTGCCACCATTTTGCTGAATTTTACCATAAACCCCAAACCACTGCATGGTCACATGACTGCTTTTCTGGGACAAACCAGCACCAGCCATAGCATGGTAAGACCCTCCCCCAGAAGATCAGCAAGGGTTTGTGCAATGAGAGTCCCTAAAATTAGAAGTTTTGAAAACCAGCGAGGTGCCCGAGATAAAACACAGGAGTACTATGCTGCCTAGCAGGCAGACAGCTGGGACACAGACAGGGTGAAGGCAGGGATCTGACAGAATCTGGGGACCCCAGAGAGGTGATTATTTTTCTGGGAGGGCTTCCTGAGGTGTGGTGGGCACATACTCCCCATTCCAGAATGAGAGAGTGGGACGATGCCATTCCCTGTCCCCTACCCATCCCAATAGGCACTAACCAACTTCAGGCAGAAACACGGTGCCCCTCCATGGAGGCCAGAGATGCTTATACCAAGCTCTCACCCTGGTACCCTGTAGGTGACTCTGCACTGTGACTGAGAATCAGTGCAAGCAGGCGCCTCCCCCAGAAAACCAGCACAAACCCCTCATACACACTGTCTACTGACCACACCGTGCTGCAAGGATCTAACAATTGTAGGGGCCCCTGGGTGGCTCAGTGGGTTCAACATCTGCCTTTGGCTCAAGTCATGATCTCAGGCTCCTGGGATCAGGTTCCCTGTTCAGCAGAGAGCCTGCTTCTCCCTCTCCCTCTGCCTGCCACTCTGCCTGCTTGTGCTCTCTATCTCTGTCAAATATGTAAAAAATCTTTAAAAAAATTTTTTTAAAAGAAAAATATCTAATAATTATAAATACTTATGCCCCCAATTTGGAGTGCCCAAATATATAAACCAATTAATAACATTAAAAAAACTCATTGTAATAATACATTAATAATAGGGAAATTTAACATCCCACTTAACTGCAATGGACAGGTGATCTAAGCAGAAACTCAACAAGGAAACAATGGTTGAGTGACACACTGGACCACATGGTCCTAAACAGATATATTCAGAACATTTCATCCTAAAGCAGCAGAATACACATTCTTCTTGCATGTATATGGCATAGTCTCCAGAATAGATCATGTATTGGGTCACAAACCAGCCCTCAACAAGTACAAAAACAATGAAATCATATCATGCATATCCTCAGACCATAATATCATGAAACTTGAAGTCAACCACAAGAAAAAATTAGGAAAGACTACAAATATATGGAGGCTAAAAAACATGCTACTAAAGAATGAATGAGTCAAACACAAAATTAAAGAAGAAATAAAAAATTACATGGAGGCAAATGAAAATGAGAACATGACAATCCAAAACCTTTGGGATGCAGCAAAAGTGGTCCTAAGGGAAAGTATATAGCCACACGGACCTACCTCAAGGAGCAAGAAAAGTCTCAAATACACAACCTAAACTTATACCTAAAGGAGCTAGAAAAGGAACATCAAATGAAGCCTAAAGCTAGCAGAGGAAGGGAAATAATAAGGATTAGAGCAGAAATAAATTATATTTTTAAAAAACAGTAGAACAGATCAATGAAAGTAAGAGTTGGTTCCTTGAAAGAATTAATAAAATTGATAAACCCCTAGCCAGATTTATCAAATAGAAAAAGAGAAAGGGCCCAAATAAACAAAATCACAAATGAAAGAGCAGAGATCACAACCAATAGCACAGAACTATAAGACAATATTATGAAAAATTATATGCCAAGAAACCAGGCAATCAGGAAGAAATGGACAAATTCCTAGAAACATGCAAACCTCCAAAACTGAAGCCAGAAGAAATAGAAAATTTTTTTTAAAGATTTTATTTATTTATTTGACAGAGAGAGATCACAAGTAGGCAGAGAGGCAGGCAGAGAGAGAGGAGGAAGCAGGCTCCCTGCTGAGCAGAGAGCCCGATGCGGGGCTCGATCCCAGGATCCTGAGATCATGACCTGAGCTGAAGGCAGAGGCTTAACCCACTGAGCCACCCAGGTGCCCCAGAAATAGAAATTTTAACCGCTGCATAACCAATGAAGAAATTGTATCAGTAATTAAAAATTTCCCAACAAACAAAAAGTCCAAGGCCAGATGGTTTCCCAGCAGAATTCTATCAGACATTTAAAGAAGGGTTGATGGCTATTCTCAAACTGTTCCCAAAAAATAGAAATAGAAGGAAAACCTCCAAACTTATTCTACAGAGGCCAGCATTATCTTAATTCCAAAACCAGACAAATACCCCACTAAAAAGAAGACTATACCTGATGAACATGGATGTAAAAACTCTCAATAAGATACTAGCCAATCAAATCCCACAGTACCTTAAAAGAATTATTCACCACGATCAAGTGGGATTTATTCCTGGGCATTCTTCCAAATGCTTTTTAAGTCTTTAATCCGTCTGTATTGATTATATGCCTGGTGTAAGGTAGGGGTTCAATTTCAATTATTTTCACGTTAGAATTACTACATATCCCATTACTATTTACTGAAAGTCTGCCCTTTCCTTTTTTTCCTAATCTCTAGTACTTGCTATGTCAATTAATGCGCATATATGCATGGGTCAGTTCCTCTTGTATGTCTTCATCTACATAATTTTTGATGAAACAGTTTATATGAGCCTAAATTTGTTGTCAAAAAATCTCATTTCAGGGCACCTGGGTGGCTCAGTGGGTTAAAGCCTCTGCCTTTGGCTCAGGTCATGATCCCAGGGTCCTGGGATCGAGCCCCTGAATCAGGCTCTCTGCTCAGCAGGGAGCCTGCTTCCTCCTCTCTCTCTGCCTGTCTCTCTGCCTACTTGTGATCTCTGTCTGTCAAATAAATAAATAAAATCTTTTTAAAAAATCTCATTTCATTAACTTACATAAAATGCTACTTTTGACTTGATACATTATATTGTTTATCCATGATAGATCCGCTGTCATTTATTAGCCCAAATTTCTCCAGTTGATCATGTCAAGAAAACTAAAACCTTAAAGCCAAACTTTTAAATATTTTTAGAATGGGCTATAAATATGAATCTTCTTAATATTTAGTCTCTCTTTTCTGGTGTTTAGCTCTGCATTTCAGATAATGAATCCCTCCTACAGACAGAGCCTTTCTATCTCCTAAATAAGATTTTGCATGGCTTATGTCCATTATGTAATACAGTAAAAAAAAAAAAAAAAAAAAAAAAAAAAGAGAGAAACACGAGAAATAGCCATACCAAAAATTTTGTCTATTGAAGCGTTGGAAGGCAATGTGCAGTTAAACACAGTAAAGTGCCTTTTTAAACGCTGGGGAATATCATTTCGACCGCCTCCAGGGTGGATCATTGCCGCTATGATCTGCACATCAACAATAGTAGTGAAGTCTCCAGGCTTATCCAAGCTATACATTCCTTCCATTTCCATCATTTGCCGCACAATCTCATTAGTTATCTGAAATTTTATACAGTGATACTTTGGTCACATTCCACTATCATATTCCTCCACAACTCCTACAAAATTGTACACCTGAGATTAGAAGAAAGTATTCAACACTTGTCAGTGAAGTGTTTGTGAATGTTGATGGTCACCTGCAAGGCCATTTGATTTCAGTGCTACCATTCATGATGAACAAAACCATAAGCTAAACGTCTGAATTGAGTCCAGGGTGCTCTTTACCATATGGATGAAATGGATCTCCAAAGAAACTTAATGAGTAATGGAATAGTTGGTACAGTTACAACAGTAGTCAGAGTTACAAGTATCAATACTGAACACTTCAAACTATAAATCAGAATGTGGGATGGTTTTACTCTTGAGCGTTCAGGACTACTAAGTGTTTTGGGTTTTGGTTTTATGTTCTTATCTTTTCGGTGGCCTCTAGCCCTGCTAAGGCTCCCTCCTCACTGAGAATTTTTCCTCTTTTGAATTCAGAGGTTCAGTTCTTCCCAGGCTCATCTTGTGACTTTGGATCACTTTCTAAGTCACTCTTTCTCCACCCATCCCTCACTGCTCTATAGGGCTCCCTCACTGGCTGTTTCTCTTCTTGCTATTTCAAGGGCCATGCAGAGCTGTTTGAGGAACAGTCTCAGGGCGAGAACGGATCTGGGAGTCCTGACTTCCTATAGGTATCTGAGGTGAATTCAGATAAAAGGCCAGATGGAATGGGTCCTGGCAAGCTCTAGGTAAACATTACTGATGAGGCAGTGGGCAGGTGAGAGGGAGGTGTTGGGAATCCCACAAGGAACATGCAGAATTCTGAAAGCATCAGTGACGGTCTCCAATAGAGAATGACTCTGTGGTTGACAGATGATCACGAGTAAGACATGTACGTGACAGAGTTAAAAATTAAAAAAAAAAAAAAAAGTGTTTTCTAGGTTGGGTATTCCTCGGAGGGAGTATATAGAGTAAGAGGTAACAGCAAGGAGAAAACCCTGGGGAAAGGAAAAGAGGAGGCAGAAAGAGTGGCGAAATTGAGAAGCCTGAAGGCAGGAAGGAGTATTGCTGTAAACACACAGGGATTTCAAGAAGGGAGAATGTCAGTTCTTAACAGAGAAGCCAGAACTGAGAGAATTGCGACTCGGCTTCATAAGATGAAAGCTATTGAGACCTTTCAAATATACCTAAAAATACCAATTAAATACCATTTATAGGAGATAATGTAGTCATACCTGATCTCCCCATTCATTAATCACGGGCATGTTAATATCGTCAATAAATACAGTCATTTTTCTGCCTCCTGGCGGCCCATATGTGCTTCCCATTCGCTTATCCACATAGCTCTCCATTGTTCTCTAGAGAAGAGGAAATGTTTGTCTTTTTTTTTTTTTTTTTTTGGAAATGTTTGTCTTAAGTGTTAAGATTTCAACCCATATTCCTAGAAATGATGAGCCTGTTTTTCAGAGTAGAACTTATTTAACATGCATAAATATGTTTATTAAAATAGACATTGCAAAAAAAAAGTTATTAGTTGTTGTTATTATTATAATATTATATATTATATAATTATATTATATTATTATATATTATATAATATATAATTATATAATTATAATTATATAATAATTATTATATTATATATTATTATTATTATAAATAAGTTATTAGTGAATCATGAATTTTATACACAAAGTTCAGCTTCAGCCTCAATATTAGGTCAAAATCTGCTGTCTGTACTTGGCCTAGGAAAGCTAAGAGCTGAACGCCAAGTGCATCCCCATTTCCTACACACATACACACACACACACACACACACACACGCACACCAGATTTTATACTCATACATATTTTACTGCAACCAGCACTTAAAACATTTAAAATGTTGATTACCTCAGCAAATGATGGGTTTTACCTGAAACATTATGGGTTCTGTGGCAGATGAAAAGTTCAGACTTTTGGATAACTGTACTTCAGGATCGTATTTTTTCAAGTAGGCCTTAATCATTACAGTTTTTGCAGTTCCCTGCTCTCCTGTGAGCAAAACGGCCTGCAATAATCAGATAATCATGATGAAAGGGGTTGTAACGCATTCAGCTTTAAATACCTTATGGTTCTGGTAGCTTTTTTTTTTTCATTGTAATAGGTAATACAACTAATTTTAATCACTTTTTAGAATTAGACCCACATCAAAATAAATCCTAAAAATAAATAATCAATCAACCAATCAATTATAGTTCAAATAAAGATTTCAATATAAAATGTGTACTATAACTATGCTGGAAGAAAGTATGGGTAAATAGTCATGTGACCATGGGAGTAGGGAGGGACTCTATGAGCAGACACCCACTTCCCTTGCAAGCTGGACGTCAGCAGCTCAGGGGATAATGAATTGAAGCGTATCCTGGGGTTCATTTCCCAAATGTGCTTCCCTTAAATGGCACTACCTCTAGCCACTTGTGCTGGAATTTGGTTTTTCTATCTGTAGCGTGTGAAAAGGCCTGTGTTTTGTATAGGTTTGTGATCAGCTAAGAAACTATCAAATCAAACTTACTTTCTGTTGTTTTGCAATGGTGTCTATCAAAAAATTCGTTCTAACATTGTCGACATTTGGAACCAAAATAGATGAATATTCTGGAACACTGTCAGTTGGATAATAATATGGCTGAAGTTTCTTATTCCAGTGTTCCCAATCTCCTACACAGTAAGTAAAAATTCATCTTAATTCATCAAAAACTGCATTCTTTGAAAGTTATCTCAAAAATATAAAAATGCAAATACTATAAGCAGGGAACAGAATCATAGGAACATTTAAAACATTTTCCAAAAATATGTTAACATAGCGGCT
The DNA here is from genome assembly GCF_002288905.1 of Enhydra lutris kenyoni. Lineage (NCBI taxonomy): Eukaryota > Metazoa > Chordata > Mammalia > Carnivora > Mustelidae > Enhydra > Enhydra lutris. The sequence continues at coordinate 9,510,595 of NW_019154101.1, forward strand.
TATCTAATACATATGGCATTTGATCATTTAAATCTGTTATGCTTCTTTTGTAAAGTCAGTTTTTAAATTTCTAAATCATTCATCTAGAGAGATCTGGCCCGAAATGGAATTAGGATCGGCTAGTGGTAAAAACCAATGACATATTTGGTGTCTAGTAGGAAACCCACATCAATTGAGATTATGCTGAGTGAAATAAGTCAAGCACAGTCAATTATCATATGGTTTCACTTACTCGTGGAGCATAAGGAATAACATGGAGGACATTAGGAGAAGGAAAGGAAAAGTGAATTGGGGGAAATCAGAGGGGGAGACAAACCATGAGATACTGGACTCTGAGAAACAAACTGAGGGTTTTGCAGGGGGTGGGGTATTGTGTGAGCCTGGTGGTGGGTACTAAGGAGGGCATGAATTGCATGGAGCACTGTGTGTGGTGCATAAACAATGAATCTTGGAACGCTGAAAAAATAAAATTAAATAAGAAAAAAAAAAAGGATGAGAAACACCAAAAGGGGTAACTGATTAGTGGACATAGAATGTTTGCCATGGAAAATGGGGAAAATAAATCTAGCTCTAAAACTACTTAATAAAGTAGGAGAAGAGTAAATGAAACAAGATGGGATTGGGAGGGAGACAAACCATAAGTGACTCTTAATCTCACAAAACAAACTGAGGGTTAATGGGGGGAGGGGAGTTGGGGGGGTGGGATTATGGACATTAGGGAGGGTGTGTGCTATGGTGAGTGCTGTGAAGTGTGTAAACCTGGCGATTCACAGACCTGTACCCCTGGGGATAAAAATATATTATATGTTTATAAAAAATAAAATTAAAAAAAAAAACTACTTAATAAAGTACTCAGGCTCTTGACTACTAATTTATTAACTAATATTATATAACTAGTAATTTACTGGCTGATGTTATTGGTATGATAATTTTTATTACCACATTTCATCAATTCTAAAAATTATTTATTTATATTTTAGCATAACTGGAATGTTATGCTAACCTAGGAAGGCTTGTAATCACTATTGGTTAGGCCAGCTTGGTCAGATTCGCTAATATTGCTACCATTTAAATTAGATTACTTGCATTGTCGGTATTGCTTTGTTCATTTTGACTGGCATTTTAAATGTCTCCAGAAATACTATACTACGATTCAGGATTGTACCCAAAAAAGGTGCTGTGTACAGAGAGTGCACAAAAACAGAGCAGGGGAGCACACATTTGAGAGTAGCAAAGAAAATATTCAGTAATAGAGGAATGACCTCAATTTCAAATTTCTTGCAAAATATCAAGTCATATGTTAAGTGTATGTTTAACTCTCAAGAAACTGAGAAACTGTTTTCCAAAGTGGTTATACCATTGTGTACTATATGAGAGCCCCAGTTGTTCCACATTCTCGCCGGTATTTGGTAGAACTATTCTTTCCATTTCAGTCATTCTGGTGGCTGTGTGATGATATAACATTACAGTTTCAATTTGCATTTCCTTGATAACCAATGATGTGGAATATCTTTTCTTGTGCCTTTTTCACCATTTATAGGTCTTTTTTGGTGAAGCATGTATTGAAATCTATTGCCCATTTTTAAAAATTTGGGTTGGCTGTCTACCCCCCATTATTATAGAATTAAAAGAGCCTTTATGCATTCTGTATTAAATTATCAGATGTATATTTCTATTACATTTCTTATTTTAATTATAATACAGTTAACATAAAGTGTTGTATTAGTTTCAGGTGTACAATATAGTGATTCAACACTTCCATACACCACCCAGCGCTCATCATAACAAGTGCCCTCCTTAATCCCCATCACCTATTATACCCATCCCCTCCCCCACCACCTCCCCTCTGGGCACCATCAGTTTGTTCTCCAGAGTTAAAAAGTCTGTTTCTTTAAAAAAAAAAAAAAAAAAAAAAAGTCTGTTTCTTGCTTTGTCTTTTGGACATTCCTTGTCTTATTCCTGACCTTAGGGGAAAAGCTCTTGGTTTTTCTCCTTTAAGAATGTTGTTCGCTGTGGGTTTTTCATATGTGGTTTTTATTATGTTGCGGTATGTTCCCCCTAGACCTACTTTGTTGAAAGTTTTTATCATGAGTGGATGTTGTACCCTGCCAAATGTCTTTTTGTATCTGTGTCTGTTATAATTATCATATGGTTTTTATCATTTCTTTCCTCAGTGTGAAGTATCATGTTGATTGATTTTTCCATATTGAACCACCCTTGCATCCTGGGACTAAATATCATTTGATTGTGATGTGTAATTTTTTAATGTATCGTTGGGTTCAGTTTGCTAGTATTTTGTTGAGGATTTTTGCATTTATTTTCATCAGAGATATTGCCTTATAGTTCTCTTTTTTTGTGGTGTCTTTATCTGGTTTTGGTTTTAGGGTGATCCTGACCTTTAGAATGAATATGGAAATTTTCCTTCCTCTTCTACTTTTTGAAATAGTTTGAGAAAAAGAAAGTATCAACTCTTCTTTAAATGTTTGATAGAATTCACCTATGAAGCTGTCTGGACCTGGACTTTTGTCTGTCGAGAATCTTGTTTATTACTGATTGAATTTCACTGCTGGTAATTGGTCTGTTTAAATTTTTTCTTTCTGGGTGCCTGAGTGTCTCAGTTAAGCGACTGCCTTTGGCTCAGTTCATCATCCCAGATTCAAAGATCAAGCCTCGCATCGGCTCCCAGCTCCGCAGGGAGTCTGCCTCTCCCCGTGACCTTCTCCCTTCTCATTCTTTCTGCTGCTTTTGAGTTTCATTTCTTCTTTTTCTATCTTCTTTAAGCATAAGGTCAGGCTGTTTCTTTGAGATTCTTCTTGCTTCTTGAGGTATTGCTACAAACTTCCCTCTTAGAACTGCTTTTGCTACATCCCAAAGATTTTGGACCACTATGTTTTCATTTTCATTTGTTTCCATGTAATTTTTCATTTCTTCTTTGATTTCTTGATTGACCTATTCATTGTTAATAGCATGTTATTTAACCTCCATGTATTTATGCTCTTTCCAGATTTTTTTCTTGTGAATTCTAGTTTCATAGGATTGTGGTAAAAAAAGATGCTTGGTATGTCTTCAATCTTCTTGAATTTGTTGAGGCAGTTTGTAGGCTAATATGTGACCTCTTCTGGAGACTGTTCCATGTGCACTTGAAAAGAATATGTCTTCTGCTATTTTAGGACGGAGTGTTCTGATTACATCTGTTAAATCTCCCTGGTCCATTGTGTCACTTAGTGCCACTGTATCCTCATTGATTTTCTATTTGAATGATCTATCCATTGATGTGGGGTATTGTTATCCCCTACTATTACTGCAGGGGAATTATTACTATATTATTATAGATTAGTTCCTTTATGTTTGTTACTAACTGTTTTTATGTATTTGGGTGCTACCATCTTGGGTGAATAAATATTTATAATTGTTATATCTTCTTATTGAATTGTCCTTTTATTATTACTATAGTTGCAGGCATAAATATTTACAATGGTTAGATCTTCTTGATGGACAGGCCCCTTAATTATAATATAATGCTCTTCTGCATCTCTTGTTACAGTTTTTGGTTTAAAATCTAATTTGTCTGATATAAGTATGGCCATCCCAGCTTTCTTTTGATGTTCATTAGCATGACAGATGGTTCTCCACCCCCTCACCTTCAATCTGCAGGTGTCCTTAGGTCTAAAATGAGTCTCTTGTGGGCAGCATATAGATAGTTCTTGTATCCACTCTGTCACCCTATGTCTTTTGATTGGAACATTTAGTCCATTTACATTCAAAGTTATTACTGATAGATATGTATTTATTTATTACCCCTTTTTTACTTGTTTTGTGGTTGTTTTTGTGTTTTTTCTCTGATACTTTTTTTTTCATGATTTGTTAGCTTTCTTTAATGATCTATTTGGACTTCTTTCTTTTTATTCTTTCCACATCTATCACTGAGTTTTGATTTATGGTTACCATTGGGTTTGTACATAACATCTTCCGCATATCGCAATCAATATTAAGTTGACAGTTGCTTAAGTTTTGGATGCTATTTTAAATAGTATATTAAAATTTCAATTTCTAAGTGTTCACTGTGAGCATACAGAAATACAGTTTATTATTATATATTATCCTTTTATCCTATGACCTTGCTAAACTTATTTACTGGTTCTAATAACTTTTTTGAGGATTGTATATGGATGGTCACATCGTCTACAAATAGAGAGATATATGCTTGTTCTTTTCCAATCTGTAGATATTTTATGTATTTACTTTTGTGTTTATTTATTTATTGCCTTATTGCACTGGCTAGGACCTCTAGTACAACGTTGAATAGCAACGGTGAGAAAGAACATCCTTGTCCTGTTCCTGATCTTGGGACAGAAGTATTCAGTCTTTCACCATTCAGTATAATGTTAGCCTTTTTGTAGATGCTCTTTTTCCAAATGGTGAAGTTTCTATTTCTAGTTTACTGAGAGTTTCATCATAAAAGGGTGTTAAATTTTGACAAATGCTTTTTCTGTATCTATTTAGAGGACTGATGGCTTGGTTAGGTTTTAGTCTCTTAATGTGATGAATTATATTGATTGCTTTTTGAATGTTAACCTAACCTTCCATTCATAGAATAAATGCTCACTTGGATTTAACCTGTTAAAATTTTACTAAGAAATGTGTGTCCAGGCATCTGGCTGGCTCAGTCAGTAAAACATGCAACTCTTGATTTCAGGTCTGAGCTCAAGCCCCACACTGGGTGTGGAGCCTACTTAAAATAAAATTTTAAAAAATTAAAAAAAAAAGAAATTTTGTATCAATACTCCAAAGAGATAATTGTCTATACTCTATTTTTCTTGAAATGTATTTCTCTGGTTTTGATATCAGGATAACATTGTCCTTATAAAATGGTCTGGGTGTTTCTTCCTTACATTTTATATGTTTCAGAAGCACTTCTGTAAAATTGGCATTATTTCTTACTTAGCTATTTGGTAAATTCACCAGTAAAGCCATCTGGGCCTGGAGTTTTCTTTGCAGAAGGGTTTTTAATTATACATTTTTTTTTTTAAAGTGAATATAGGGATATGTAAGATATCTATTTCTTCTTGATGAGGTTTAATAGCTTGTATCTTTCAAAGAATTTGCCTGTTTCATCTACATTGTCAAGAGTACTTTCATAACATTGTTCCTAGTATTCACTTCTTATTTTTTAATGTCCACAGGGCCTGTAGCGATGTTCCCTCTTTCATTCTGGACAGTGGTGATTTATGCCTTCTCTTTTACTTACCTTGGTATCTCTGGTAATAGATTTATCAATCCTATTGATCTTTTCAAAAAACCTTTTTTTGATTGGCTTTGGATTATAACAGAATTCATATCTAGGTCCCAGGTTGCATTTCATTGTCATTTGCATTTTGAATTAGAGCTCCTTTTTATGATCCCAAATCTTTAATAACATGTAATCACAGGTAGAATTACTGGTCATTCTGATTAAAGATGGCCGGCTGAAATAATTCAATTGCCTCAGTCTCTCTCTTTTTTTTTTTTAAGATTTTATTTATTTATTTGACAGAGAGAGAGAGAGAGATCACAAGTAGGTGGGGGTGGGTAGGTAGGGAAGCAGGCTCCCTGCTGAGCAGAGAGCCCAATGCAGGGCTACATCCCAGGACCCTGAGATCATGACCTGAGCTGAAGGCAGAGGCTTAACCCACTGAGTCACTCAGGTGTCCCTTGCCTCAGTCTCTTTTAAAAAAACCTTCTAAAACACAAACTTTCACTTAATCTCTATTTTCAGTATGACTCTCCTATTCTCACATGTGTCCAATGTCCTCCAAATTTAGGCAATTCTGTGTTTCATACTCCCCAGAAACGAATTCTTCCATCTTCAGCCAGTGTGAGGTGGGTGCAGGTCTCTAGCCATGTGACTTTGGAAAGAAGACCTGGAGGTCTGTGTCTTAAACAGACTTACAAGCAGCCTGCTGGTTTTTACCTCTTTCCAATTCTCAAGCCCTTTGAAGGTTCTGTGGCACACATTACACTGCTTCTCAACTCTTCCCACTGTCAGTTTAGGACTTACCTTAGCCAGTGTGCTAAAGCAAGTATCCCTTACCTTTCTGCCTTCTTGCTTTCAAAATGCTGTTTTTGCTGTCTACTCTCTTGTTCTTTAGAGTTTATGCATTAAAACAAAAAGAACAAGTGCTCTTGCTGTTTTGAGGTCTTAGGAAGAATTAGAGGTAAATACAGTTTTTAGGAATCATGTTTTATCTTCTCTGGAGCTTAGAAGAATTGAGAGCTATACTCTGGGTACAGGGCACTCAATTTAAGGGCATTTCTCTCAGAGAGAGGGAAGCTGGACCCTGCCACACACAGGAGGCTGGGGGCTGAGGTCACAGCACTGGACTTTGCCAAGTCCTACATGTAAATCCTACATGTAAGTAGGACGCCATTGGCTTGGTTCATTCTCTAACTATTCTGGCATTTCCAACAGGGAAGTTGTAGGATTGATCTGTTATCGCATTGTGAAGAATTTATGTTCTCTATACTGCTGCCCTTTCTTCTTCTTCTTCTTCAAGCATCAGAAAGTACATGATGTAAGGGGCACCTGGGTGGCTCAATGAGTTGAGCCTCTGCCTTCGGCTCAGGTCATGATCCCAGGGTCCTGGGATCAAGCCCCACATGGGGCTCTCTGCTTGGCAGGGGGGCTGCTTCCCCCCTCTCTCTGCCTGCCTCTCTGCCTACCTATGAACTCTCTCTCTGCCAAATAAATAAATAAAATCTTAAAAAAAAAAAAGAGAGAGAAAGTACATGACATAAGAGTTATTGCCAACTTACTTATGCAAGATTTCACTTAGGCCACTCCAAAAACAGGAGAAGCCAAGAGTCTCTTATCAGTTCCCAACATGGCCAATATGCAAAACTCTACAATTCTTTGTATATATGCCTTTTAAAAATGGTATTAGCAATCATCTTACTTACAAATGGCTTAATATTTTCCCATAGAAGAGTCTATGGAAGTTTATGTTTTTCTCATTGAAAAAGAGATTATCTCATTTCAGGTATAAGTCACAATACTTACCATAATCAGTAACATAAAATTCATACATGGTCTGACTAGTGCCTTTGGGTATTTCTGGTAAATCTAACTTGCTTTCATGATTTCGTAAAAAGGCTTCAAGCTTTTCTCTGCTTTCCAGTTCCAAGAGGGCTCCTAAACTCCACATTAGGCCAAACACAAATAATTTATGAAGATGTTCAACACATGAAACGCCACCTTCTTCTTTGGAGGGAATTAAACCTTCCAGTAGATTGAGAGACTGCAAATATTTGAATTACAATAAAATAAGTTTTTGTACTCAAGTTTTTGACAAAAAAATGTTTAAATGATAACAAATTTAAAAGAAGGAGAAAAATGGGGAAGAAAAATATATAGCTCTCTAGGTATTTCTTGATCACTGTCCTACCACAAACAGCATTTAAAGAAAGGTCATTCTGCTTTATTTAAACAGGCTGCACACACTAGCAGAAAAGATGCCAAAATGGGAATCTGAGGAAGTGGTTTCTATCCCATGCTCATACCACCAACCTCACTGACCCTTAGTCTCCTGATCTGAAAAACAAATGTCCTAAACTAGATGTTTTCTTTTCTTCTTTCCTTCCTTCCTTTCTTCCTTCACTTTTTTTTTTTAAGATTACATGCTTTCTAAGGTAGTTTCTGGATCTAAAGTTTAGTTACCCCAAATTTTCTACAACAGAGATTGCATTTCTTTTTCACTCTTTGCAGGGCTCAACAAATTGTGGCCCCAGGGGTTAGCCACCTGTTTTGGAAATAAAGTTTCACTGAGACACAATCACACTCGCTCATGTAAGCATTGTGTCTGGCTGCCTTTGCAATAGAGCAGCAGATGTGAGTGGCTGAGACAGTTGTGCAAACATTTGCCTAAATATTTGCTACCCGCTCATTTAAGGAAAAGTGTGCCAACTCCCATTTGGCATCAGAAAGAAATGTATCTACAGTAAGACATCCTCAGTCTTGCAAAACAAAATTAATTCAAGATAAGATTTTTCATTTATATTATGCATTTTAAAGTCATTACTAAATAATTCATTGATTTGGGCCCTTATGTATTACTTCTTATCTACCCACCCTCACTGACTGGCATCCTTTATTAAACTTAAGAGAAAACCAAAGTACCAGAATGGATCATGAAAGATCACTTATACCCTAGAAGCAGGGGAGCCCTCATAATCTATAATTAGGTTCGGATTTTTTCCAAAGACTATTAAGGCAAACTGAGTACGAGAGGAAAACACACATACAATGCTAGAAATGACTTGGAAAATTGTTTAAAACTTTTCCCTATCTTATATACTCTAAATTTGCAATGCTGGGATTGCCATTCACATTTTCTTGCTGGTCGCCAGCTCTCCTTTGTACTTTTCAGGAGGACTGCCTCTTTATTTACTCAGTCTAGTGTCATTATTGGGTGCACTTCCTGGGAAGGTTACTAAGCTTGCCAGTGGGAGAGATCCTTCACTCCTCTTCCCCTGCCAACACCCACTCTGGGAAGAGGAAGATCATAAAACAGATGGCAGTAAAATCATGAATTAACTTCCAAAATCTTTCACAGGAATCAAACTTCGCTGGGCCTTCACAGCCATATCACAGAAGTATTTCTATGGATTGCGAGAATTTTCTATTTCAGATGCCTCTAAACTGCGAGGGGGTGCTGGGGAGGGACGTCTCCGACCTAAATAATGAATGTACACAAACAGTCTGACCTGCATGATATAGTTGCATTCCAGGAGCTGCATTTTGGGATTGAGGTTTAGTTTCATATACGTATATATGTCTTCGAATATTTTATTGTACAGACCGAGGAACACAGTCGCCTCCTGCGCACTGCGCTTCTTCAGCCAAGCCTGCGGCAAAGAAACAGAACCTCAGTTTGCCAAGGAGGTGAAACCCGCACGAAACCCGCACGAAACCCGCACGCGCCGGCCTCCTGTCCCCACCTGCAGGATCGCCTTCCAGCTGAGCGCGGAGCTGCTGATATAGACCATGCCCATGCGGGAAACCGTGGCCGGAGAAGCGTTCTCAATATTGTGCACCTCGAACAAGAGCTTACAATTGGGGGCCATGGGGATGCGGTCTCCGTTGGCTAGCGTGAGGGTTTTATTGTCGTCCAGCACAGAATTTAAGTTCTCGATCCAAATGGCATCCACGGGGCCATCTAAAATGAGGAAAATGTTTTCACCTGCGAATAATTAAAAGGCGAAAATCACTTTTCATGTACCAAAAATTAAACGTGCCATTTAACTTTGGGGAGGTGGGGGATGGCGGGGAGGTTCACAAAGGGGAATGGACGGGTACCTTTTTTAGCTTTTAATGTTTTTCTCCACAGTGTAGAAAAAATCCCATCTGTCCAGTCATTAGTAGCGGTGTCCAGTCTGCCAAACATCTGAGGCGCAGTAATCGCTTTGGGATTCATTCTCATTTCTCTGTGAGGCCTCCCACACTCAGTTAATGCCTTCATCAGGATTGTTATGACAGTTGTCTTCCCAGAACCACTGGGCCCCAGAGTCATCAAACCATGACGGACCAGGGATGTCTCGTACAACTGCGCGGTGAGGCAATCAATTGAAAAATGTAACTAACGAGGCTCTTGCTGATAGTCACAGAAGTAGCGTGCTGAAATTTAAACAGCTTTAAATGGGTTCTTATTAAAGCAACTAGTTCGCGATTTAAAAGATGAAAAAATGCGAAAAAAGAAAAAAAAGAGAAAAAGAAAAAGGGTCTATTTTGCTTTGCTAGATGTGGATAGCAAATTAGTGCCACGGTATAAAATAATGATAAGTGATAAAATTATGATAATATGGAGCTTGAATTCCATTTTGGAAGTAATTAATTCAGGATCTCTCTCTCTCTCTCTCTCTCTCTCTCTCTCTCTCTTTTTTCCTTCTCAAACTACTCTTCTTTGTGGTTTGGGGGTTTGTGCCTAGGTTTTTTCCTGGCACAAGCTTTCCCTGCATTCTATGTGATGACGCCGCCCCCTGGTGGTGGAAAGCAGCAACACAAACCATCACAATGAAGACCAGCTTGAGATTGAGGATTTCCCCTGCAAGTGATTTGCTCAGGCAGTGCTCCTGGGAGAAACTGGTAAGGGAATGGGGGACGCGGGACAGGAGAGAGAAGTCAGGCAGGGTATGATTGAGAACAAAATCCTGTAGAGGGAAACCTTAACACTGATCCTGCGGAACATTCTGGAATGTTCCACCTGGAAGAAGGGGAGGTTGACTTTCCTACTGCATCATCCAACAGTCTTTAACTAAAGAGAGTTTGGTTTGGGAGTGGGTGGGAAATAAACTTCAGGAACCACCTGCTGTTTGTGCCTGCCAACCAAGTGACCCCAGTCTCCCTGAATGGAAAAGTGAATGTGGGCTATTAAAATCACACAGAAGAAGGGAAGGGGCACATAGGGTAGAAGAGATTCAGGAAGACAAGCTAAGAACTGGACAATATCTGTTAGAACATTCTCTCTATTGTTTTCTTGGTGAAAATAAGAAGTCAAAAGCTCACAGCTGATCAGAGGCAGAATTTGAGTTATTCTCCTCACATTTTAGAAAGAAATGTATTACTGCTGTAACCCATAGTTTAAAATCAGCAGAGACTCATTCCACCACATTATATTCAAGAGTAACACCACCATATTCTGCTCCCCTACCCACTGGGATGACTACAACTTTAGTACTCAATAAACTGTATGCATATCACATAGAAATTTTTTGAAAACTTTCCCAGAAATTAAAAAAAAAAGGGTTTATGGTTTTCCAACCCATGGATGATGAAAAATGTCTAAACTGTTCCTCATATCCTTCCCTTTGAAAATTGGACTTACGTTTCTTATAATCTGGCAAGAACAGTAAGTTAAAATAAGAGTCGTTATTTTTCAGAAAGCAGTGTTTAACACTCTCCACAATTTCAGCTCTCTCATTTCGAAATCTGGAAAATACCCCTGAAACATCAGGCCCATAGAGATTTAATCCTGTCTCTCCTCCAACCCTTCTTGACTCTGCTGATAAACTGTAGGTTGTTGTCACAAGGATGAAACGTGATGGACAAAAAGACACCAAGAGACACAGGCAAGAGATGCAAATCTTAGGGGAGGTGAACTTGCCCACACACAGACCAGAAGCACCGTATCATTCTCAGATTCCCTGGGCTCCAAGCCCATGAAGGCACCCAGCTATGGGGATCCTGCCAGCCGGACACAAGCAGCCAGCAGGGTCGTTCCATCTCCCCAGCTTTTTATAACCTACAATCCCCTCCCAACTGTCCTTGAGATTCTGGTTCCCACCTAACCTTCTCCCCAGGCATAGCTAACCTCAGTAAATTATTGCTTGCTGGTTGCGAGGTGGAGGCCGGGTGAATCCCCACTCTCTCTCGGACCCACCCATCCTCCTGAGGACTCTGCTTGCCAGGATGTGTTTTAATTTACTTTCAACATCCACATTAAGACAAATCTCCTGAGTTCTTCTCTTCAACTGGCCCATTTTTTAACAACACACGCTTATCACTACCCTGATAAGAGATTAAAGTGTCTTTACCTGCACAAGTTTGAGATTCCAGGGTGGGTGGTTAATCAAACCTTCTATCTGAACCTGGTTGGCTATGGCAGCCTGCAGCTCCACGTAGGTACTACTGTCCAGCTGTAATCCTGGAAACAGGTCATTGATTAAGCTGAGGAACAGGGGTTCGTCTTCGTCAACCTAAGATGGCAGAGAATGAATACATGCTTCTTCAGTCCACGAGTAATTATGGGCCAGCTGGGAAGATCATGGCACTAATCACTGGATGCCCAGAAAATCATGGACTACTTCTCCTGACCAGAATTGCATCCTCTAGAACCGACTCCCAAACACCCCACCAAATCCACATTACCTAGACCATGGTAGCCATAGCCCTTTGGCATTCAACATATTCTACAATCTACTGCTTCAAGGTTTGATCTCATTACTTGACCCTACGAATGCTGTGCTTCCCACAAACAGCTGTAGGTGTTAACTTAAAAACCAACCCCACGAAAATAGAATATTAATATTTCATTGAAATTAGGAAAACATCCATAACCCTACCTGCCTGGCTCATCCAACACGGACTGGAAAACTCCATCAGAGCAGTGTCTGGCCTTCCTTGGAAGCCATAGTTTTGAGTAAATGGACCCTAATCCTCATTTGCTCTGTCTTTAATACCTACATCACCCCATTCCCAACTGCTGACCCCTTTTGATTTCTCCTTATTGTCTGGGACTCCTCTGATGCCTTCTGGAATTCCTGTCTACCAGTTTCAAGAATACTATTACCAAGGGAGATGCCATGAGGCGTACTGGAAGGGGCAGGGGACTTGGCATCAGAAAGTCTTCTGGATCTTTGTTCCAGTTTCTCAACTGACCATGACTGTGGGTGAGTCTTCCAGACTTGGTTTCCTCGTAAGTAAAAAGGGAATGAATACACTCACCATTTGTGTCTCAGCGAGTGGCTGGGAGGTGCAAACAAGAGAGTACCCCTGAGAAAGCTTTGTAATAATAAGGAACTACATGGAGGTCAGCTGTTAGCTTCCATAACTAGAATGGGAGCTTCCTGAGAACCATGTCTTCCTCAGCCTCATACTCCCAGGGCACAGACACAATATGTAACCCACATCAGCCCTTGAATAAACACTACATGAACCTGTCCTTCAGCTAGTTCAAGGAAGCTGGTTATAATCGTGACAAGCATGAAAGCAGTAAGATAACTATGATATCTTCATAGCGAACTTCCAATGAGCTTTTGGAAAATAGAAATGGTTTTGATGTCTTGGGAGAGACATAGATAGCTAAAATAGGCTTAGACATATTCTGAGAAAGCAAAAGTTCCCGTGGTTCTCTGTGAGCCCAAAAAACAGGGATTTTCAAGTTTAGAGTTCATGTTACATCATGTAATGGTAGAAGGCTGGACTGAAATATGAGGGCCAGAGCCCACCGATGAAGCCTATTTTATTGTTCACAGCTGGTAAGAGGATGCATTTCCGCCCATGTTGGGCATACAAGGTCATGGGCTTTTTGCCTTCTGGAAACCTGCAGGTAGCTTCACCTATCCATTGTCCCTGTAACCATTAATGCTCGTAGCTCAACCCAAGCCAACCCCCACATATCAGCTAAGGAGGGAAAAACCCAGATGACACTATGGAAGGAGAAGGGAATTCGGAGAATACCAGCTTGGAAAGGTTCATGTCTCTCAGTCCTCTCATCACAGTGCTTAGCTCACTGTCTTCTGGTCTGGCTCTTTTTTGAGCTCCAAGTGTCCTCAATACAGATAGAATATTTCTCAACCCAAAGTCGTAATGGACCTAAGATGGGGGGGAAAAAAGGTTGTTTCATTGGACTAAATGTAGACTCACACCATTTACACACAGGTAGACTTTGTTTTTAATGTTATGTTTGTCACCATACAGTACATCATTAGTGTTTGATGTAGTGTTCCATGATTCATTGTTTGCATATAACACCCAGTGTTCCATGCAATATGTGCCCTCCTTAATACCCATCCCCCCAACCCCCTCCCCTCTGAAACCCTCAGTTTATTTCCCAGAGTCCATATTCTGGTATGTACACAGTGCTGTTATGAGGGACTGAGCTGCAAAGTTCTATTAGCTCCAGTCTCTCACCTTTCTTGATTGCAAAATGACCATTCCATTGCGAAGTTCATACTTTATTATTTTTTTTTAAGATTTTATTTATTTGAGAGAGAGAGAGAGAACAAGCGCAAGCAGGGGAAAGGGGCAGAGGGAGAAGAAGGCTCAGCAGGGAGCCTGATGTGGGCTCGATCCCAGGACCCTGGGGTCATGACTTGAGCCAAAGACAGACAATGGAGCCACCCAGGTGCCCCATGGGAAGTTCACAGTTTAAATATAATTTGAGAATAATACAGTCTGATATGGTCCATACAGCAAACAGATTTAAGTGAGTAACCAACAGGTTACACACTCTGTAATTCCATTTCTGTAACTTTCTTGGAATAATAAAATTATAGACATGGAGGAAAGATAAGGGTTGCCAGGGGTTAGGGATCTGGAAGAAAGGTAGGCGTAGTTATGAAGGGGTAGTGTGAGGAAACCTTGCAGTGACAGAACAGTCTTGTATGTTGATTGTGGTAGAGGCTACATGAATCTGCACATGTGACATAACTACACAGTACTACACACACACACACACACACACACACACACACACACACACACAAAGTGCATGTACAGCCGGCAAGCTCTTAACAAACTGTATGAATTGTACTGATGTGGGTTCTCTGGTTTTGTTATTTGTTATTGTACATTATACAATGTACATTGTACACTTTGTTATTTGTCATTGTAGTTACAAAATGTTAACACTGGGACCCTGGGTGGCTTAGTCAGTTAGTCAGTTAAGTGGCTGCTTTCAGCTCAGGTCAAGATCCCAGGGTCCTAGGATCGAGTCCCATGTGGGGCTCCCCACTCAGTGGGGAGTTGGCTTTTCCCTCCACCCTTCACTTCCTGCTAATTCTTTTCTCTCTCTCTCTCATTCAAATAAATAAATGAAATCTTTTTTTTAAAAAAGTCAACATTGCAGGAAGCATGGTACACAGGACCTCCTGTATATTTCTTTGCAACTTTCTTGAGACTCCATAGTAATTTCAAACTAAAAAAGGTTTAAAAACTACACACATGGATAAACTAATTATAAATATATTTTTTAAAAGAGTTTTTTTTTAACTCACTGATTAACATTTATCAAGATAAAACTGCAAAGTAAAAAAATCAAGTTCTGCAGCTGGGGAAAAAAACAGATTCACAAAGTTACCTGTTTGGTAAGTTGCTCTTCACAGAGTTTGTAAAGAACATAAAACTTTTGAGCCAAGATAACATTTTCAAGAAAACCACAGCTTGCAAGTTTAACTCGCATAATGATCTGAAAATTAAGATTGTGAGATTTTTTTCAACAACATTAGTGAAAAATAAGTAAAGAACATAAATTATACTATGTTTTTAAAACCTAGTGCTTACCTGTCTGTCAGGAACCATCATAGCAACAGTTCTAAACTGAATTTTTAAGTTTTCTGGTAGTTCCTGGCGCCCAGCATATCCAGGGTTCTAAAAATTAAAATTGTTTTAAAATATTGATATAATTTTCACTTCATGAATACAAATACATTCAAAATCCTAGTTCATATTCTAAGGTTGTATTGAAAAACGTTAGATTCATAATACATCCCTCCTTTCTTAAAAATATGTATTGAACCATCCATATTTTTTAAGGTCATATCACTCCCTGCTACATATTTCCATTTTCATTATACTAACAAAGTGATATATACACACACCACTTTATGTAGCAAAATTAAGCATCCATGTATCTGTTGGTTAAGAAAATAGAAAAGAAAGATGCATAAATACCAGGATCATTATGGTCTAAAATAGGTCATTGAAAGAGAGAAAACTCAAGATATTATACTGATCATTACATAGGTAATTCTTTGTTTAATCTCTTCCATTATTCTCTGCAGTCAGAATGATAAACTTCTCTGGCTGACCATTAAAAAAAAAACAAACACAGGGGTGAGAGGAAATAAAGATGGGAATGATGGGAAAAATAGTAGAAAGGACAAAAGTAGAAGTGGAAAGAAAGCTAAGGACTCACAAGTATCAATAGGTTGAGGATAGGCAAGATCCAAAAGCTCCAAGGGAGAGGTTTGGGGTTCAAAGATTAGTAAGGCAAAGAGGGGTCAGTTATTTTTGGAAGCCTTCAGTCCCTGAGCATTTCTTGGGCACTGTCCACTGTCCAGACATCTTGCTCAGTGCTGAGAATACAGAAGTGGCTGGTTGCCTCCCATTGCTCCTTCTTTTCTCTTTTCTCAGTCACAGGACCCCAGCTGCAAACTGGGTGTATCACCACCCAGAATAAAAACTACATTTCCCAGCCTGCCTTGCAGCTGGTGTGATTAAACTTGACACCATGAGGGACGCCTGGGTGGCTCAGTTGGTTAAGCGGCTGCCTTCGGCTCAGGTCATGATCCCAGCGTCCTGGGATCGAGTCCCACATCATGCTCCTTGCTCGGTAGGGAGCCTCCTTCTCCCTCTGCCTCTGGCTGCCACTCTGCCCATGCTCGCTCGCTCTCTCTCCCTCTCTCTCTGACAAATAAATAAATAAAATCTTAAAAAAAAAAATTTGACACCATGAGATGCAAAGGGACACACAGTGTCTTTGATGCTTGTTTGAAGGGAGTTGATTCAATTAACTGGCTGCAGCAAGATAGATGCTTCTATAGCACCTTGGGTCATAAAGTAAACTGAAGATGGAAATCATGATGGTGTAGAAACATGGGAGGATCTTAAGAGAATAAATCATTATGTGTTAAGACACTATTTTTCATGTTTCGGTTATTTATAGCCTAATGCAATATCTAATTGATATTTCCAATATTATTCTTAATCCATGGAGACTGTTACTCTTCTTTTAAATTATTCTACACCATAGTATCACACAATAAATTCATTCATCCCATTACCTGAGTTATAAATAATCACTTCTGGATTATTATTATTTACTCTCAACTGTTTTGCTTAGGTTTGGTTACAATAAATCTTATCAGAAAACTTCCTGATTTTGCTTTCTATAATTTATCTTTGTCCACTGAGACACTTAAAATTTAGATTACATGTTATCTTACAATGTAGAGATTTAACTATATAAAGAACATATAAAAACATGTGACATGAGGGAGAGATGAATCTTTGAGGTTTTGAGCCGCTGAGATCTGAGGGCTGTTACTGTAGCTAGCCGGTTCAATACAATACAGAAAACATTTAGCCCTGCACCTTACACATTACAAGTACTCACTAAATAATTGCTATTATATTCATTAACCTATTACTATTTTATCTTCACTCTGGGCTATTTTTAGTACTCAAAAAATCACATGAAGAGAGACAATCACTCATGACCTCTGAATAGTCCATCATTTACTAACTAATACATGCTTTCTTTCATTTAAGTCTATAGCAATTAAACCAATCCCATTGTATTTAAAGATCATGTTCTCACCATCGTTAGGAAGATTCCAAATTCTGGATTCAGATCAACACTATCACCATCAGAAAAAATGAACTGTTTTTTTCTCTCTTTTCTTGCTGTCAAAACAATATAAATCTGTTGGGCTGCCACCGATAACACAGGTAATTCAATTCTGTTAAACTCATCAAAACAGCCCCAAGAACCGGATTGCGCAAGACCTGGCAGGAAAAACAGTTGATTTGAAAAGATTTACTTTGTAATATTCCTGCTACCAAGAAGACTAAGCACTTTTCTAAAATGCTCTCAAACAACTATATATTGAAATACAACTTATATAAAGTGTCAAATCTGGCTGTTTGTAAAGATGTATCTAATTCCAGCAACATAGAGAGGTTTAAGTAATTGTACATCATCCTGGACACAAGGAAATTTGTGCACTGCCAAAATCAAAGGATAGACACATCATTATGCCCAGGGATGCCGGGTGATGATAAATGTTGATTCAGCTTGGAAGCCCCACTTCCAGTGGGGATGGGGGCTGAAAGAGCCCTAATGTTTGGGGAAACTGACAAAATGAAACTGACAAAAATGTCTGGGTCAGATCACTCTATTTCTTTCCAGTTGCAATGAGAGACATGTGGGGATGCTGAGTGAGACAGAAAATAGTCAAAGGGATATTTATTCCTTACAAACTGGATACAAAAAAGAAGTATTATGAAGAACCTTGCTCCTGTTTTATCTCTAAGGATGAAAACCCTCATTATCTTCAGCTGCATAAAATGGTCTTCTTCCTTTTATGATTGTCCGCCCCCCTTCCCCACCCAGTTTTTCTTTTCTTTCTTTTGGGAATTTCCATTAAATGGATGTTGGAACTTTTGTATTTATCCCTGTGACCCCCGGGCTTTTCTGGCAAACTTCCCATTCCTCTCTGCAGTGTATTTATTCTCTTGGCTAGATCATTTAACTCAAAAGAGGTTTTTAAATCATTAATTTATTTATTATTCCAGTTGTTATTTTTTTCCCAGCAGCCTGTTTTTCTTTGATCAGTTGTATGTTATGAATTCTTGAATCCCTCTGAAGCTACTGATCTTACTTACTGTTTTCTCCTGTTTCCTCTATTAATCCGTTTAGTTGTCAGTAGGTCTCTTAGCTGTTTGGAGTGCCTCCTGAATTTCTTCAAATATTTTTGGAGACTTTGTTATCTCTACATATGTGTGTATTGCCTTATCCCAAAATGCCAATTTTTGTTTGCAAGATGCATGTCTGCTCCTGGTGATTTGGGGGAAAGAATGGGAGAGCTTCCCCTCTGGGTCTGGAGCTTTGTAATCTGACCTGGTGCTCTGCTTGCCTCTTGAACACAAGCCCCCACCCAAGGTTTACCTTTTTCTTTTTTAAAATTTTTTTAATTTTTTAAAAAAATTTTATGTTATGTTGGTCACAGTACATCATTAGTTTTTGATGTAGCGTTCCACCATTCATTGTTTGCACATAACACCCAGTGCTCCATGCAATCCGTGCCCTCCTTGATACCCATCGCTGGGCTCACCCTCCCCCCACCCCCTCCCCCTAAAACCTTCAGTTTGTTTCCCAGAGTCCATGGTCTCTCATGGTTCATCTCCCCCTCCGGTTTCCCCCCCTTCATTTTCCCCTTCCGTCTCCTAATGTCCTCCATGCTATTCCTTATGTTCCATAAGTAAGTGAAACCATATGATAATTGACTTTCTCTGCTTGATGTATTTCACTCAGCATAATCTCCTCCAGTCCGATTCATGTTGATGCCAAAGTTGGGTATTCATCCTTTCTGATGGCTGAGTACTATTCCATCATCTGTATGGATTCCATCTTTGTCTTTGACAGGACTCCCACTTCTGAGAGCTGACTTACAACTTTTATACAGAGGAAAACTACTGGACATAGCCACGTCCTTTTCTTTTGCTCTGTCATCTGTTATCATTTTGGCACTCTGGGATTTGTCATATGCTCTAGTCTGCTGCTCTCTCCCATCCCCGGCATTTAAGCTAGGAGTCATTTACAGAAGAGCCATTCTTTCTGGTTAAGGAAGTGATTCTCAAGTTCATAAATGTCTTAACAGGCAATTATAAAAATAATTTAGTGAATACCCATGCACCTACCTATCAAACCTTAATAATTTGCTTCAAATTTCATTCTAAAGAATAAAATATTAGAACTACAGTTCAAATCCATGTATGTTTCTCTTGGATGCACACTCCCTCCTTCCCCTGAGGTAATCTGTATCCCAATTCAATGGCTGTATCCCAAATTCATGCTTTAAAAGACTGCTCTTTGCATGTATTCATGAACACTGTATATTTTGCTTATTCAAGATTTGTATATGTGTATCTATCTACATGTGGCTATCTATAAAACACTGCATATCTCCTCCTGAAACTTGATTTATTTGCTCCATATTATTTTTCTGAGATATATCTAAGCTGATACACATAGATATAATTCACTATCTTAGATAGTATACCGTGCAGTATTCCATTGCATAAATATGCCAGTTTAAAATTTCAGTCTCCTTTCAATGGGTATTTGGGTTGCTGCTAATAATTTGCTGTAACAATGTATCAATCTGACTCATGTCTTCTTACAACGTGTGTGAGGAATGGAAGTGCTGGGTCAAAGAGAGTATGTGCATCTTCACATTTACCATCTGCTGCCAGCCTGTTCGCAGAAGCAGCTCTACCAGTTTTCACACAGTTAAGAAGTATCAATGGTTGTCATTTCTATATGTCCTTACCAATAGTGGTTTGGCCAGACTTTTTCCATTTCTGACAATCTGGAAGGAGTGAGATTGGTATCTCATTTTTGCTTTATTTTGGGTTTTTTATCAGAAGGAAATCTTTTTTAATGCTGGGTATTAATTTTTTGTCAGCTATACATGTTAAAATATCTTCTCCCAGTCTATAGCTTGTGTTTTGTTCTCTTTCTTAAGTGGAAAAATATCACACAAAGACTGTGCATAAGGGGTGCCTGGGGGGCTCAGTGGGTTAAAGCCTCTGCCTTCAGCTCGGGTCATGATCCCAGGGTCCTGGGATTGAGCCCCACATCGGGCTCTCTGCTCAGCAAGGAGCCTGCTTCCCCTCCTTCTCTCTCTGCCTGCCTCTCTGCCTGCTTGTGATCTCTGTCTGTCAAATAAATAAATAAATAAATATCTTAAAAAAAGACTTGCATCACATACATGTAAATATAGATATATATGTATGACTGTGTATTTGTATATATGTATTTCAGATGTTATGTACATATATTAAAGTGAGAGCTGGATGTGAAATCTCATGGTATCTATTACAGGAATATTCTCAAATTGTATTTAAGGGAAGGGCTGCACTCTGGAAAACAGAGTGGAGGTTCCTCAGAAAGCTGAAAATAGAGCTACCTTACAACCCAGCAATTGCACTACTGGGTATTTACCCTAAAGATACAAATGTAGTGATCCGAAGGGGCACTGCGCCCCAATGTTTATAGCAGCAATGTCCACAATAGCCAAATTATGGAAAGAGCCTAGATGTCCATCAACAAATGAATGGATAAAAAAGATGTGGTATATATATACAATGGAATATTATGTAGCCATCAAAAAACCTGAAATCTTGACATTTGCAATGACATGGATGGAACTAGAGGGTATTATGCTAAGTGAAATAAGTCAGTCAGAGAAAGACAATCATCATACGATCTCACTGATATGAGGAATTTGAGAAACAAGACAGAGGATCATAGGGGAAGGGAGGGAAAAATGAAACAAGATGAAACCAGAGAGGGAGACAAACCGTAAGAGACTCTTAATCTCAGGAAACAAACTGAGGGTTGTTGGAAGGGAGAGGGGTAGAAGGGATGGGGTGGTTGGTGATGGACAGTGGGGAGGGTATTGTGTAGGACTGATGAATCACAGACCTGTACCCCTGATACAAATAATACATTATATGTTAATTTAAAAAAAAAAGAAAGAAAGGGCTGCATGGGTGACTCGTGATTTTTATGGAAGAAAGCCCCAGTGTACTTCTCCCCTACTATATCCCTTTTCTTCCCTCCCAGAGGGAGGCACTGCTAGTCTGAACTGTGTGACCATCATACTCTTGTTTTTTTTTTTGAATTTTTACTATTTTCTGTATACATATCTGAATGATATGTATTTTCAGCTTTATCCAATTTTTAAATTTTATTTTATTTTATTTTTATTTTTTTATTTTTTTATTTTTTTTTTTAAAGATTTTATTTTTATTTTTTTGACAGAGACAGATCAGAAGTAGGCAGAGAGGAAGGCAGAGAGAAAGGTGGAGGCAGGCTCCCTGCTGAGCAGAGAGCCCGACGTGGGACTCGATCCCAGGACCCTGAGATCATGACCTGAGCTGAAGGCAGAGGCTTTAACCCACTGAGCCACCCAGGCACCCTATTTTATTATTTTTTAAAGATTTTGTTTATTCATTTGACAAGACAGAGGTCACAAGTAGGCAGAGAGGCAGGCAGAGAGAGGAAGGGAAGCAGGCTCCCAGCTGAGCAGAGACCCCAACTTGCGGCTACATCCCAGGACCCTGAGATCATGACCTGAGCCAAAGGCAGAGGCTTTAACCCACTTAGCCACCCAGGCACCCCCAATTTTTGAATTTTAAATAAATTTAATCATACTACATGTATTTTTGTGAGACTAGCTTCCTTCACTCTGAATTATATCTGTAAGGCTGCTCTATGTCAACACACCGCCCTGTAGTTACTCCTTTTTACTGCTCCATAACACTGTTATACACAAATGCACATATATACATTATATTTTTCCTTCCTGGATACATAATATATAAATTATATTCTCCCAATTGATGTGTGTATATGTCCACTCCACTGAAGAGGACACTAGAGGTGTTTCCCATTGTTTGTTGTCTTAAGCAATGCTGCAGAGAACATCTACACACAGACCCCAGTGCATGAGTGTCATTTATCTGACTATAGACCAGGAGGTGGGACAGATGAGAATACACATGGTGCTGCTTGTCCCAAACAACTTTTACACTCCTACCAGGAGCTGATGATTGTTTCTGTTATGCTATCCCTTACCAATGGTCAAAATGTCACACTTAAATTTTTTCAATCTGGTGTGTACAAAATGGAATCACTTTAAGATTTATAATTCTTCCATTGCTGGTGACATGGATTCTCTTCATTCGTGAAAAGTCTATTCAAGACTTTTTCTCTGTTTTCTTTCATTCATTCGTGGGCATTAGTCATGTATTTGGGATCTTAATCCTTTGCAGGTAATATAGGTTGCTAATGCCTTTCCAAATTTCTGGCATGGCTTTTCTCCCTTTGGTATCCACCAATGAAGAAAACTTTTTGATTGAGGATAAGCAATTTATCAGTCTTTCCTTTATGGCTTGTGATTTTTGTATTAAAGATATTTTCATTTATTACCTTCTAAAAACTGTATGGTTTTTGCCCACCACATTCAGGTATTTCATTCACAGAACTGATTTTTTTTTTTTTTAAGATTTTATTTATTTGACAGAGAGAGAGAGATCACAAGTAGGCAGAGGGGCAGGCAGAGAGAGAGGGAAGCAGGCTCCCTGCTGAGCAGAGAGCCCGATGTGGGGCTCGATCCCAGGACCCTGAGATCATGACCCGAGCCGAAGGCAGAGGCTTTAACCCACTGAGCCACCCAGGCGCCCCCACAGAACTGATTTTTATATATGGTGTAGGCATCCAATTTTTATGTGTGTAGGAATCCGATTTCCGTTGTTAAATATTAATCATCTTTTGTCCCAGAATGATTTATAGTAAAGTCTATCTCCTCATCACTGATTTACAATACCACCTTTGCCATATGTCAAATGTCCTTGGCCCATTTTTTGCATTCTCTATTATATTTCACTGGTCCATTTATCAATCCCCACACCAATACCATCATCTCTAAATTCTGTCCTAAATGATATCTTTCATTTCAATGGGATTTAATGCAGGAAGGGAAGCCACATGTGTCATGGGTTTGCTATCGTGATCTTATCCCCTCCACCACTGTTTCAGGCAATAATAAATTGATTCTATTTTCACAATCCAATACACATTCAACTCATGGACTAGAATGGCAGCAATAGCATTGAACCATATGAAATTGATGACATCCAGCCATTTTTGACACAGAAAAATGGCAATATCATATGCACCAACCTATACTCATTTTGGTGAGGTGGAAAAATATCGCTTTAGGTTAATATCAGAAAATAATGTTAAAGAGCAATAAAAATACATTCACTAACAATGATTCAACAGTGTTTGACACTTGCCTTTAAAAATCCGTCCCAGCCCTCGGAAATCCATTTGATCCGAGCAGTTAAACACGACCACATATTTCCCCAAACATCTTCCCATGTCTTTCGTAGTTTCTGTTTTGCCAGTGCCTGCAGGTCCTGCTGGAGCACCTCCCATGTTCATTCCCAAAGCCTGCGCTAAGGTGATATAGCATCTGCAAACAGGAATCAGAGAAATCACCGGGAGTGTGGGAGAGCTTATTACTGCCCTAGAGCATAAGCCAAAGTCCAATGTGACTAGAATGGGCCCATCTATTTGAGAATTCGAGCTGCTCACATAAGAGAGGCTGGAGCACTTGATATTCACTAGAAGTAGTACAGTGTTTGCAAACATTTCTTGGGACAAGCTTTCTAAACTCCTCAACCCTGACTTAAAACCGTCAGGCCTTCCCTGCACTGTGGTCAGGATAAATCGCAAGTCAGAGAACCAAATAAACCATCATATGCTGGCAGATGATGAACAACTGACTCTCCAGGAAATCAATCAATCAATTAATCAATCTTATTTTCATGTTTGCCAATTGCAGTGGTATAAATATTTCCACCAGGGCCATGAAAGGCTACCGATGTGATATCACAAAACTGGGAAGAGATGCATATTGTTGACTCTCAAAAGCTGGTACAAGGGCACCTGGGTAGCTCAGTTGGTTAAGCGACTGCCTTTGGCTCTGGCCATGATCCTGGAGTCCCAGGATTGAGCCCTACCTTGGGCTCCTTGCTCAGTGGAGAGTCTGATTCTCCCTCTGACTTTCCCCCATCTTGTGCTCTCCCTCTCTCCCAAATAAATAAATAAAATCTTTAAATTTAAAAAAAAAGCTGGTATGAGTCAACTCCAGGACGTCACTGCAAATAAATCATTTTACTATGAAATGTTTCACTCATTGAAGTAAGTAAAAAAAATAATATAATGAATCTTCTTGTATCCATGATCCAGCTTAAGTTATGTTTGTTTCAGAGCCAAGTAAAACTTAGTGAAGCTTCCTAGATATGAGCTTTATATGTAAACCTCAGTGGAAGAGGAAACGCATGGACAAGTTTATCGTCCAAACACATGGACGATAGCACTGAGCATACAGAAGGAGGTTGGATGAATCGAGAGACTAAAGACATAATCTGCACCATAATTTTACCTGCAGACAACTCTATTTAAAGTAACAGCAGAATTAATCATTCTGTGACCCAATTTAAGTCAATTCTACAAACTCTTACTGAGCATCTTCTATGTATAACATATTGAACTGGTTGCCGTGGGATATGTAGAGATGAGAAAGGACCAGTTCTGTCTGATGTCACATGCTGGAAAGAACTGTGAGGAGACCGGTCATTGACTGATTATTCATACCTGGCCAAGAAACTTCACTTTAGGTATCCATTTCTACATTTGGAAAACCAGGAGACTAAATTAGATCATCTCCAAGGTCCCTTCTTTCTTTGTAATTCTAACGAGTTCTTTTTTTGTTGCCAGAGATATTTTTCCATCTTGCAATCTAAAATTCATTACTGTATCACTCACAGTCAATGTTTAAGCTTGCTTTCATTCTTTTATCTTTTTCTGCTTTACAAAAATGTAATGCACATGTGCATTTAAGTAATAACCTTGGTTATATCATTGTTAGACTGACTTTGATGAGCTAGCATAGACCTAACACAACAGCAATATGTTTTTGTTAATATTTCGAATGCAATTTGAAAGCAATGTTAAGAACATCATTTAATTACAAAATGGAATAACAAAAACAGAGTGTCTTACCTATCTGTTAAGGGAGTGATTACAAGACGATCAGTGCATCCCAGAAATTCATTCTGGTAAATAAAATCCACATCTGTAATAGACACCACAGTTTGATCCAAATCTTCCTTAAAATAAAATCTACTCTGTTTCAGCCATTCAAAGTCAGTAACTGATCTGATATGCATTTTTACCTTAAAAACATGAAGTGCAAAGAGATTACATACTGAATTGCAATAGCATAAAACAAGCATATGTGCAGTTTTTATCCTCATTTGTGAACTGATTCTCATTTATCTAACATATATTTATTAAGTCCCTTCTTGGGCCTGACACTGTGCTGGGTGAACACAGACAGGCTTTGTTCCTTCCTTCTGGAGCTGACAAAAGAAGACAAAAGACAAACAGATAAGCAAGTAATTGCAAAAAAGTATGAAAAGAAATTCAGGGTTCATGGAAATATGTAGCAAGAGGACCTAACGTAGTCTAGGGGTGCTGAAAGGGATATTCAAACTAAACCCTGAAAAAATGGTAGGAATTACCCAGGGAAACAAAACTGAAAGAAAAAAATAAGTAAATTTTTTAAAGGGGTAAAATGTCCCAGGCAAAGACTCAGAAGATCTGGCTGCATGTTCAGGAAAGTGAAAGAAGTTCAGTACAGCTGAGGCATCTGGGATTCTAGAGAAAGAGAGAACTGGGGCTTCACAAGACATGGAAGCAGAGCTGAACAGTGTTCTCGTCGATTATGCACACACGCCTTCCTATACCAGCCCTGCTGGTGGGCCAAACCCACCAATCTGCCAGGTCATCAACATATACCTATGATGAGCAAGAGGTCCTGGGCTCCTATAGCCATGTATACAAGAGAGAGAAACCAGGGAAGCACATTTAGGAACAATATCCCACCAAAACCCCATTCTCAGGTACTTCGTGATTTTCCATGGGCAACCTTG
This sequence comes from Enhydra lutris kenyoni, assembly GCF_002288905.1. Classification (NCBI taxonomy): domain Eukaryota; kingdom Metazoa; phylum Chordata; class Mammalia; order Carnivora; family Mustelidae; genus Enhydra; species Enhydra lutris. The sequence continues at coordinate 9,536,642 of NW_019154101.1, forward strand.
GAGAAAATTTGGTCCTGCCCACTTAGGTGCATCAACAGGGGCAAATGGCAAAGGATCCCCCTTCACTGCTCTTAAATTCGATCTCACTTCCAGGTCATTCAGCTGACCTCTGGCAACCCTGCCATGTTCCAGTCTCCACCTAATCAAGTCTCCATGCGATGAGAGTCTCGCTTTTTGTCATCATCGTTTGTTTACGGTCTTGCTTCCCCCGGCACTTAGGAATTCTGGCTTCTCAGCTAAATCACAGTTTGTATTCATCACTTTAAAGAACAACTTTCAGGTGACACGATCCAGTGTCTCCCCCGGGGACACCTTCCCTCACACGGGACCTGCAGCCACGGAGATGCTGTCAACTAGCTCCTCTCAACAATCCATTAAGATGGTGAGGAGGAGACGGAAGTTGAAGAAAAAATAATAGCTAATACTGATTGAGTTCTTACCATGTATCAGGCTGTTCTAAGCATTGCACATGGAAAAATAAAACGCAAATATGCCAGCCATGAGATCTCATCTTAGTTGGGATGCAGAGAGACCATGAGTTCAACAGTAATTAAGACAAAAAGAACACAGTTATGTGGTTTTAATTGTATAGGGTTTTCTTTTTAAAAATCCATTCTGGATGTAAAGTAAGACTTTGTTCAGCACTTTGATTTAAAAGAAATTTCTTCCATGGTATTTCAGCTTTAAGAGTCAGCAAGAGGGGGTGCGTGGGTGGCTCAGTCAGTTGAGCATTTGCCTTGGGCTCAGGTCACGATCTCAGGGTCCTACAATTGAGCCCCACATCGGGCTCCTTGCTCAGCGGGAAGTTGCTTCTCCTTCTCCCTCTGCCTGCTGCTCTGCCTGCTTGTATATTCTCTCTCTCTCTGCCAAATAAATCAATAAAATCTTAAAAAAAAAAAAAAGTAAATAAGAGAGGTTAGCCGCATGCTCTTCCCAGATACAGTAATGGATTTCACGGGAGTTTCTTGAGGTGGACTTCAAAGAAAGCCAACGTAAGACAGTAACTACAATTTACTGAAAGCAACTCTGTAGATGGCCAAAGAACTATGGTCTGAGTATGCAGCTCAGTATGACTGGTGTGATCAGAAGATCCAGAGATAAATCCTAGAGCAGTGTTTCCTCAATGTTAACCTGCATTTATGAATCACCTGGGCATCCTGAAATGCAGATTCTCATTCAGTGGGAGATGGGGTGGAGGAGAGGACTGGAGATTCTGCTTTTCTAACCAGCTCCCCGGAGATGCTAATGCAACTGGTTGGCATATAATAATATTTTGAGAAGTGATGCTCTAGATTCCAGGAGAATAAATGGACTGTATGTCCTTCAACCTTCCATAAATATGAACTTATCTGATAGAACTCCTTTTCTTAAAGATTTTATTTATTCATTAGAGAGAGAGAGAGAACAAGCAGGGGGAGAGGGAGAAGCAGACTCCTTACTGAGCAGGGAGCCCAATGCGGGGCTTGATCCCAGGACCCCAGGATCATGACCTGAGCCAAAGGCAGATGCTTAAACAACTCAGCCACCCAGGTGCCCTGATCAGAACCTTAGATACAAGTTTGAAACCATTTGTCTCTGATCGATTATATTCTCTAAAAAAGAGCCCCAAGGTGCATGAATTACATGTCTCTGGTGAAGAAAAGAGATGCCTTTAAGATGAATCAAATCAAATCAAGTCAAGCAATGGTAGTTAAAGACAAAGATAGTTAAATGGGTGTTTATCAAAGCTTCCTGGGCTCCTACCCTATAATGATAACCACTGCTTTAGGAGAACTTTGGCTCAAGACCACTGTTTAGAGCCCTATTTCTGAAGGGAGTTCAAATACCACCCCTCCTACTCTCACCCTACACAACCTTGTCCAAATTCAGTCCATGCTGCCCTGCTGGACACTATCAGCTGGACAAATGTCCACGAGACTTCTCTGAAGCTCGATTCTATTTGATCAAGACTTATTTCTCAATGGAGCAAATAACTCATGAACAATCTCACCTAGACTGTATCATATCCCTGGTGATTTGGTGTAATGGAACAAGTAGTTAGTTCACATCTCATCAGTCGGTTCCATACTTTCAGAATGACATATGTGAATGTACATATATGGTTGTTTAAACCACCAAATGGAGAGAGTTGTAGACATGGTATATATGGAGACAGTTTTGGAAAAGGACCAAGTGGATGGAAGGTTCATATACATTAGGCAATATATATAATATCTAATTGCTCATTATTAGGAGCACTAAGTTTTTAATCAGTACACTACATTAGTTTAAGAAAAAAAAGATACTTTACCAAGTCATCAAAAATATCTCTCTGATGCACATGGATGGTAATCAGAGTTTCAAATTTCACTCTATCAAACTTGCTTAGGTCATGTGTTGTCTGGCCAATTAGAATATTTAGAATATCCAAAAATTTCTGATTAGTCATGTGCATGATTTTCCTGTCATCTTTTGCATTATGTAAAGCCTCTTCTGAATCATGTGTCCACAACATCTGAATTCCCAGAAGCCCCACCTATGCATCCAGAAGAAAAATAATAAGTAAATTTGCCAACTATTTAAAGCACATCTGACATAAAATTTGGTGGTCACTCATCCAATATGAAGGCGAGCAAGGTTTGACCCACTTTAAACTCAAAAAAGACATGCATTTCTCCACTTCCAAAAGGGGAAAAATAAACATTTGAAGTTCTAACTGCTGATATCTAATGATTTCAATGCAGAGAGATAAATAGTAATGAAATCAATGGCTATCATTTATGGAGCAGTATGTATTTTATGAAGGATGCTTAACAAATTTGTCTATAGGGTATGAGACAACCAGATAGCTCCATATGATGATTTTTCTTCACCAACAAAAGCAAATGGAATTACTAGACTCATTGTTGTGTATTCTTCTGCAGGAAGATTTCCCAAAGTTGTCTTTGCAACTTCTAGAAACAGTACGTTTTCTCCTTTCTTAATCTCCCACTCCCTCTATCATCTGTATCTTTTCCTACATCTACTTCTCTCTATATATATTTATCTGTAGGAGAGAGATAGAGAGAGACAGAAAATGAGAAGGGGAAGAAGCTAGTCCTTTTTCTCCTGATGATGGCATAGGGAAGTTGTGACTGTCACCTTGCCTACAACTTCTACCCTGAGAAAGGAATAAAATTGTTGGAACAAGGCCCACCCTCACCTTGCTGTGCCAGCTGTCCCTTTAAGAACTTTTGGGTTATGGACATTGGGGAGGGTATGTGCTATGGTGAGTGCTGTGAAGTGTGTAAACCTGGTGATTCACAGACCTGTACCCCTGGGGATAAAAATATATTATATGTTTATAAAAAATAAAAAATTTAAAAAATGAAAATAAAAAAAATAAAAAGTAGAGCTTTCAACATAAAAAAAAAAAAAAAAAGAACTTTTGTTCATCCGCAGAGTTGAGTAACAGATCCGAGATCATTTGGACCAAAGGCAACTCACATTTCATGGAGGGTTGAGAGCAGAGTGAGTGGCATGGGGATACTGTTGGGCATGGTATTAATGTGGCTAAGGCACGAATATAACCCTTTCCTTATCCCTGCCTCCTCAAGATTGCAAAATGTTTTGTGCTAGAGCAGTGGCCAATCCTGTGGTCTGCAGGTGAAGACAAATGAAGGCACCTGACTGAGGTGAGAGCAAACCGATGTGGAGGAAGCCTCCCATGTCAGGAAGCTCCCAGTAGCAAGCCAATTCTGACTCTGAAAGCAGCAGAAGATGGAACAAGAGAGGAAAAACCAAACAACAACAACAACAACAAAAACCAAAAAACAAATGTAAACAAAAAAACCAAAGCAAAAAACAAAAATACCCAGCAGTGTAAGCCTCTCTGATTTAGAAACACAGACCCACACTCTCTGAGAAATCACTGCTTAGTGGTAAAGTCTGAAAACTAATCTTTAAAAGCCTGGCTGGCTCAAAGCCTGCAACCCTTGATCTCAAGGTTGTGTGGTCCAAGCCTCAGGTTGGGTATAGAGATTACTTAAAAATAAAACGACTATCCTCAGTCACCAAGAAAAGTTTAAATTGTGTTTTTTAACTCAGTTTAAGAAGGCAGGACACTTAAGGGTGAAAACAGGAGGATGTCTCATTAAAATGAAAACAAAACAAGAATGCTCATTCTCCTTGATGTTACTCGTTACCTGTAATAAACATGGGGAAAAGGCTAGAAAGGAAAACACTAAAATATTAAGTCATCATTTCCAGATGGTTGAAATAAGTAATGTATATACTGAATGAACATGTATGTATAGAATAGATATTGGATGAATATATATCCCCTTAGAGCAATTTTTACAAATAACTGAAGTTTGCCCACTAAAATTGTTTAAAATTTCATCTCCTCATTTGTGTTGTATACACACTATAGAAAATCCTGATGGCTGGTAAACTTTCCTGCTCTATCCTTGCTCAACTTCATGCCTGCTCTGAACTTGCTTTCAGTTCTCCACACAATGCTAACTGCTCTGTCTACACTAGACTGATCATCTCCTTCAGAATACACAGGCAATCAAGTTTTCTGGGAGAGGGAAGGTATGCTGATTTGGTCTAAGGAGCTATTTTTCTCACCTTATCAAATATTTTATAAAGCTTCATCACAAAGGTAATAAAACTGAGAAGGATATTAAGGTTTGCCAAGGAGATTACACAATACAAAAATATTAAATACAATATCAGAATATTCTCTCTAATAAAGCTTGATTCTATAGCAGTAAATTGTGTCATTTGAATAAGTAATTTCCTATCATTTCAGCTGTCTCCGCTGTGTGTGCATTAAGTCATGATTTAGAGGCTGGGTTGGGAGAAGCAGTTGGACAAGAAGTGTAGTTTGGGTCAAAATTGCCTGTATTTTCCTTGGATATCTCTTGCCTTCTCTCCCACGCTATCTCTGACCCAGATCACAAAGCATCATTCTTCATTTATTCTGGCTGGAATTTGAAAATTTGAATAAACTGTTGGCTCTTGTTTTCCTGCACACAGTTTTAATAATACTTGGCGCAACACGGTAAGTTCCTGAGAGCCTTAGAATGTGAGAGCTGTTTAAGAGCACACCTGGTCTAATCCCAGGCTCTTCAAAGTCCTGTCCTGTTAGGAAGTTAGCTGCATGAAGAGGCCTCCTTTAACAGATTACGCCAACTTTTAATCCCTTGAGGGGAAAATACACAAAAGCCAAGATAGAGTTTGTTTCAGGAAAAGATATTCTCATTCCTTTTATTTATGTCTATGTTTCTAGCAATGTCTGTATTTACACATATCCATACATAGCTATATGGAAAATATACCATCTAATCCATACATAGATATCTTTCATATAATGAGAGGTGTGTTTTATATGTAAGATGAAATTTTCCATTAGTGAGTTTAGTCTTAGTGTTTTCCTTAATGATGGGAGAAGAGTGGCAAATCCTCTTCCTGGGAATGGGACAGGTTGGCCTAGAACCATGTAGGTGGACAAGTAGGGAGATGGCTGCTGAGGGTGGGAAGGCCTCCCTAGCTAGTTCAGAGCTACAAAGGCTGCCACACCATCAAGGCCAACTGCTTCATGAGTATATTTCCCCCATATTTCCATTATTTAAACATATATTCTCACCTGTGCTGGGAAGTGGTTGAGGAAAGGTAAGAGTTGAAATCCTGAATCGCTGATTTGGTAGAATGCAGATCTAATGATATTATGTAGGGACGACATCTGCATTTTTAACAAATCCATAAGCCAAATCTCTACCGGACCTTTGGCCATAACAGGACTGTCCAACTAAAAAATATATTACAGATAGATTACAAATTGATAATAATTTCCTATTTTTACAAATGTCACACTTCACTTGATAAATCACAGTACCTCAATGCAAAGCAAATAATTTTACACAGCATATTTAAAACATGAGAAAAATCAACTAATGCTATAGGTGGAAGGAAATAGAAAGCCAGGGTAACCAAGCCAAGGTGATAGGATTAGAACCCAAGTTCACCCTCCTGCCTAACTCTCTGTTGTTCAAAAGAGAATTGTGCTCTCCTCAACCTAAATTTTGAAATAAATCCAAATAACAGAATTTTAACCAAGTTAAATTACAATAATTTTTTCTCCTTCTCTTGATATGACGGCCAGGATACGATCGTAGTCTTTTGCATGAAATGTCACCTCGTTTATGTTGTCAGATACTGCAGGGAGATGTGGCTGTAGGAAGCACAAGACAGAGCAAAGGCATCATACATGAGGCTAAACACAAAAGCCACTGAGACATTTTTAAAAGCCTTTACATGTATTGACTTCGTAAGAGATAAAGAACGCATTTCATTGCTTCAACAAATAAACAAACAAAATACTGCTTTCATCCTCATCTGACCCAGAGGCCCACTTTTAAGATCAGCCCCACAGCCTGTTTCCTGCAAATGCCCTTGTTCCACGATGGAGGCTGGACTAAGACTGTTGCCCTCCTCCACATGGAGACTAAAACCCACGGTCCCTACCTATGTCCCTTCCAGACACAGCTCTGTCTTGCTTCTCTCCTGGTTCTCTCTGTCTGACACAGCTTTGACCTCCCTCCTCTCTTTTTTCTTCCCCACAGGTCCCCAGAAACCAGCAAGGAAGACATTAGTAGTGGCTTCCCAGATTGCCAAACCAGACAAAGCCCTGGAATTGGGTGTTTCGGTGCCTCCCACACCTGGTTCTGCTTTCTGGAAGTACCGCCCTTGGAAATGTCTAAAAACACCTGAGAAGCTCTTGGATTTGAATAAATCCAAACCACAATCCCCATTTGATTTAAGAATATTTAGACTAAAATACTCACAAAAATGAATACATTTAGTGAGCACATACTGTGTTCTAAATACTTTCCAGTGCATGATCTCACATAATCCTTATGATAATCCTATGAGGTGGGAACCATTAACATTCCTATTTTACAGATGAGGAAACTGAGGCACGGGAAAATTAAGAAGCTGGCTAAGGTCACTCAACTGTTGAGTTGCATAATCATCAGTGACTCTTGTCTTAGGTTGATGAGCTCAGAAAATAGGACATTTTACCCTCAACATAATTTTTAATACTCTCCTGCCTGTGCTATTAAGCTGCTAACTTTGTTTTTATTATTAATTATGTATGCTGTATAAAAAAGCAATTTAGGTAACAGATTTTAAGATTATACCTGTATGGTGTGGGAATCACTGGCTTGTCCAAGAATCTCCAGGAGAACTGGATCAGATACAAAGAAGAATCTTGGAAACAGTAATCTCTTCTTCTCCAAATACCTTTAAATAAAGTCATATTACCAAATGGCATTTTCTGAATTATTAATTTGGGGTTTTTTTTTAGCCAAGATACAATCCCTAACATCTTCAGTAAGATAATAGCAAACACCTACAGTCAATTCCCATTTGTCTCTGAAATGTTTGGATAGAACCAAAGTCTGTGCTAGGTCATGGATGGCACTTGGGAAAGCAAGTAAAATAAGAAAGGGATTTAGAGCAAACCTGCTCCATCACCTATGGTTCTTCCTTCTCAAGAGCCCTCCTGTTGATGTGGAGAACAAGGGCAAAAGGAAATTTAGATAAAATTAGATTTCCTTATAACTTGCAGCCCATTGACAAATACTTAAGACAGGCAGAGTATAACATTCCTGCAGGAGCTTCTGATATCTTACTGTTAAAAAAACAAAACAAAACAAAAACAAGACAGCATGGTACTGGCATAAAAGCAGACACATAGATCAGTGGAACAGAGTAGAGAGCCCAGATATGGACCCTCAACTCTATGGTCAAATAATCTTTGACAAAGCAGGAAAAAATATGCAGTGGAAAAAAGATAGTCTCTTCAATAAATGGTGCTGGGAAAATTGGACAGCTATGTGTAGAAGAATGAAACTCGACCATTCTCTTATACCATACACAAAGATAAACTCGAAATGGATAAAAGACCTCAATGTGAGGCAGGAATCCATCAGAATCCTAGAGGAGAACATAGGCAGTAACCTCTTCGACATGGCCACAGCAACTTCTTTCAAGATATGTCTCCAAAGGCAAAGAAACAAAAGCAAAAATGATTTTTGGGACTTCATCAAGATCAAAAGCAGCAAAGGAAACAGTCAACAAAACAAAGAGGCAACCCACGGAATGGGAGAAGATAGTCTCAAATGACAACACAGACAAAGGGCTGATATCCAGTATCTATAAAGAACTCTTCAAACTCAACACACACAAAACAGATAATCACGTCAAAAAATGGGCAGAAGACATGAACAGACACTTCCCCAAAGAAGAAATACAAATGGCTAACAGACACATGAAAAAATGTTCATCATCACTAGCCATCAGGGAGATTCAAATTAAAACCACATTGAGAGGGGCACCTGGGTAGCTCAGTGGGTTAAGCCTCTGCCTTCAGCTCAGGTCATGATCTCAGGGTCTTGGGATCGAGCCCCGCATCAGGCTCTCTGCTCGGCAGGGAGCCTGCTTCCTCCTCTATCTATGCCTGCCTCTCTGCCTACTTGTGATCTCTCTCTCTGTGTCAAATAAATAAAATATTAAAAAAAAAACCACATTGAGACACCACCTTACATCAGTTAGAATGGCCAAAATTAGCAAGACAGGAAACAACATGTGTTGGAGGGAATGTGGAGAAAGGGGAACCCTCTTACACTGTTGGTGGGAATGCAAGTTGGTGCAGCCACTTTGGAGAACAGTGTGGAGATTCCTCAAGAAATTAAAAATAGAGCTTCCCTATGACCCTGCAATTGCACTACTGGGTATTTACCCCAAAGATACAGATGTAGTGAAAAGAAGGGCCATCTGTACCCCAATGTTTATAGCAGCAATGGCCACGGTCGCCAAACTGTGGAAAGAACCAAGATGCCCTTCAACGGACGAATGGATAAGGAAGATGTGGTCCATATACACTATGGAGTATTATGCCTCCATCAGAAAGGATGAATACCCAACTTTTGTAGCAACATGGACAGGACTGGAAGAGATTACGCTGAGTGAAATATGTCAAGCAGAGAGAGTCAATTATCATATGGTTTTGCTTATTTGTGGAGCATAAGGAATAACACAGAGGACATGGGGAGATGGAGAGGAGAAGGGAGTTGGGGGAAGTTGGAGGGGGAGACAAACCATGAGAGACTGTGGACTCTGAAAAACAATCTGAGGGTTTTGGAGGGGCAGGGGCAGGAGGTTGGGTGAGCCCTGTGGTGGGTAATAAGGAGGGCATGTATTGCATGGAACACTGGGGGTGGTGCATAAACAATGAATTCTGGAATACTAAAAGGAAATTTTAAAAATAAATAAAAATTAAACAAAAACAGAAACAAAAACAAAAACCTTAGCCAGCATCCTATAAGTCTTCTTTAGCATATGAAAATCTTTTTGGAAACTTCCTTTGTCTTTACCCACCCTGCAACTCCAAAGTATGTAATGAACTGCTCCTCACAATTCGAGTGCAGCTCTTTCTGCCCATGGGTCCAGTCTCCCGTGCTTTAACAAAGCCACCTTTTTGTACCAAAAATGTCTCAAGAATTCTTTCTTGGCCATTCATTCATGAACTCCCACTTCAAATCACATCACCGTGATCTTTCTAGGGATATTGTGAACTTCATGATTTAAACCCAGGATGAACACATAATTATCTCCAAACCAGGATACTGGAGAAGCACTGGGGGACCCATTAGCCATGAAGTTGGGACAGAGGCATATAAACTTGGACAAACTAGGATATCCCATAACTCTATTTCAAACAGAAATTGAGAATGAACTGCCTTTTAAGAAAACCATCCATGAATTTGTCTGGCTAATTGCTCGCTTAGTGTGCATCTCTACTCCATGCCTATAGTGAGTTGAATGATAGTCCCCCAGAAGACATGTCTTCGTCCTGTTCCCTGGAAGCAGTGCATGTGGCCTTATTTGGAAAAAGGGTCATTGTGGATGCACTGAATTTAAGGATCTTGAGAAGAGAGAATCCTGGTTGATCCAGATGAGCCCTAAATCCTATCACAAGAGTCCTCATAAGAGACACACAGGAAGAAGAGGAGAAGGACATGCAAAGACACAGAGATCTGAGTTATGCAGCCACAGGCCAAGGAGAGGAAAGGAAGATTCCTTGGAGAGGAAGGGAAGATTCTCCATCAGCGCCTTCAGAAGGTGCTGACACCTTGATTTCAGATTTCTTGCCTCCCAAAATGTGAGCAAATAAATGTCTGTTGTTTTAAGCCACCCAGTTGGTGGAAATTTCTTACAGCAGCCCTATAAAATTACTACAATGCCTTAACTCCCCAACCCCCAAAGCTATGGGTTCTTTTTTGCAGGAAAATTAAATTCATGCTAAATTCCTAGAGCCACTTCAGCCATCCCTATCAAACCAGAAATGCCATCAATATTATTTACTTGTTTGGGAGAAAACACCATCACATATAAAATGAGAGGAAACTTAACAACTTCCACTCTTACCCTGTGAGTGACTTCTGACATACTTCCAACTGTTCGTGCAAATGAGGTAAAAGTTGCCCCATGGTTTCATCTCCAACACAGCAACTGATCACATTGGGGTTCTCATGAGCTCGCTGCATTATCTTTATCCAGGATTTGTCAATATTCTGAAACCGCTTTGCTTCCTAAAACAAACTCCTAGTCAGTAAAAATTAGCATTTGAATAAAGCAAAGTCTTCATTCTGGAATTTTCTAGAGTTCCTCAGACCGGCTTCTATTAGTTCTCAGTCTACATAATTTAAAGGAGCAATTTTTTTTCATCTGCATTAATTCTGGACAACAAAAAACCAGCCATAGAACTGCCTATTGAAATACTGCTTTGTCACAATGGGGCTTATCGCTTATTTGTTTTCTTACATTTAATATATTTTTCAAAATGCTACACAATTAATTTGCAGAGCTATCAACTTAAAGCTCAAATCTAGTCTTTCAGCACCCCAGGTGTTTGGTTTGATGAGCAAACTGAAGAAGCATGAAAATAATCTGATCTCAAGATCCTCTGAATAATTACAGCTCAAAAATACCCCAGGAAAAAGAAAAAAAAAAAAAAAAGTAAAACCCCAGAACAAAGCTTCATTTACATTCTTGCAAATGAAATTTCTCTATTTACTATGGATGATATTAAGCTTTGCTTCAATTGCAAAAATACCTCAAGAAATGGCATAAACTTGATTCTTGAAATTTTTAAGGGTATTTTTTTTCAACAATACAACTTTCTGATTGAAAAAGAAAAGAATTATTTTTAAAAATGTGTTGTTACAAAGGCAAATGAGTCATTTTCAAAACGCTTTTATCCTTGATTTTTAATTTACATAGATTCTGTATTTATAGAAATTCAGAAAGAGCAGCCTTAATTTCATTAGAGGGACATTACCTTCATAGAATAAAGCTATTAGTAAGTGTATTTACTTAAAAGGCCCGAATAAAGCTCTTTAAAGATTTTTGTTAAGGGCTTCTGAAGATGTTTCTTTGCCCCATGGTATATTTCTGATCTATTACTGGTCAACTTACTAATAGTTAATTTGTGTTTATACAATACAGATTAATTTTAATTCTAATCTCAGAGGAAGATTGTAAGGTAACCTCTTAGAAGAGATGAACAACTATAATTTAATAGTACCACATCTGAATGTACCTCACAACCTCAGAAAACCTGGAAATTTGAAAATATGTGAATCCCTTCTTTCTACTAATATAAATTAAGAAATCAGCACATTTTTAAAATTTATTTTGCAAAGGAGCTGTATAGTAAATATTTTAGGCTCTATGGGCCATATGTTCTCTGTTACAACCACTCAAGTCTGCTTGGGCAATGGTAAAGCAGCTGTAGACAGAACATAAATGAATAGATACAGCTGTGTTCTGATAAAACTTATTTGCAAAAACAGATGTATGGACCAGAGATCTCCAACCCTGGTTTAAATAATCAAGATACAGCCATAAGTCTTTGTAAAGACTTCTACAGAGACATACAGACAATACACATCAAACTGTATGTTTGGTAGTTACAAAAGCCATATTTACCTGAGGGAGTTGTTTGGCAATATCTCCACCTACAAAGACAGCTTCAAGATAAACCCAAAGGTTCTGGACTACCAGCCACTCTTCAATTATATCTGAGGAAGTGGACAATTTATACACCCAACTCTGGATAGTTTTTTTAAATGGAGCATTATATCTAAAAAGTAAAAATGGAAAAATACCATATTTGAAGGATGATGCAGAAAATAGTATGGCCTAACAAAGTAAATTAGAGGAGGGGCGCCTGGGTGGCTCAGTAGATTAAGCTGCTGCCTTTGGCTCAGGTCATGATCGCAGGGTCCTGCGATCGAGCCCCACATCAGGCTCTCTGCTCAGCGGGGAGCCTGCTCCCCCCTCTCTCTCTGCCTGACTCTGCCTACTTGTGATCTCTCTCTCTGTCAAATAAATAAATAAAATCTTTAAAAAAAAGTATATTAGAGGAGAAATATTCCTTTGGAAATGAACTTTTTTTTCCCTAAAAGTCAGTTCCTAATAAATTTCATACAGCGAATGAGATATTTGCTTTTCTAGGCATAAAACTCATATCATTATAGCGATTTTCCTTGTTTCTGTGTATGAGTCACAGACCAGGAAGATGGGCCAAGTGTTGGGACACAGAGGTCCAGCAAAATGATTGTGCTGGTTGTTTCTGGAAGGAAAGTGAAGACACGGAATAAGGTGTTTTTAGAAGACTACTGTGAACCGAATCTAAGTGAGCACTAACTGCAGGAATAACACATAGGGCACTGTTCCTGGTCTCTGTAACTATGATGACAAGGCCAATAGTCAAGATTGAGTGTTGATGTCCACCTACAGATGTGCTCTTCTCACCCATAGACTATAATTCCACCAGGCACTATGCCTAGATTCTAGGGAGTTAGAGAATAGTTGGCCACAAATAGCATGCTTCCTCTTTTCTCAACATCAGGGCTAGCTGCAGAGTTTGTGAGAATTTGAGGGGTCCAGAAAGCTGGGCCCAGCCAAGAAAGACAAGAAATACAGGGGATGTCGTGCAAGAAGTTATGGGAAGCTACCAGGTAAGGACCCAGTTACCTATAGTTGGATAAAGAAGGTGATCTCAGTTTGTGGCAATGACAAGTAGTTTTGGTGTGGTGTAGTGACATTGCTGGTAAGTGACCATTACTGATAACACTCTTCAAACTTTTCATGATCCAGGGCAGGGTGACTTGCAGTTGCTTACATATAGAAGGGGGTTCTTCTGGGTATAGTCTGATGCCTGGATGCAACCCATAACTTCTCTAGAAGCCCATGCTATATAGAGAGGTATAAGGGGACTTATATAGGAGATACATGAGCTATTCAGGTAGTAAGAGGCTTTTGACTCAACATCCAATTTATACTGTCCATCTGGCCAACACTCTAGAGCCAAAAGAAGTCAATATGCTAAAAGCATCTTCAAAATTAAGACAAGCACACTAAGATGGTACAGATGGACACTTCAGGGGGTTGAAGCACCTAGATATTTGAGGATAAAAATGGTCCTGCACAGAGAGAGAGAGAAAAAAAAGAATCATTTTTGATGGTATGTAACTTCCCAGCATTCAAAAGGGAGACTTGAAATAAGATCTAGCATAACCACGTTCTGCCCTTTGGTCATTGCACAACTTTGGCTAGTGGAACCTGTCGTGATGGATAGTTAGTCCTATAGATCAATCAGGAATCCACTAGCAAGGTGTCACCAACCAGGCAATATCTGGAGTTAAGTCTCACCTATGGAGATAAATAATTTCCTCCTGAAGTCACACCCAGGTAGCCCTAGAGACCCAGCAGGCACTGTGTCAGCATTGAGTTTACTAGTACTATAAATAAGTATTATACTAATCAGGCTAAATCCAAGTTAAGTATGAAACTAAGAAACGCTTCCAATCCCAAATTTGTTGGCTACAGCACTGTTCAGATGAATCTACAGTCTTTCTTCAAGAGGACATCATCCAGGAAATCAGCAAGGCAAAATTTGCAATGAGCAATGGAAGCAGTATCTCATAAAGTTTAAGAACCACTGAATATCCTATGGCCACCTTTGCCAGGATTATTCAGATTCCCTGAAAGCAGAGATATATGTAGAGTTTTAACCCCAACAAGTCAACCCAGAACTCCCAGAACTCCCAGAACTAGGAGCTTTGGAGTTAGGTCATTATCTAAGTGCAAGTGTGCCTTTGAGGCCAGCAGTCATGGAGGGTATCATTCATTAACCAGTGGTTCCAACCTAGAGAAGGGATATTAGAATTCCCATACACCCCAGACATTGATTCTGCTAATGATGAGGTTGTGACATATTTCTTAGGTGTGCTGAAATGAAGAATGGTTGAGAATTATTGCATAGTCAGCTATGGGACTAGGGGTTGCTAATGTCCAGATTATGACCTGGCAGTATACTTAATCTGAGTCCCATTTCCAAAAACTTCACTCAAGGTCACAGTCACCTTCCAGCTGTTTCAGTAATCCAATGATGGACAGGTCGTCTCACTTAGGGAAAAGTAAAACCAACACACATATAGACAATTTTCCTCATAAAAGAATGCATGAAGGGTTTACATAATAAGCCCCTAATAATATATTCCTTTCATGTGTTGCCAGCATACTTTTCCTGGGTCATTGGGTGAACACCTGAGCAGGGCCAGTCGAGGAAGGCAAAGATAACAACTTGGAGGAACCAAAGAGAAAGAAAACAAAATGAATATGTCATCTCAGTGGGGAGCCAAGATGTTCAAGAGATAAACTGCCAATCTGGGGGGACATAATTATGACGGTGCCCACCAGAAAAACAGTTAAGAAGAAATGAGTACCATAAAGAAGAGACAGAAGCCATGATTGTTAGGGAAATAGGTAGCTCATTTAAGGACAGACAAGAGGGAGCCCTTGAGTTCAGAATCTAGTGTTATGACACAGCTGCAAAACTGGGCTTTCATCCAGTATTACATAACCCTAGAAACCAAGTTAAAACCTTCCCCCAAAGTATAAAATTACCTGTTGCTTAGTAAGGAACCTAAGACCATTAAACTATCCTCCATCAAGGTGATGATCTCTCCTGATTCAGTTCCTTTGAGAAGGAGCTCTCCCTTTCCCTTAAATGCTGCAAAGCTCAGGTTCTGGTTGGTCCAATTTTCAATCACCTGAGTCAGCTTTGCTTCAATATCCTTCTCCTTAATGGCAGATATGCAAATATCCTTCAGAGGGAGATCAAAGAATATGTCATGACATTTCCAATTACAAATTAAGTGCCTTAGAAAATCATAGCATTTTCAAGCTTGAACCTAGAAGTCATTTAGTCATTTTATGGCCAAGGAAACCTTCTGACCATCTGACTACTAGATCTTTTATAGTACCATATACACGCAATAGCAGAGTTTAAATCTTCATGTTTCTTGATTACATTTTAATTGGAGTTTTTTGGCCAAAATGGAAATAATAACAGCTGTTCTATCTCAGCAGGTTGTTACAGGAAACAAGGGAGAATATATGTGGGGGGGTCCTTTGAACTCTTCAAAGTAGCATAGAATCATTTCTGTATTCCAGGCTGCTCTGGCCCTAATTGAATGTCTCATTTGCTTAAAAGTCATTTCTTTCTTTCTTTTTTTTTTTTCCTCACAGGGTTTCCTGTTTTTCTGAGAGTCCTTGATATGAAAGTCTCATAAAGGAAAATAAAAGTAACATATTTTCCCCACCATGCCTCTATTTGTTTTCATACTTAGAATCATAGATCTCAGAGATGGAAAGGAAATGAAAGGGGCAAGGTATTTCCACAAATAATTATAAGGCAAAGTAGCATATAATAAATGTCCTCAGAGTGGTATGACTTGTTGGGAGTTCTGAAGAGGGAGAAACAACTTCTGCCCGCAGTCAGGAGGGAAGGCCTCATTGAAGAGGGAGCATGTGAGACTGAGTGGGATTCCTGTGGGTGGTGGGGGCAAACACTCTACAGGGAGAGGAAAGAGTTCCTTTAGAGGTGGTGAGTCCCAGGACAGAAAGAATCCAACCTGGCAAACAACAGGACGTGCAGAGCAGAGCAAACAGGACATACTGGCATACACAGTGCTAAGAATCTGTTTTGGGGTACAAATAGTAACTGAACCCTAGAATTCCTTGGAATTACAAAATGGCCTTTTTCAAAGCACAGCTTATAAATGGCTATATTCTTCAGTATAAAACCTACTTATAAGAATGAGATGGACACCAAAGTTCTTTTTCAATTCTTCGTTTCCTTCAATAGTATTGGAGTGGCATTTATAAATAGGACAAAATTCTTTGAAATATATATTGCTGGCGTACATGTATTGTTAAGAAGGGGAGAAGGAGATGGAGAGCCTGGGTGGCTCAGCGGGTTAAACATCCGCCTTCAGCTCAGGTCATGATCCCAGGGTCCTGGGATCAACTCCCATGCTGGGCTCCGTGCTCTGCGGGGAGCCTGCTTCTCCCTCTCCTTCTGCTGCTCCCCCTGCTTATTCTCTCTCTCTCTCATAAATAAATAATTAAAAAAAAAAAGAAGGGGGAAGAAAAGGCAGAAAACTCAAAATCATATATATGAGAGATTTCCAGTTACACGGTACAGTTCCTCACCTCCAAAAATATAGAATAACTGATAAAATGCAAACAGAGAAAGTAGAAAACATAGCCAGGCTTAAAAACCAAACAAACATCTCCATGAACCAGAGCGGAAAAGATACACAGACCAGTAGATGGAGATGAAACCCAAGCTTGAGGGCTCTGGTAAGGTGCGGGGGAGGGGAGATGGCTCAGCAAGCCCTTGTAAACAGTTTACATTGACATATCTGGTTAAACCCGTGGGTCCCACACAGAGGCAGACCCCTGGAAACTGCCCAGCCTTTCTGTGAAAAAGGCCTATTTACTTATACTAGAGCTTTTGCCTGAGTGGCAGGCATCTAATTTATTCACAACTTGGGGCCTCCCAAGATACTCTCCCAAGATGGAGGCTGGTGGGCACCACTGTTGCACTGTCCATCTACCTCATCGTAGGTCACCAATATCTCCCAGAAAGGAGCTTATGCACATTTCAGGCACCCTGGTTTTGGTTTTTGTTTTTTGTTTGTTTTTGTTGTTGTTGTTTTGTTTTGTAGCTGCCACACAGGGAATCTGGATGATCCCCTGATTCTGGTGGCAAATGAGGCTTATGTTTGAGGTGCCACAGGACTAGAATAAATGGCGGGTGAGGGGGGTAGTTCTTAACTAGTTACCCATCTTCCAGTGCTGAGCGCTGAGACATCAGACTGAAATGCCCAGTTTCTTACTGTGAAAGAGGCCTATTGCTTTTTCTTCACAGCTGTGGCCTGAGGAGCAGGTTCCTAATTAAACATATATCCAAGGGTCAACTGTAATCCTCTCCAGAGACTTTGAAGCGTGAGTGTGATATTCAGACTCCTTATGCTGTGCTCCCAAATGCTGGCATCTCCAACAAAGAAGCCTGTGTAAAAAACTGGCACTCCACAATTGTGGCTGTCACCCAAAAGGCACATCCCTTCATAGCCTGACTGTGGTGACCAGCAGGGCTTTTGTTCATGGGTTCAACAGAATGGTAGCAAGCAAAGAAAGTTCTTAACTGGCTATCATTCCTGGCTTCAGTGCAGACAGAACAGACATAAATGTCCATCTCCTAGTATTCCCTTAAAAGAGGCATATTTGCATGCTTTAATAGTTGTTGCCTAAGGATGTAGTTTCCAATCAGCCTAAGTCTAGGTGCTGACTGAAATCCTCCACTTTGGGACCTGATAGGTCTTGTTACATCCTGAATTACTGAGAGCACCTAAAGACAAAGTAGACTACTGGGACAAACATAAAGGTTTGAGAGACAACCAAGAGCTAGGGCAGGCTTGAAGGATAAGGTTTATCTCCTCACAAGGCCACTCCTTCAGGACAAGGAGAGGTTATTGTTTTATATGATGCATAAAAATCAACACAGAGCAAAGTAAAATGAAAAAACAGGAATATGATCCAAATAAAGCAAGTAATGTCCTCAGAAAAAGACTTTAATGAAACAGAGATGAGTGGTTTACCAGATAAAGAACTCAAAATAATGGTCATAAAAATACCCACCAAGTTCAGGAGGACAATGCATGAACAAAGTGAGAATTCCAACAAAGAAAAAGAAAATATTTTAAAGATACCAAGTAGAAGTCATGGAGCTGAAGAATACAATCACAGAACTGAAAAGCACAATAAAGGAGTTCAACAGCAGACTAGATGAAGCATAAGAAAGGATCATGAACTTGAAGACAGGGCCCAGAACTTACCCAACCAGAGCAAAAAGAAAAAAGAATGAAAAATAATGAAGACAACTTAAGGGACTTATAGATCCTGTGAGGCAACATTCACATTATAGGAATCCCAGGAGGACAAGAGGGCAGATAATGTATTTGAAAAAATAATGGCTGAAAACTAGATATCAGAAGCCCAGAGAATTTCAAAACAGATGAACCCAAGAGACCCACACCAAGACACTATAATTAAAGTGTTAAAAGTTAAAAACAAAGAGGAAATCATAAAAGTAGCAAGAGAAAAACAACTTGTTAGGTAGGAAACTCCCACAAGACCAACAGCAGATTATTCAGCAGAAACTTTGCACACCGGAAGACAGGAGCACAATATATTCAAAGTGATGACAGGAAAAAAAATTATCATGAATACCCTACCTGGAAAAGTCGTCCTTCAGAATCAAAGGAAAGCTAAAGAGTTTTCCAGACAAGCCAAAACTTGAGTTCATCACCACTAGACGAACCTTACAAGAAATGTTAAAGGGACTTCTTTAGGCTAAAATGAAACAGTGTTAATTAGTAACAGGAAATATATGAAAGTGTAGATCTCACTGGTAAAGGTAAATATATAGTAAAATTCAGAATAGTCTAATGTATTAAAGGTGGTAAATTAACTACTTAAAAAGCCAATATGAAGGTTAAAAGACAAATGTAGTAAAACTAACTATATCTACAATATTCGTCAGTGGAGACTGTGGTATCAAAAACAAAATGTAGTGGGGGGGTAGTAAAAATGTAGAGCTTTAGAATACATTCAAGCTTCAGTTATCAACTGAAAACAAACTGTTATAAATATGTTGTTATATATAAGCCTCATGGCAACCACAAAGAAAAAACCTATAGTAGATACACAAAAGATAAAGCATACCACTACAGATATACAAATAACAAAAGAAGAGAGCAAGAGAAGACAAGAACAAAGGAATTACGAAAGAGCCAGAAAATGAATAACAAAAAGGCAATAGGCACATACTATTAATATTAATAGTTCTGAAGAATTCACCAGCAATGCAATACAGAAATAAACAGATTTTTTAAAAAAAATGAGAGCTAGTAAAGGGACAAGGAGGATAGATTGAGGACCTCCCAAACTAACATATTTCAAATAATCATCTTATCTCCTTGAGTTACTATATTATTTTGCAAAACCAAAGGATGTTCAGGGCTACTCCAAATTTTGAGGGTACAATATATAGAGCAATTAGTACAACCTTAAATAAAATGTCCATTTGCATAATTTTCAGAAAAATAAGAGATGTTCTTTAATGAACCAGTGATAAGATCTTATAAGTTTATGTACCTCTATGTCATCCTTATGTTTAAGTAGTGGTGCTTCCATAATATTTCTAAGACAAAAAGAATCAGATTCCACATCAAATGGGGTTCCAGTTAACTCAGAGATTCGGCCCCAGTGTCTCTGTTTCATTGCCTTATTGGTCATCATTTCCAGCAGAGGACATGACTCACTAAAATCATCAATTCTTTTTTTCAGATCCAAGAAAGCCTGCCAATCTTTAAGTCCTTTTGGGAGTTTACGACACCTTTTAGAGAAAAAGAAAATCATATCACTACACATTTCTTTGAAGCATTATCTGTATACAGTTATATATCAGAAGATAAATGTATTTGTAAAATACCTACAGTTCCTATGAAGATAGGCACTATAAAAAGGTAAGCTTAATTCAATTCAAACTCACCTGTTTTGAAATTCCTGCAGTTCTGCATTAATGTTTTCAATGTCTACATCTCCCCAAAGTATTTCATAATAGCCACTAATATTGTTCATTACAGTATCATATAGTCCATACAGCTTCTGCAGCAAGTTGAGCTCTTTTCTGGGAAACCAAATAATTAAGTTATTACATAATGTATATCTTAAAAATAATGTCATTATTGGATAGGCAGAATTCATTCAATCAAACATTTCATACATGACATGTGTAATGTCTTATAGACACCAACATGCAAACAACTCTGTCAGTTTCCAAACAAAAAATTTATTAAAGCCCCATCAATTAGGTCAAGTTTATAGTTTTCAAACACTCCAACTCATACTATGACTTCACATTAACAAATGGTGTGATTATTATTATGGTTCCAAACATTGCAAGCAATATGACCAGAACCTGATAATAAGATCAAAGCTCAGGCTAAGGTTTTGATTGTCTTTCTTCCAAATGCAAGCTGGTTTTTTATGAGAACATCTGACTTTAGGAAAGTGACTTATACATCACTTTCCTACTGAAAGCTTTCCCTTATGTACCCACATGGAATTATATACATAACAGGAATAAGAGGAGTGATTATAGATCCAAGCAAAGAAAAAGTCCTTTATTGTGACAAACATCAAAAACTGAACACTCAACAGAGTTTGTGGATACTCCCAAGAATTCCTCAGTCCTTAGCAGACCATGAATGTCCCTGAGACACAATTTTAGTTTTTGAGGTTATTTTTTGAGTGGTTCTATTTTTAAGGATTGATATTCACAATTTTATTACTTATTGTAAATAATTCAAAGACCAAAGGCAAGGTTTGCTTATGTTTTTAATATAGTAAAACTCATTCTATCTTGCAATTATCAAAAGGGCACATCAGACCCTTTTATAAATCTAAAACACATTCTGGAATCTTGGTTATCTTAATTTTCCAATTCTTGCTTCATTTTGCTGATTCATTTTGCTGATCATCTTGGGAACTATTTCATTGTTAATCACAGAGTATTCCCAGCTATGCTAAAAATGACTAAAATAATATAAAAAGTATGACAAGATCTCCCATAAGGAAGGGACAACAGTCATCTTTCAAGTTTCATACTGTGACACCCAAAGCATTGCATCATTTTTTTTTTAAGATTTATTTATTTATTTTGAGAGAGACAGAAAGAGAGAGAGAGAGTGGGGACAGGCAGAAGGAAAGGGAGAGATGGAATCCCAAGCAGACTCCATGTTGAGCACAAGCCCAATGTGGGACCAATTCCATGACCCTGAGATCATGACCTGAACCTACACCAAGAGTCAGATGCTCAACCAACTGACCACCCAGGCACCCCTCATTGCATCATCTTTTAAGAAAGTATCAAAAAAGAACACCAGACAGACATCAACCATCTTCGTGTTCTTTTGATCTTTGGTTAGCTTTCACTTAATAGGGTTAAGCATTCAGAATTGTTCTTTTTTTTTTTTTTTAACCTAAAACAGCAAAGAGAAGACAACTGATAAGAAAGGTTCTCCCCAAGTATTAAAGAGAAAGACACAGAGCAGCACTCTAGACTCTAACTGTAATAGTGAAACTGTGTAGTGAGATCTCAGACTGTGGGTCTTTAGATGACGATTACCTAGATGAATTTTACTCAGATCAGTCCCTTATGAGTGAACAATATATTTCAAAAGAGGCAAGAGCTTCATCACGAAGTGTTTTACAAGAACCTAGACCATCCCATTTTGTGAAAATGATCAATGATTGTTCTTTCATTACTTGTGATGTTTGCATAGATTTTACCGGGGACTTCCCCTAAGTGGATGAATGCTGAAGGCAAATGTATACTCAAAGGAGACAGATGATGCAGAAATGAAGAAATTCATTGACTTAATGATTCAAATCTACAAATAAAGATTTTGGCATTTATAATGTAAGAAAGATAGTGAACCTCTCTTCAACAAAATTATGAGTGTCTGAGTTTTCAACAGTTTTGTGTTTTAACAATCCAAGTGCAAGAAACATCAGAAGTAATAATAAGCTAGAAGCTGTGGGAGATGGATTTGAAACCAGAAATCAGAGTTTACAGAATGAGTATGATCCACGTTCGTGCATGACAGCTGATGAGCAGTTGGTTGTGTCACCAGGGAGACCCCATAACCTGACCTTCACTACCCATCTGCTTCTACCTACTCATTTTTCTCTTACATTTTTCCTTAAGATCTTCTTTCCAGCTTTCCTCTTCACTTGGGCAAAGGAAACCTGAAACCACCCCTTAGGTGATGGCCACTGCCCTGACAAGACCTCCCACCTGACCTGACCACCCAGACCCTCTGAGCCAAACCTCTGACTGGCACCTGCGCAGATGGGACCATGGAGGGGACCTCTGGAAAGACCTCCAATCACCTTTACCTCACTATAACACTAAAGCTCAGCCCAAAGAGGAGCATAGCTTCATTTGCATAACATACAATGTGTGATTAGGCATGTTTCCTTAAGGCGCATGTGTGACCTTATGCCCACCTCTATGTTAAACATTCATCCTAACCCTAAACAAAAGGAACCCATTCACCATTTCTTGGGGAGCCATGGCTTTGGAAGCCATTGCCTATGATTTCCTTATTTGCAGCAAATCAAGTTTTCTTTGTGCAACAACTCATTTTTGGTACAGTTTCTGACTCACCAAAGAGTCAACTCACATTGGTTGGGCTCCAGTCGCATTCTGGAATCAGTCTCCATTTTGTGTGTGTATCTTCAAACCAGGGTGTTATGGAGTAAAAGTGTGGGTTTTCTCTGCTTAAATTTTTATTACCTTTTTTCACAAAAGTGTGTTTCACCATTCCCTTATTCTTATTTTTGCAAATTATTCATAAATTACTTTAAAATATTAAAAAAATTAAAAGGGCCCATTGGTCCAGATGATAAATGAAGATGACTGTTTTTCCTGGAATACTGCCAGTTAAAATAAAACAGAGTCTCAGAATGAACGTGCAAAAGAGTTAACTAGAGAATTTATAAAAATGCAAGACCCAATCCCTGAGATTTTGATTCAGCAAATCAGGGCAAGCAACAGATACCTGCAGTTCTAATGCAAGTGGTCATCAGGTTAAGCTTGGTGAATGACTGCTTTGGAAAAAGAATACAAACTACGTACCCTAAAGTAGGCTGAGGCATTAATTTATGGTTGGACAATTTCTTATCTCTCTTGCAAAGACGTGATATGACTTTGAAAGAAGTCAACATAAAGTCCTTTTCTAAAGCCATAATCCTAATAAGCAAAAAACCACTGTTTTAATTCTGACCTTGAGGAAAGTTACATAAAATTCCAATAAAATATTGTTGCTTAAATCCTAGATCTATGTATTGTTTAAAATCAATGAAGTTCCTTGGCCTTCAACCCTGATGAATTTCTATGTCTACCCAACAGAAAAGAGCATTTAGCATAAAAGTAAGAAGAGCTGGAAAGCCAGGGATGACTATTCCTCTAAATAAACAATATTTTATTTGCGTGCTTCTGCACAATAATAGACACTGCTTAAAAATATCCAAGAGGACAAAGTAAAGCACAGGCTAAATATAGGTTAAAAACACTGGGATTTTTGCAATGTACTTTGCATTCCCCAAGAATGTTTGTTTTATATGTGACAACTATGGATCTAGTGGGTCAGCAATAGCCAGGAATAAAGGAAATATTTAGGAGTGTTCTAAGGGAGGCTCTTCTCTGCATGATAAAGGATTTAATGATGACATGATTCTTCTAATGGACAGTGTTTCATTATTTGCATGTAATACTTGCCCAATTTCTACACTTACCTAGTTTTGTGTAAAACCTCATAATCAGTCACAGGCAATCCAAAAAGTTGTTCACCAGATGAATATGTAACAAACTTCCTCCACAGATCATCAAAATTGGCCTATAAAAAGATTTTTAAGTTGTAGTAAAATAAAATTAATTCAGGCCCCATTAAAGTAGAATTTATTATAATTGGAATAAAAGCTACACTGAGGTTTATTTAATAATATCTATGAAACAAAGTTTTGTGAAGAAATTTATACTGGTACCAAGCAATCGGAAGAAAAGTTGAGCACTTAGGAAAATTAACTTTCAAACACTCTAAAAGCATCCATTTTACATAAAATTTTTTCTTTAATAAATTATGTGGACCCCAGAAGACCTTTACTTCAGGTTCCCATAAATATGTCTGAAAGTAATAAAACTGCATTTTAAAAAATCTATGATTCAGGCTTTTTCACTAATTTAGACCTGTCCTCTCTTCTACAGGGTTCAAATGAGTGAGTATAATCCTTTCCACCCTGTCTTCCCTCCAAGCAATAAAGAGTCTATAAAATGAAGTATTCCCTTTTAACACCATTTGAGAGAATTCTAACAATCTGAATCAGCAAAATGAATGCCCATGCCCCTTGAATTGGAAGTGGGACCTCCTATACTTAGAATGCTAAGCATGGAGCGTGTTTAAAGGACAAAAGCAAATAGAAATAATCCACATGTGACAAGGTATGTGCAGCTCTAAATAAGGGTATAACGCATCAGTGAGGGCCGTAAATTTCCAGCCCTGGAGAACGTCTGGCGTCAGACCTCACCACATTCAGTGAATCCGATCTGACAGCTACCGTTAGCATATTTTAGAGGACCCAACTCAGGAAGGGGAGAAGACCCTAGGGGAACTCCAATGAACTCTTCCTTTCTAGAAAGTAAGGGCTGTATTTTGCAATTTTTCTATTAGTTGCTGGTTAGCACAGTGGTTACTCAATAAAGTTACTGACTAACGTAGCCATGGAACCATGTGAACACTAGAAAAAGAGAAACAAAAATGTGAAACAGCATACTTTAAAATAATGACACTTAAAATCTTGTTTACGTGGTGAAGATTATTGATGAATGCCAGTCACTCTCCCCTTTTCCATTCAGGCCCCAAATAGTATAAAAAGACCCATGGCACCAGCCAAATGGGGAAAAAAATATCACCTTTGTCAGCAGGCCAACCCAGTGCCCAGTAATTCCGGAGATCAGAGTAAAGTTGCCTCAGGGAACACCACTGCACCCTGAGGCCCAATGTGAGCCTTCCTGCTTCTTTCCACGATCTAGATCTTGGCATCTGCTTTTTTGGGGGGAGGGATAGGAAGTTGAGGGTGCCCCTGCTTTGAGGACAGTTGGGTCACATACCCAGCCAGATGCATGGAGAATAGCCTACTGTGTGCACACCCCCAAACATAGTTAGAACAGAAGGAGCAAGACAGCAAGAGATGGGCCCTACAATGTCTTTTCAATGAAGTAGCCACACCCCCCAATGAAAAGGTAGCATATTACAGTCCCTTTCACTGACCAATGAATTGGTAATTCCTGAGGGAAAGGCAAGGAGGTGGATCTACCTTCAAAATATACCCAGGCTCCAGCCACTTCTCATCAACTCCAATGCCACAAGTCTGGTCCAAGATACTATCACCTTCTTCTGGATTATTGCAATAGCCTCCTAATTACTCTCTCTGCTTCCACCCTTGACAGTCAATAATCTACTCTCAACAGTGTAGCCAGAACAATCCACTGAGAACATAAGTAAGATGATGTCGTATTTGCTCTCACTCAGAGCCTTTGCACTTGTTCTCCCTCCTGTCTGGATAGCTGCTCTTCCAGGTACCTGCCTGGCTCGTTCCCTCATTTCTCTAGGTCTCTACTGAAATGTCAGCTTTTCAAGGTGGCCGTCTCTGGAGATAGGGTGTTAAAGTTCACTTCCACGTTACATACACAGAGCCCAGCACATTATGCCCCTTCTCTGCTATTTTTTCCCTTGGCACTTATCATCATCCAACATTACTATCTAGTTTCATTCTTCACCTTGCTTTTATTCCTGAGGAGCTCTGCTTGGCTCAGCTGGCAGCTACCAGGTGAGCAAATTTGTGTTGGTCTTGGCTCCTCCAGAGAGGCAGGCCTTTCCCTGGGACTCAGGAGACTTCAGGTAGCTAAGGATCAGAGCCTCCTCCAGGGTCCGGCAAAAAGGGACCAAAAGTGACCACTATTGTCCTAGGACAAAAGAACCACAGCAATAACAAGGGACTAGACTTTTTGTCTGCGGACACCATATTCAAGTGGAAGGCTTATGCCTGCTGCCTCCCATGAAAACCCTGGCCGGCATGGAGAATCTGCCTTATAGAAATCCACCAGGGTTTCTGGGCTAGACCTACCCTGCCCATGGAACCAGGCAGCACAGACAGTGGGCTCTGTGACAGCTGATTTCCTTACTTGACACAAGATTATTCCTCTAGGGTCTAGGCTACAAATCCTGGTTGCTCCAGTGATCCTAGAAGAACCCTTTTTTATCTGGGTCTGGATTCCCTTTTTTTGTTTGTTTATTTCTCAAGATTTTATTTATTTATTTATTTGTTTGTTTATTTATTTGAGAGAGAGAATGAAAGAGAGACTGCAAGTGGGGAGGGAGGGAGAGTAAGAAGCAGGAGAGGAAGAAGCAGAATCCCCACTGAGCAGGGAGCCCGATGCTGGGCTGGATCCCAGGACCCTGGGCTCATGACCCAAGCCAAAGGCAGAAACTTAACCAACTGAGCCACCCAGGTGCCCTTGGGTCTGGCTTTTCCATTTAAATCACTCAAATCAAGGGAGATACTTGAAAGTTAGATACCATATGAGAAATTCCACTTGACTGAACCCTTCTGAGAAAAGCATGCATGGAACCAGCCTGAACCATCTAAGGAACATGCACATAAAGCATCGAGGACAAGATTACTGAATCTACTCTTCTTTTTATTTGCTTTGAGGTGAAAAAACCCAGTGGCAAAGTAATAGGAAGTTATCTCTGACATAGGTAAAAGGATATTAAGAAATACCCACCCAGCCTGTAGCAAAACTAAGTTAGCTACGGAAAGCCTTCATATGGCTTGATTTGCTGCAAAACGTGGTATTCCTAGTAAAGAAGAAAACACTGGATTTTGGACAACATCTCTGTATCTCCTGTTGGCTCAACCATGGAAGCTATCAGAGTACAAAGGCAGGCAGAAACTGGGGCCTGGTGAAGAAAAAAGTGACATCTAAAAGGGGGCACAGAACAGAGAAATAGGTGTCTTATTGTTACTTTAAAAAGGAAAGACACACAGCTTTTAAAATGTTGATTGGGAAGACTTAGTGAAGAGGAAGGGGTTAAGAGGAAAGGAGAGAAAAGGGTCAGGCTAAGAAGGAGCAAGGGAGAGTCCAGAGTCCCCAGGGACAGGAAGGGCAACACATCTCTCTGAAATTTACTGCACACACACACCCTAAGTCATCTCTGTAAATTGGGAGACAAGGTCATCTGTCCAAACTAATCTCAAAACTACTCTTCCCACACTCGTACTTCAGTAAATGACTCTACTTTCTTCTGTTTTCCCAAGCTGGAAATCTCCCCCTCTTCCCCTCAGCCCAGGCTCCAGGCCTATCATGTTGGTCTTGTTAATAAACTCATGATCCATCCAGCTTTCTTCATTGCAAGTGCATTTGGTTGGTCTCAATCTTTACAGTTTCTTACTTGCATGACTGAAGCTGCCATGAGTCTAACCATCCTCCTTCCAGAGCATTCTCCGCACTAATGCCAGAGAAATCTTTTCAACACACAGCTGTTTTAAAATCCAAATCTGTGCCTGTGTGGCTCAGTGAGTTAAAGCCTCTGCCTTCGGCTCAGGTCATGATCCCGGGGTCCTGGGATCGAGCCCCACATCGGGTTCTCTGCTCAGTGGGGAGCCTGCTTCCTCCTCTCTCTCTGCCTGCCTCTCTGCCTACTTGTGATCTGTCTGTCAAATAAATAAATAAATAATATCTTTAAAAAAAAAAATCCAAATCTCAACAGGCCATTCCTTGCTTAGAAGAGCCCCTCCAGCCCCCAGAATGGGCCAGGAGCTCCTTACCAGAGCCTACAAAGTCCTTTCAGTAGTGATTTCCACCCTCTCAGCTGTCCCATCCCTCCCTCATCCCTATCCTCTCTGCCCACTGTACCCCACATTTCATCCTTTATCTCCCTAAATCCCCCTGCTTAACTCCTCATTTCTGGGCCTTTGTAGGAGGTATAAATTCTGTCTAACTTGTTTTTCTTCCTTCTTCCCCTGGCTAACTCTAAATAGTCCTTCAAGATGCAGCTCAGATGGCTCCTCTTCCAGGAAGCCTTCTCTGGCTGCCCCACCTCCTATTTTGGTTGGTAGTTCCCTACATCTGTTTCCATAACACTAGTTCTCACACCTAGATCATATGGCTCACCACACAGTTTTGCACTTACTATCTATCTAGCTCTCTGTTCCCTACCAGATTTTAGCAGTGTAGAGGGAAGAACCTTGCCTTAATCACTTTTCTATTGACCAGGACGCACAGTAGGCATCTGATAAATATTTTTTAATGACTACAAATGCATGCGGGACAGAGAACATAAACAGAACATGAACATATAGTCTGGTCACTACAGAAAACAGGATAGAGAACAGACACAAATTATAGAATTGCCTGATCCTCTTAGGGGCTAGCTTACATAGGAATCCATGAATCTGAAAAACAATGACCCAAAGGGGTGTGTGATTTTTCTCTAGATGTGCTCAGCAATCTGAGCATAGGAAAAGAGGGTGAATCCGATGAGTATTATAGAGTCCAGGGTAAGGCAAATGAGCTGGGAAGTTTAAAGTCAAGGATACAAAAGGAATGGATACTGGGGGAACACAGGGAAACCATTTGTCAATATTTTAAATCTTATTCTGATACATTTTATTATTCTATGAATTTTTACCATTTGCATACAAATGAGATGCTTGGAACCAAAATAAGGTATACACGTAAGTTCAAAATCAAAGTCTTATTCTTTAAAAATACAGGGAGAGATTCTGTGGAGAACAACACAAAGGGATACAAGAAAAGGAATCAATCACATTATTTTGCAGATTAAAATCTGTATGCCCTTTAAACACTAAATTTTCCAGTGTAAGGTAGAACACATAAATTTTTCCCTAAAATTACTTTAAAGAATAACAACACATGGTTGACATATAAAAAATGAAGTTTCACCTGAAATATCTGTAGCCTGTTACTAGCTTCTTGGGGTGGAATATTTGGAACCATGGGTCCTTCCTGTAATGAATAATATAATCTCCATTTAAATTCTTAAACACATATATTTATCAATTTTTTGAGTTTATCCATTATTTCCTTTAAATAAATAAACATTATTTTTAATTGAAAGATCTAATTTTGTCCCATATATGAAGCTTTCATTTAATTTCTGTAACAGCTTTATTGAGATATAGCTCACATATTATACAATCTCTCATTTAAAATGGACAATTTAATGGCTTTTAGTATATTCACAGAGTTGTGTAACCATGACCACAATCAATTTTAGAACATTTGCATCACTCCAACTTCCATTCATTTTTAAAGGACCATGACATCTCTAATAAAAAATGTGCCAGAATTACATCTTGTAGGAAGCCTGCACCACTGGAGCTCTGTTTCATTTCACTTATGATTGTAAGTAATGATGCTGTGTTTGTGCATTAGAATAACTGATACAGAGTTCTGAAAACAGCCTCCTTCCACTGACTGTTCAGCCCAATATGGAAATAGAGGAGCACGTAGGTTGAATACTTGGATGAAGCAAATGCAGTCTCTGGTGGCCATCATCCAGAACCCAGTTGCAAAAGGGACCCCAGATGGTCTGTACAATCCTGAATATATGAATATGCTAAATAATAGACCAGATTCGCAGGATAATGGAATGATAAGGCCATAAAATGTTGACAAATCCAACTAAAAGAGGTAAGTTTAGTACATGCAAAAAAAAATGTGTTATGTGATTATTATTAAGGGCTTAACATGGCTTATGAATCCAGACCCACTGCGACCATGAAAAGAAAGTAGCATATGTTAGGGAAATACATCTAACTTCTGAGTTTAACTTCAAAGGGGAGGATCACCATCAGTCATGTTACCAGGCTGAATAGTCTGCGGGATTGACCAGGTATGACATTGATTATTTATATTCAGTGACCCTTTTGGTTCTCTAAGAATTAGTGAAAAAAAGATCTGTTGCATAATACCCTGGTATTTAGGTTTTTATAATTTCTTATAGCCTTCCAGTTGTTGGAATAGATCATTTCATTTTCAACAATGAGCATTCTGGCCTGAGAAAGAAAGCATAAGACCAAACCTCTTGTTCCTTCCTTCCACAATCTCAAAAGTTGTTGCTCATTTTAACAGTTAAATCTTCTTTCTTCCTCTATAAAATAAGTTTAAAGATTCAGCTGTCCCCCCTTTTTTTCCTGATTGCTCCAAATATTAAATCTAACCTCTTATACACAATGTGCAAATCGCAGTGAATTTTTCAAGATTCATCACTGTCATCCCATATAAACATGCCACAGAACATTTTATCACACAGCATGCAAATACTTAGATTACCGTCTCGTATGATTCTGCGAAGTTCATTACATCCTCACGAAAAACTTCCACAGCCTCAAGAAGACTACTTTTAAACTCTGGCTGCACTTGAACTAGTTCATCTTGCACAGAAACCTAGAATAAAAAAGAATAACCAACATGAGATGGAGTCAAGTGAAAATGTATTTAAATGAAAACTCTAATTCTGTCCCAGCAAGTTCGTTATCCTACAGATGTCCAGTATGAACAAGGGTGTCTCTACAATGCTGCTTAAAAAAAAAAACAAACAACAACAACAAAAAAAACAAGAAACAAAAAAGCAAAGGGAAATAAACAACCCAAATGCACCAAAAGGAGACACAAAACATTCTAATTCATGACCCAAGAGGCAAAGCCATCTTCTATAACTGCAGTTAGGAAAAAGTTTTCTGGCTGACCCAGCTCTGGCCATCACTATGGCCAGGGAAACAGTTACTGCTATAGGCCCCAATCTGGGTCACATGCCGTCTCTGAGACCAGATGAAGGTCTGGGATTAGTAATCTCTAGTAGGTTCACATGGCTGGAAGAGTCACCTAAAAGAAAGTAATATTACTCTGGGTATTTAAAAAAAAATAGTGAATGCCTTCCATGACTGTCTTCCAAGCCTCTGCTTAAACCTTCAGTCATAATAGCTGGCACTTAATGAATAATTCTATCCACCAGGTTTTTCACCTATATTAACTCATTTAATCCTCAGGACAACCCTGTGTGGCAAATGCTGATACTATACCCATTTTACAGGTGAGAAAACTGAGGCACAGAGATACTAAGGAACTTCCCCAAAGTCTCAGCATCAGCATGAGGCAAGGTCAAGTTTCAAAACCTAGCTGTTTTGAAACCAGGGCCCCCGCTCTTAACTGTTCTCAACAATAGCATCTATCTAGGTTGGAACATAGGCTACTTTCAGATTAATGGTTATTATAGTAAAGGATGGGCCAATAGGTTTAACATTATAATCAAAGAGATAGAACAACCCAAATGGAGCACCTGAGTGGCTCAGGTCCCAATCCCAGGGTCCCGGGATCGAGCCTGCTTCTCCCTCTGCCTCGGTCTCTCTCCCTCTCTCTGTCTCTCATGAATAAATAAATAAAATCTTAAAAAAAAAAAAAAACCCACCTGAGTGAATCTTTTCCCACCAAACAATAACAGAAAGTTGGGTTTCACTAAATCTCAACAGAGGGTTCTTCATTTCCTTCCCAAGATGCACTTTTCTGACTAAACCAGCAATTGTTTTTTAAAATAAATGATTACTCAATATCGAGCATGAATGGAAATAAACATGAGCATGAAAAAAAATCTTATACTCACTACCTCAAGGGAGCCTCATAACCACGTATTTTAAAAATTCCTAATGTATTCCTAAATGAGCCCATGAAGAAATTGAGAAACAAAGGTTATTAACTTGCATAAAATCACCCAATTGGCAGAGCTGGGATCACAAGTCATGATCCCAGTTTCAGCTCAGAGTCCTTGCTAGTCTGCCTTGCTTCAATCTCAGTGACAAATCCTTCCATAAACAAAAAGTTTTAAGTCAACACTTAAGTAATATTCAATAAAAATTTTCACTATAATTAAAGAATCTGGATCTTCCCTTGGAGTTCATTTTTAATGTTTAACTGAATAAATATTTACTAACTTCAAAAATCCTTAGAGGGAAATTTATAGCTAAAAATTACTGCATGAAAAGAAGAAAAAATTTCAAATTAGGTAACCTAACCATCCACCTTAACAAACCAGGCAAAGAACACACTGAATCCAAAATAAGCAGAAGAATAGAACAAAAACTACAGCCCAGACAAATGATATAGAGTATAAGAAAATAGAGAAAATCAACAAATTAAAAATTTCTTCTTTGAAAAGATAAGCAGAATTGACAAGCCTTTACCTAGACTAACCAAGAATAAAAGAAAAAAGGATTCAAACTACTAAAATTAAGAATGAAATAGGAAATATCACCACCTACTTTACAGAAGTAGATGGAATTATAAGGATTCAATCAATAAAGAGAACAGGGATCCTATGGGGTAAGAGAAAATATTTGCAAATCATATATACGATATGGCTTTAATATCCAGAATATATAAAGAACAACTATAACTCAACAACAACAAAAGTGAAAACCACAAATAACTCTATTTTAAAATAGAAAAAAGACTTGAATACACTTTTTCCCAAGGAAAATATACAAATGTTTTTTTATAAGCATATAAAAAGATGCTTAACATCATGTAACATAAGGGAAATTCAAGTCAAAACCACAATAATGTGCCCCCCCCCTCCAATGAGGATGCCCACTATCAAGGAAACAGAAAATAACAAGTGTTGGCAAGGATATGGAGAACTTGAAACCTTTTTGCACTGTTGGTGGGAATGTAAAATGGTGCGGCTACTATGGAAAAGAGTATAGTGGATCTCAGAAAGTTAAAAATGATACTATATGATACAACAATTCTATTCCTGGGTACATATCCAAAAGAACTAAAAGTGGGATCTCAAAGAGATATCTGCACTTTACAATAGCCAATATCTGCATTCTTCACAATAGCCAAAAGATGGAAGAGACACAAGTGTCCACTGATAGACGAATGAATAAACAAAATGTGGCTTATACGTGTAATGGAATATTAGTCAGTCTTGAAAAGGAAAAAAAAATCTGTCACCTGGTACAGCATGGATGAAACTTGAGGACATTATGCTAACTCAAATAAGCCAGTCACAAGAAGACGAATATTGTATGATTCTACTTATATGAGGTACCAAAAATAGTCAAATTTATAGAGGCAGAAGCAGAATGGCAATGCCAGAGACTGGGGAAAGAGAGAAATAGGGAGTTATTTCATGGATATAGAGTTTCAATTTTGCAAGATTAAACATTTCTGGAGATTGGTTGCAAAACAATGTGAATAACACTACTGAACTGTACACTTAAAAATAGTTAAGATGAGAGGTGCCTGAATGGTGCTGTCAGTTAAGCATCTGATTCCTAATTTCACTTCAAGTTGTGATCTCTGGGTCCTGAGATGGAGCCCTGCACCTGGCTCCATGCTCTTAAGCTCTGCTTAAGTCTCTCTCTCCCTCTCCTTCTTTCCCTTCTCCTGCTCACCTGTGCACACACTCTCTTTCTAAAAAAAAAAATAAATCTTTTTAAAAATAGTTAAAATGACAAATGCTATGTGTGTTTTACCATAATTAAAAAAAAAAACCCACAAAGTTACAATAATCAAGCCAGTAAGTTCCTGGCATAGGGATAGACATATGAATCAACAGAATAGAACTGAGAGGCCAAAAATAACTCCCTACATTTATGGTCAACTGATTTTCGAAAGGGAGCCAAACAGTTTGTTGGTGAATGAATGGTTTTTTTCCACAAATGGTGCTGAGACAACTGGATATCCACATGCCTTTTTTGGATGAAGTTGGACCCCTAAATCACACCATACAAAAATTAACTCAAAATGTATTAGAAATCTAAATGTAAGAGCTAAAATTATAAAACTGACATAAGAAAACATAGTAGTAAATCTTTATGACCCTGGATTAGGCAACTATGTTCTAGATATGATACTAAGTCACAAGTGACAAAAGAAAAAAAAAAGGTAAACTGGACTTCATCAAAATTTTAAAAATTTGCATTTCAAATTCAGAAGCAGAAAGCAGAATGGTGGTTACGAGGGACGGGGGGGGGGAGGGAGAATGTAGAGTTACAGTTTAATAGACATGAAATACCAGATTTGTAAGATGAAAGGACATATAGTAGTAATGTCTACACAACAATGTTAATGTCTTTGGTAACACTGAACTGTATACTTAAAAAATGATTAAGATGGTAAATTTTATATTTATTTTAAAACAGTAAAAATATTAAAAAGAAAAGAAAAACACCATCAAGAAACTAAAAAGATGTCTTCTTTATCCCTTCATCAGTTGATGGACACTTGAGCTGTTTCCATAATTTCGCTGTTGTAGATCATGCAGCTATAAACATCACGGAGCAT
Source organism: Enhydra lutris kenyoni (assembly GCF_002288905.1). Taxonomy (NCBI): domain Eukaryota; kingdom Metazoa; phylum Chordata; class Mammalia; order Carnivora; family Mustelidae; genus Enhydra; species Enhydra lutris. The sequence continues at coordinate 9,571,092 of NW_019154101.1, forward strand.
GTATCCCTTTGAATCAGTATTTTTGTGTTCTTTGGATAAATACCTAGTAGTGCCATTGCTGGATCATAGGACAATTTCTATTTTCAACTTTTTGAGAAACCTCTATATGCCTTCCACAGTGGCTGCACCAGTTTCCATTCCTGCCAACAGTGCAAGACCGTTCTCCTTTCTCCACATCCTCACCAATACTTATTGTTTCTTGTGTTGTTGATTTTATCAATTCTGACAGGTGTGAGGTGATATCTTATGGTAGTTTTGATTTGCATTTCCCTGAAGATTAGTGATGTTGAGCATTTTGTCATGCGTCTATTGGTTATCTGTATGTCTTCTTTGGACAAATGTCTATTCATGACTTCTTACCATTTTTTAATGGAATAATTCATTTTGGGATGCTGAGTTTTATAAGATCTTTATACACTTTGGATGCTAATCCTTCATCAGATATGCATCGGCAAATACCTTCTCCCATTCCAAAGGTTGCCTTTTAGTTTTGTTGATTGTTTCCTTTGTTGTAAAGCTTTTTATTTTGATGTGGTATATATATACACCATAGAATATTACTCAACCGTAAAAAAGAATGAAGTCTTGCCATCTGCAACATGGATGTATTATGCTAAGCGAAGTAAGTCAATCAGAGCAAGACAAATACCATAGGATTCAGATGTGGAATTTAAGAAGCAAAACAAATGAACAAAGGGAAAAATGAGAGTGAGGCAAACCAAGAAACAGACTCTTAATGAGAGAGAACAAACTGATGGCTACCAGAGCAGAGGTGGGTGAGGGATGGGTTAAATAGGTGATGGGGATTAAGGAGTACACCTGTTGTGATGATCACCAGGTGTCGTAGGGAGGAGTTAGCTCACCGTATTATGTACCTGAAACTAATATTATACCATTAAATGGAATTCAAATAAAAACTTGAAAAAAATTGAAAAGACAATCCACAGAATGAGAGAAGATATTTACAAATTCTTTCATATGGGATATCCCAATATTCAAAATACATAATGAACTCATACAACTCAAAAATAAAAAAACAACCCATTTTTTAAAAAACAAAGGATTTAAATTCACATTTCTCCAAACAAGACGGATGAATGGCCAATAAGAACATGAAAAGATGTTCAACATCATTAGCCATTAGGAGAATGAAGCAGTGGTACAGAGGACAACATGGATAAATGTTACAACTTTATGCTAAATGAAAGAAGCCAGTCACAAAAGGCTACATATTGTATGAGTCCATCTATATTATGTGTCCAGAAAAGGCAGATCCATAGAGATGGAAAAGTAGATTCATGGCTGCCAGTAACTAGGGAAAGAGGGAGAAGATGGAGTGGCTGCTAATGGGTATGGGGTTTTTCTCGGGAAGATGAAAGTGTTCTAAAATTAGATAATTACAGTGGTTGTGCAACTCCATGAATATATGAGAAATCACTGAACTGTATACTTTGAAATGGTAAATTTTATGGTATGTAAATTATACCTCAATAAAGCTATTAAAACAATAATATTAAAGCTTTAAAATGTATAAAACTTTTTTCTAGAGATGGTGACTTATAAAAAATAAGAATTAAGTTTGTACTTACAGCTTTGCTCTGCAATTTGTTGAAAGAATACCTCAAGGTATCAACTGCTTCTGATTCTTCTTTGGTAACTTCAACTTCAAATCTATTTAAAATAGCATAGGCTTCCTGGAAAGTGAGAGAGTTCAGAAACATCACAAGAAAAGCAAATGCCAAATGATTTAGATGCCTTCTAGAAATACATTCCTATTCTTCCTATTCTTAGAAGAAGAGAGTATATTCTAGAATAGTGGCTCCCAAAATTAAACACACATATAAAGCACCTCTAGATTCTCCCTGATACCTGATATTGAATAGATCTTGGGTCCTGAAATCTACATTTAATAAGCACCTAGGTGATTCTGATGGAGATGCAGGCAGATCACACTGAAATACTATCTTAGTCGGGGCACCTGGGTGGCTCAGTTGGTTGAGCATCTGATCCTTGGTCTCAGCTCAGGTCTTGATCTCACAGTCATGAGTTTATGCCCCACACTGGGCTCCACACTGGGCTGGAGCTTAAACTTAAAAAAAGAAAAGAAAAGAAAGAAATACTAGCCTAGAAAATATCTCTAGGATCATTTTCTCCTCTCTCCTCTTTGATCTTGTCCAACACCATGCAAAATATCTTCTCATTACTCTATTAAAATATGCACTGGCTATATAAAGAACAGAATGAAACAATGATGTGGAGATACTCTGAAGAAAAGAAACTTGAATGGTCAAAGGGATGGACTGGCAACTGGATTTACTAAAAGAATTCATGCTGAAGAATAAGGTTTCTGGGGCACCTGGGTGACTCAGTGGGTTAAGCATTCAACTCTTGATTTTGGCTCATGTCATGATTACAAGGTCATGAGATTGAGCCCCGCATCAGGCTCCACACTGGGCATGGAGCTTGCTTAAGATCCTCTCCCTTCCCCACCCCTCTGTCCCTCCTCCACCATTCACACAAGCGCACTCATTCTCTTAAAAAAAAAAAAAAAAGAGTAATAAAATAAATTAAGGGTCTGATTTTTATTAACACCTTGAGCCAGGAATTTAAATATTAGTCATAATTAACTTGTAATTAACTTACAAGTTAATTAACTTGACAAAATAATGGTCCTCTCCAATGTTGTCCACATCCTAATCTCCAGAGCCTGTGAATATGTTACTTTACATAGCAAAAGGGACTTTGCAGATATGATTATGTTTAAAAAAAAAAAAACTTGAGATGGGGAGATTATCCTGGACAAACTGGGTAGACCCAGTGTAATCACAAAGGTCCATATGAGGGAAAGAGGGAGGCAGGAGAGTAAAGCCAAAGAAGATGTAAAAACTGAAGCAAGGGCAGGAGTGATGTCACTGCTGGAAGGAGCTGTGAGCCAAGGAATGCAGGTGGCTTGTAGAAGCTAGAAGAGAAGCTAAAAAGCAAGGAATGGACTCTCTCTTAGAGCCTCCAGAAAGAATACAGCCCTTCTGACATCTTGATTCTAACTCCATTTTCAGACTTAAAACGATCTGTAGAACTGTGAAGTAATACCTTTATTTTGTTTTAAGACATTAAGTTTATGGTAATTTGTTATAGCCAGAGTAGGAAACTAATATAGTACTCCACCCTAAAAACATCTCTGGTTAATGTTAGTTCCAACAGACTACTATTGAGCCTAAGTGGACTCTTCCCACCATGCTGCCCTCAGCATGCCATTGGTCATGAGTGAGACTTAAAAGCAGTTTCTAAAGAAAGTCATCACTAGCCATCAGGGAGATTCAAATTAAAACCACATTGAGATATCACCTTACACCAGTTAGAATGGCCAAAATTAGCAAGACAGGCAACAACATGTGTTGGAGGGAATGTGGAGAAAGGGGAACCCTCTTACACTGTTGGTGGGAATGCAAGTTGGTGCAGCCTCTTTGGAGAACAGTGTGGAGATTCCTCAAGAAATTAAAAATAGAACTTCCCTATGACCCTGCAATTGCACTACTGGGTATTTACCCCAAAGATACAGATGTAGTGAAAAGAAGGGCCATCTGTACCCCAATGTTTATAGCAGCAATGGCCACGGTTGCCAAACTGTGGAAAGAACCAAGATGCCCTTCAACGGACGAATGGATAAGGAAGATGTGGTCCATATACACTATGGAGTATTATGCCTCCATCAGAAAGGATAAATACCCAACTTTTGTAGCAACATGGACGGGACTGGAAGAGATTATGCTGAGTGAAATAAGTCAAGCAGAGAGAGTCAATTATCAAATGGTTTCACTTATTTGTGGAGCATAACAAATAGCATGGAGGACATGGGGAGTTAGGAGAAGGGAGTTGGGGGAAATTGGAAGGGGAGGTGAACAATGAGAGACTATGGACTCTGAAAAACAATCTGGTTTTCTTCAAAAGGGTTTGAAGAGGTGGGGGGGTGGGAGGTTGGGGGAACCAGGTGGTGGATATTAGAGAGGGCAGGGATTGCATGGAGCACTGGGGGTGGTACAAAAACAATGAATACTGTTATGCTGAAAATAAATTTAAAAAAATGATTAAAAAAAAAAAAGAAAGTCAAAGATATTTGGGGAACTTGCCTAGAATGTTGGGATTGACATGGAAGAACACAAGCATTCATTTTTGTAAAATGTTGGTGCTAGCCTAAAAAACTGAACACTGTCTAGACCAGTTCAGTGTTATCAATATTTTAATATTTTATTAGTATATTTATATTATATATTAATATATTAATTAATATTTTAATTAATATTTTCCTTTGTATACTGCTCACTGTTGGTAATTGTCAAAACCCCTCCAAAGACACCAAATCAGAAAGGAGAAACTGGCAGACTGTGCCATAAAATAGATGAAGAAAGGATGTTAACAGAATCAATTTTTTAGTGTTGTCTCTTTAAAAAAAATTTTCAAGAAAGAAAAATGTGATCGTTTCTTACTTCAATTGGTCCCAAAGTCATGTCCATTTGAATTTCATTATCACGGATAGATGATAAGGCTTCCATTGCAAACCTGACATCATCTAAATCACGAATAGGTCTAGATAACTTTTTCAAGTATTCATTGATAAATGCTATCATGTCTGACATTTTCTTTTTGTATTCTTCATTCAAGTAGCGACAGAGTAACATCTTCCATGCCTTAGCCTCAATTGATAAGGCCAATTTCATTGGCTCTGGGGAAGAGGAAGAATGATCAGAATGGAATACAACTGACATTCTGAAACTATTTCCTTCTTGTTTAATCTGAGCATCTCTAACTGCACTGTCCTACTTGATGATCCCAGCTCCAACTAGTCAACTCTATCTTATCAATCCTTACACATTCCTCTTTTCTTCTCTTAGTATCCCTTGACCCCCCAGCCCTGCTGCACTTAAAACATGACTGCTGCCCACCAACTTCCAACAGTCAGACTAGGGAGCTGAGGTAACATACAGCCAGCTTGTTGGTTGCGACTGAGAGATCCTCTTGTAAGGTCTGCACCTCATGGGACTGCCTTCTCCTTTTCTTCAGTCCCCAAGCATTCAGCCCATCTCCCCCCTTCTTTAGAACTGTTGCTGCCTATTTCATTTCTGAGCTCTCTCTCTCTAAAATTGAGCCCCCAGCCAACTCTCACACTGTGCTGGACTTGATTTTTGTATGAGGAATCACAGTGCTAACCACTATGAGAAAACAAATAGGAAATTTAAATAATAGTAATAATAACAGGTAAACTATTTTTTCAAAAGTCTATACTTACTGGAATTATTGCCCCTGAAGCATAGCTTCTGATTTCTAACTAAATATTCCCTTCAAGTATTTGTGATTCTTCCCCAAATTAAATCCCTTCTTTATAGATATAGTAACAGCATTTAAGGGGCTAACTCAGTCAGTTGAGCTGCCGACTCTTGATTTCAGCTCAGGTCATGATCTCAGGGTGGTGGGATCAAGCCGGGCGTCTGGCTCCTTGCACAGTGGAGAGTCTGCTTGAGATTCTCTCTGTCCCTCTCTCTCTGCCCCCCACCCCTGCCTCCCATGCTCTCTCTCTCTCAAATAAACAAATAAACCTTTAAAAAAACAATAACAATATTTCATATTTATTGAACATCAACTATTTGCCAAGTAGTATGCTAAGTGTCCCATATAAAGCAGTTTATGTGGTGAGCTCTGTCATTACCACCAACAGAAGGAATGGGGTTTAAGAGGTCGGGTAACCTTAATAGTCAAATTTGAGAGCCACAGTTACCCTTATTCCTTAAGGATAGATCTGAAAATCTACTTAAGGTGAATAGTTGATGTAAAATAGGTCATTCAAATATCTTCTGAGAGTGAAATCTCACAAACTTTTGACAAGACTGTACCACTGTAACCATGGCAATAAAAAGCCACCATAACTCAATTTTTTTTTTAAAGATTTATTTATTTATTTATTTGACAGAGAGATCACAAGCAGGCAGAGAGGCAGGCAGAGAGAGAGGAGGAAGCAGGCTCCCTCCTGAGCAGAACGCCCGATGCGGGGCTCAATCCCAGGACTCTGAGATCATGACCTGAGCCAAAGGCAGTGGCTTAACCTACTGAGCCACCCAGGCACCCCCATAACTCAGTTTTAAACCCAATCTATAGACCGGCTGACCTCAGGTCACATACTTCTGCCACCCAATCAGCATCAGTCCCTCCCTTCTGAATGTCAACCAATCGAAAAGAGCATATGGATAAGCCCGCCTCTGTGTGCCAACCAATCAACAACAATCTCACCTGAGTAAACATCTTTCCACAGATGGTATTAACCTATTTACACCCACAGTCCTGAAACCCCATGCTGCCCAGACACCCCATATAAGTATACTCTCCTGGGAACACCTGGGCCTGACCAGCATCACTCTCCCTTACTCTTGTAATCAGTAAAATCAGATTGGGCTTTTTATTTCAGATATTAAGTGGCTGTCTTATCATCCTTTGATACTCTAATCCCAAGTGGATTAACATCTCAGGAAACCTAAATTGTTTCATTCCTATCTCATGTATACAATTCCTTCCTCATAGTAACCTGAAAAAGAGTTTCACCTGTCGCTTCATTGTTTGACAATTAAGGAATTGCATTTTACTCAGTATAAGCCACGCTGATATAATATTATATGCAAAGAATATATAATAATATATGTATATGACACACATTGTATATATACACATATATAACATATATATGAACAATATTAGTGGTCCAGAAATATTTGATATTCATAAAATTGTACCAAAGTAGCTTCATAACTGTTTTCTAAATAAAGCAACATTTCATGTGAAAATACAGATACTATATATAACATTTTTAAATACCTGTATGCATTTCAAGGGCTCCCACAACAATAACAGGCTTCAACTCATCGATCTCCTGTTCAAAAGTAGCAAAGTGTAGAATCTCTGATCTGATTTCAGTCAGAGAGGGATTGTTAGCCAGAAATTCCTGTAGTAAGGAAACAGTGTTTTCTTTAGCTTTTTGATAGTATAAATCTCACATTGCATTTTTTTGTTTTGTTTTATTTTGTTTGCTTATATACTTCTCCACTCATATGTGAGGCTAGTAGCTCAGTAAAGAGAGGGATGAGCCAGTAATACCAGAAGATGAGGTTATGTGAGGGAATGTCATAGTCTACCATGAATAACAATAACAATAATAATAATAATGTTATTCATGTGTCCTTGGGTCTCTAACCAAAAAGACACTGTATCTATGTAAGTGTGACACGCTATCAAATACCCAGCCTCTGAATGTGTCTGGAACGTAATCGGTACTCAACTGTTTACGCAAATTAAACGAAATCTGCCTGAGCCTCATTCCTTTCAGTTGTCTCCGAGTGTCATTGGGAGAACTGCAGAAAATCAAGTATGTTAGGAGCTGGGCATTCACAGGTTCCTGACCTCTGCTCAGGAGTTCCTGTCATGGTCACTGACACTTTCCTGGTCCTCTGCCACCGGTTAGATATAAACAATCCAAACCCAGAATGTATCACAAGTAGCAGAAACAGACCTTCACTTTCACATCTCGATCCTCGGTCCAAAGCGTCTTATACTTTTGAAAGTCCTGTAAAGCTTCATGAGCCACCTTTCGCAGAGAATTCACAGAGGAAGAAAGGAGGAGAACCAACTTGGAAATATCCTTGTGCTCTGCTACCCCGGGATAAAAATTCTTCAGCTTCCTTGCAGGAATAATTTCTTCAAAAGATCCTGAAAACAGATGTCAGATGTTTTTCTACGTAGATAACTTCTATATTCAACTTTAAATATTATCAATGTTAATATTTATAAACTTTTTTCTAGCTGTCATTTTTAAAAGACTCTCCCTCCAAGTAATTAGAACTATTCTCTTGTGCCTTCACTTACTCTTATTAAACCACTGTGTCAGATTCTGAGGTCTAGATTTCTTTAATGTGGGGAAACTCTTTTCAGAGAAAGACACTGATGAACCCCCCCCCCAAATAAGTCCTCCAAGGAAAGATCAAAAGCGCTGACATTGCTGCCCCACAGAAAAGCATGGTGGTTTAAAGAGAGGCACCGTATTTATTATCTAAATAACTTTAGGCCAGCTTTTTAATCTTCATGGAAATACTTGTGAGGATTAAATGAGACAACATATGTTCATCTTAGCTCAACATCTGGTATATCTAGATCATGCAATCACTAGTAACCATGACTATAAACATCTCTTGGCAAAATCTGATCATGTCACTGCTTTGCTCAAAATTCTCAAGTATTCCCCATCCAACAGACTATACAGATATGTTTGGACCAAACAGTGCCTTGCTTTTTCAAAACAGTTGTGAACAATTAAAAAGCATGATCTTTCATGCAAAATGCCAGATCTCTAACTTCTCTTTTAAAAAGGTTTAATCTGGGATGCCTGGGTGGCTCAGTCAGTTAAGCATCTGCCTTTGGCTCAGGTCATGATCCCAGGGTCCTGGGATTGAGCCCCACGTCAGGCTTCCTGCTCAGTGGGGAGCCTGCTACTCCCCCTGCTTATTATTGTGCTTTCTCTCTCTCCAGTTAATTAGTAAAAACTTTTAAATTTTTTTAAATAAAAACATTTGATCTAGGGCATCTTGTTGGATCAATTTGTTGCGTGTCCAACTCTTGATTTCAGCTCAGGTCATGATCTCAGGGTTGTGAGATCAAGCCCCAAGTCAAGCCCTACCCTGGGCTCCATGCTGGGCATGAAGTCTGCTTAAGATTCTGTCTCTATCGCTCCTCTCTTTTTTTCTCTCTCTCACATAATTTTTAAAAAAGAAATAAAAATAAAAATGAAAAGCTTTAATCTGGTAGCCCAGGACCCATGTTCCTGCATGGCAACAATTAGCTGAAGCCGAGAAGCATCTCTTAAAAGAGGATTCCTGTTGAATTTGCCACAGTCTTTTCCTAAGACCAGGTCACTCAATTGCTCTTTTGTCTTAATTTTAATCAAAATCAAAGCAAAAGAAACTACAAGGTATTGGCTTAATTAGCTAAGTAACTAATGTTGCAAGTACTGGCAGTTCTATCCCTTTTACTGCACAGAAGCATTCCACGGTGTAGCTCTACCTCATTTTGTTTGTCCATTGGCTGGCTTTTGGACATCTGGTTTGCTAGCAATTTGAAGCTATTAGGAATAATGCGGCGGTGAACATTCATACCTTCACATGGACCAATGATTTCATTTCTCTTGGGTAAATTCCTGGGGGTGGAATTCCTGAGCCAAATGGCAAAGTTATGTTCAGCTTTTTAAGGAAGCAGCAAACCAGTTCCAAAGTGGCTGTACCTTTCTATACATTCCCTTCAGTAATGCATCAGAGTTCCAAGTTCTTTGTCAACAGTTATTATTGTAGATTTTTAAAAATTTTTATCTATTCCAGTAGGTGTGCAGTGGTATATCATCATAGTTTTAACCTGCATTTCCCTAATAACTATTGATGCTGAGTATCTTTTCATGTGTTTTTTAGACATTCATGTATCCTCTTTGTTGAACTCACCTTTTGCCCATTTGGGGAAGGTGATGGTCTTCTTACTACTCAGTTTGAGTTCTTTATATATATTCTGAATACAAGTACTTTATTTATTTTTTTTAAAGATTTTTTATTTATTCATTTGACAGACAGAGATCACAAGTAGGCAGAGAGGCAGGCAGAGAGAGAGGAGGAAGCAGGTTCCCTGCCGAGCAGAGAACCCGATGCGGGGCTCGATCCCAGGACCCCGGGATCACGACCTGAGCCGAAGGCAGAGGCTTTAACCCACTGAGCCACCCAGGTGCCCCTGAATACAAGTACTTTATATCAGATGTATGAATTGCAAATATTTTCTCCAAATGTGTGGCTTCCCCTTTTAATTTTTTAAATGGTGTCTTTTGAAGAGCAAAAGTTTTTAAATTGGTTGAAGTCCAATTGGTCTATTTTCTTTGTTATGGATCACATTTTTACTGTCATATCTGAGAAATTTTTATCTAAACCCAAATCACTAACTTCTTATATGATTTCTTCTTAAATTTTTATAGTTTCAGTTCTTCTTTTCTTTAAAAAAAATTTTTATTATGCTGTGTTAGTCACCATACAGTACATGATTAGTGTTTGATGTAGTGTTCCATGATTTATTGTCTAATAACACCCAGTGCACCATGCAATACGTGCTCTTCTTAATACCCATCACCAGACTAACTCTCTCCTCTAAAAGCTTCAGTTTGTTATAGTTGACTTTGAGTTAATTTCTTTGAATATTGTGAGGTAAGATACCAGCTCCATTTTTTTTTTTTTGCATATGTATGTCTAATTGCTCCAGCACCGTGTGTTGAAGAGGCAGTCCATTACCCCATTTTTTTGACTTGGTATCCTTTCAGAAAGTCAGTTGACTCTAAAGTTTATATCTGGGTTGCCTATCTGTCCCACTGATCTAAATGTCTCTCCTTAGGCCAACACTGTACTGTTTTGATTACTGTAACTTTATGTTTTGAAATCAACTCATACAAGTACTCTAGCTTTACTATCTTTTTTCGAAATTATATTGGCTATTATAGTTTCTTTGGATTTTCCTATTCCTTATTCAAGTTTTAGGATCAACTCAATTTCTGCAAAACCACTTTCTAGGATTTTGATGGAGTTTCCACTAAATCTATAGATTAATTTGGGAGAATTGCCATTTTAGCAGTACTGAGTCTTCCAATCCATGAACATGGTGTACCTTTCAGCAATGTTTTGTAGTTTCCAGTGTAGAGGACTTAACATTTCTGTTAAACTTATTCTTTGTGACATTATTTTAATGAAATTGTTTTTTTAAATTTCATTTTCAGATTGTTCATTCCTAGTATTTAGAAATATAATCGGGCTTTTATATCAACTTTATATCCTGCATACTTGTTGAACTCATTTATTAGTTCTAATAGTTTTGCATGTGTATGTATTCCTGAGGATGTTCTTGCATCAACATTACATGATAATGTTATCTGTTAATAAAGCCAGTTTTGTCTCTTCCTTTCCAGTCTGTATATCTTTAATTTCTTATTAAAGCCACTACATCAGGGGCGCCTGGTGGCTCAGTTGGTTAAGCAACTGCCTTCGGTTCAGGTCATGGTCCTGGAGTCCTGGGATTGAGTCCCCAGTCAGGCTCCCAGCTCCACTAGGAGACTCCTTCTCCCTTTGACTTTCTCCCCTCTCATGCTCTCTCTTACTGTCTCTCTGTCAAATAAATAAATAAAAATCTTTAAAGCCACTAGATCAAATGTCCAGTATAATGTATCGATGTGGTGAAAGCTGGCATTCTTAACTTGTTTCTGATCTTAATGGGAAAATAATTTATTCTTTCACCATTAAGTAGGATGTTGACTGTAGGTTTTTCATAGTTGTCCTTTATCAGGTTGAAGAAGTTTAATTCTGTCCCCAGATTGTTGAATATGTTTATCATGAAAGAGAGCTGGATTTTACCAAATCCTTTCTGTGTCTACTGAGGTGATCATGTGATTTTGTCCTTTATTCTGTTATCAGGGTGTATTTTGTCATGTCAAACCAGCCTTCTGGGATAATTCTCTTTTGGTCATAATAGATGCTCCTTTTTATGTGTTTCTGGATTCAATTTGCTGATATTTTATTAAGGATCTCAGCACGGTCATTCAAATTTAAAGATCCTTTAAAGAATGTTTTTAAATATAAGGAAGTCAAACTTAGGGGTGCCTGGATGGCTCAGTCATTAAGCATCTGCCTTCAGTTCAGGTCCTGATCCCAGGGTCCTGGGATCCAGCCCCACATCAGGCTCCCTGCTCAGCGGGAAGCTTGCTTCTCCCTCTCCCACTCTCCCTGCTTATGTTTCCTCTCTCGCTGTGTCTCTCTCTGTCAAATAATAAATAAAAGCTTGGGAAAAAAAAAAAGAAGTCAAACTTAAACATATATTCTTCTATGGTTTGACTTTCATGTGTCTTAAGAATTTTTCCCTACTCTAATGTCATAAATATATTTGTTATATTTGACTCAAAAGAGTGTTGTAGAATATATATATTTATTTAACAGTGCTATAAAATATAGAATAATGGGTTAGAAATTTAAGATGCTTTTAAAATCTAATTTAAGGGGTGCTTGGGTGGCTCAGTTAGTTAAGTGTCTTCTTACAGCTAAGGTCATGATCCCAATATCCTGGGATCAAGCCCTGAGTCCGGTTCCCTGCTCATCAAGAAGTCTGTTTCTCCCTCTCCCTCTGCCTCTCCTCCTGCTTGTGCTCTCTCTCAAATGAATAAATAAATAAAAGTATATCTTAAATAAATAAATAAATAAATAGCACATTCTTTCTCCTTTGATTAGTAAGTCTACCTGTGTCATATATCTAATTTTCATACAAGGTATTGCTGTACCTGTGTCCTGATCCACTGGTCTATCTATTCTTGGACCACTCAAAATTTAGAAGCATTTATTTTGTTGTTTTAATTAGTCCGTCTTAATAGACAGACTAGATTGTTTTAATTAGTCTGTCGTAATAACACTCCTTCCTATGTGTCAGGATAGGACCCCTTACCTTGTTTTCCTTCAATATTTTGAGATATTTTGGGCTCTTTACCCTTCCATATAATTTTACAGAAAAAAATGAAAATTAATTTAACAAATTGTATAAAAAATTCTGTTGTGATTTCATTGGAATTGTATCGAGTTATATTGAGTTTGTAAATTAACTAACAAATGAAGTTCTTCATGTTGTGGATTTATTCCTATTTTTCATTATACCATTCGATAATAATTATTTTCTCCAAAAATGCTATGCAAATATTTTTTACATTTATTTATTAACTACCTTATGGTTTTGTGGCTATTGAAAAACCCATTTTTCTATTATATTTTTCCCAGCTTTATTGAGATATAACTGACATATAATTCTATTACATTCTAATTGAATTATTGACCATTATAGAAATACTTTTGTATGTTGGCCTTTTATACAATAACATTATTGAACTTATTAGCTCTCATAGACATCTCTAGATTCATGGGATTTCCTATGCATGATCTTTAAAGTAAGGACAACCTTAGTTTTCCTTTGCAATTATCTCATTTTTTATTGCCTGATTTCTCCAATAAAATATTGAATAGAGGTGATGATAGCAGTCTTCTTTGTTTTATTCTTCAATTTAATGGGAAATAAATGCTACTAAATTTTTCCACAGATACCATTAGCAAAAAATCCTTCATATTCCTAGTGTGCTAAAAGAATGTGTATGGGTGACTGAAATATATCATATATACAGCAGCACATATAAAACAGTAGTTAAATAAGAATATGACATATAAGGGGCCCCTGGGTGGCTCAGTGGGCTAAGCCTCTGCCTTCGGCTCAGGTCATGATCCCAGGGTCCTGGGATTGAGCCCTGTATCGGGTTCTCTGCTCAGCGGGGAGCCTGCTTCCCCCTCTCTCTCTGCCTGCCTCTCTGCCTAGTTGTGATCTCTGTCTGTCAAATAAATAAACAAAATATTTTTTAAAAAAGAATATGACATATATAAAACATACTAAATTAGAAGGAAAATAATTTCAATGTACTCAGTACCCAGGTTAAGGGAAGAATGGTGGTAATATATCAGTAGTCCCCTTTAGGTCCTCTTCAATCATATATTCATCCCTTACTCTCAGAGGTAAGCAGGATCCTGAATTTTCACTGAGGATAAACCAACATGCTTATCTATAAATAATATATTGTTTAATTTTTTTTAAATGAACACTAAGCACAAACTTAGTTGTAAAGTAAAGAACATTAATCACCCATATTAGAAGGTTCTCAGAAAAAAAGAAGCTAAACATCTGTGTCCAGTCTGGCTTCAGCTTTCCTCCAAATTTACAAAAGCCCTTTGTGGAGAAGCCATGGGTTAGGATCATAGGTTAGTCCTATCACTTATGATCTGGAAAATATAGGTCTCATCTTAATCAGAGCATCTGGCAGGGCTGTGTTTATAAGCCATGTAATGGAGTCCATAGCAGGAATATGGCTAGGGCAGTGGATCAATCTTTTTCCGTTATCATTTTAAAAATTTTTTAAAATATTTATTTATTTGAGAGAGAGACAGATAAAGAGGTGAGGGGCAGAGGGAGAAGGAGAGAACACTTAAGCAGAGTCCCCACTGAGCACCAAGCTTGACACGGGGCTCAATCCCAGGACCCTGAGATCTTGACCTGAGCCAAAGGCAGAGGTTTAACTGACTGAGCCACCCAGGCGCCCCTGGACAAATTATTTAACATTTCTGAAAAAAATGATGGCACTAATATTTCCTTTGCCAGCTATTTTATGTGTATACATAGACCCACTCGCATGCTTTTTCCCCAGACCTCCTTGCCTCTGATTTTCAATGTTGCTCCTTCTAGGTCTTGAACAACCAGTCTAGCCACTCATCATTATCCAAGAGTCATGTATATCTTTGCTTCAGATCATTCACGTCTCCTTCAAAAGGATATACTGCTTGAAGCTCTGCCTACTAGGGGGAAAGTATCCTTCTTGCTGTCCTTAAGGGCCACTCCTTATAGTCTATAGTGCAGTAGTCCATTTTCAACTCACACCAATATATCAAACCAACCCAACATATACTGGGCCTGAGATTTTTTATCCTCCATTAGCTGGTTGTAGGGAATACACCATGAGACCACAGATAGAATCAGAGCAGTGTTGGTGCAACGTAGAAAGGGTATATGGAGCCTGGGCCACCTGTTCATGTAATTTACATGGTATCTTACTGTTTTTAATTTACATTTTACTGGTTACCAAAGGAGAGGATGTAGTTTTAGAAAAAAGTGTTTGACTTTTCTTTCAGGTTCATGTATAAATGAAATTACATGATATTTGTCTGTGTCTGGCTTATTTCATTCAATATAACACCCTTCAGGTTCTCCTTGTTGTCACCAGAGGCAGGGTTTCATTCTTTTAAAGTTGAATAATATTCCATTGTAAAAAAAAAAAAAAAAGCCAAACCCATAGTAACACAGAGTAACACAATGGTTACCAGAGGCTGAGGGGTGGAGGAAAGAGGCGATATTGATCAAAGGGTACAAACTTTCAGTTATAAGATGAGTAAGGTCCAGAGATTTAATGTACAACATGGTGACTACAGATACTACCAATGTATTGTATACTTAAAATTTGCTAAGAGAGTAGATTTAAAATTATTTTACCATATGCATACACCAAAAAATGGTAACTGTGGGAGGTGATGGACATGTTAATTACTTTGTGGTAATCATATACATATATCAAAATATCACATTTATATCCTAAATATATGCAATTTTTACTTCTCAATAATTTGGCTTTCTACACAAAACTGTCCAAAAACATCCATGAAACTGGGTCAGTGCTGTATCACATTCATAATTACTTAAGGGAATAGCTTATATGTATTTTATGTACAAGGAACACATGACTCAGAACTGTTAGGTATCATGTTCTGACAAACTAAGTTTATTGGACCAAATACAATGCTGAAAGTAGAATTAGTACTAAGCCTTGTTATAATTTCTCTTTGAATCTAAGATTATGATAGTAGAGCAGTGATAGAAATCCTTGCTCACCTATGTCCAAACTCTGGATGAAAATGTCTGTGGGAACCTGTACCCCTGGGACTAATAATACATTATATGTTTATAAAAAAATAAAAAAATTTAAAAAAAAGAAAATGTCTGTGTGTTATATTTATGATAGAGTAGAGAAAACAATAATTTTTAAATTTTTAATGCAAAGTTAAACAAATAAACATGTAGAAATGACTTTAATCAGCCATAAAAAAGAATGGAACATTGCCCTTTGCAACAACATGGTTGGAGTATAATGCTAGGGAGTACAATGCTAAGTCAGAGAAATAAGCCAGTCAGAGAAAGACAAATACCAGATAATTTCACTCACGTGTGGAATTTAAGAAACAAAACAAATGAACAAAGTTAAAAAAAGACAAACCAAAAAGCAGATTCTTAACTACAGAGAGCAAACAGATCATGACCAGAGGGGAGGTGAGGGCGGGGGACTGGGGGAAACAGGTGAAAGGGATCAAGTGTCTACTTATCTTGATGAGCACTGAGTAACATATGGAAGTGTTGAATCACTATCTTATACACCTGAAGCTAATATAACACCATATATTAGTTACACTGGAATTAAAATTTTAAAAATCTACATGCTGTCATACCCAGAAGAGTCATAAAGACCATTGACTAGTTCTTACAATTCTAAGATTCTATTCATCTGAGATTTGTTTTAACGTTCTTACTCTCTTCCTTCTTCGCCAGTTTCACTGCGTTTGCAGGGGTCACATCAGCCGCAGTACGGCTGGGACTGGTGATGCCAGGCTTGATGTAACGGGTCTGCTGTTGTCCCCAGTGAGCCACTCCTCTGCTGACCTCCAAGGTGAGCTGGATCATCCGATTGATGGCTTGTTGAATGTCATCCAAACTAGGAATCATTACCTGTGGAGAGAAGAATTGGGCTCCTGGTGCTGGCGCCAAGTACCACCCATCCCTCTCTTTCTTACCAGATCACCCCCCACTGGGTAGGAAAACCCCAGCTGGCCCAGTGGAAGGCTGCTCTGAGAAGAGGGCTGTTAGAGGAGGATAGGTTGTGGATTTTCTCTATCCTGAGGTTTGCCCATTCTGTCATTTCCTGCAGGCTAAACAGGTCAAGCACAGTCCTTGTCATCCTTTCCCTGTGAGGGAAATTTCTGGATGCAGCCAGAAATTGTGGACTCTGTGTGGAGCCCAGGAAGCAAAGTGACTGAAGAAGCTATACCACCAAGGTTTTGACCTCGGTTCTTTGAAATGTGCCAAATAAGCCCAGAAGCTCTCCTCTGGGAGCCCAAACCATGTTGGTGTCAAAGGTGGGAGATGAGTCATGGATTGTTCCTGCCTTTCCTTATCCCATGACACATCACAAAATGGACCCCAGTCAGCCTGTGTGACCTGGAGGTCCAAATGCCAAGGGGCAGCTGGGATGGTGGTAGAAACACATGCCAGGAGAAGGCATAAGTGTCCCTATGCTCAGGTCATAGGCCCTCTCTTTCTTTCTCTTCTGCCATTCTTGGTTACCTCACGGTTATGTGTTGGGGGGTAGGGATCTGGACTTCTGAGGTGGACTGTTCAGATCATTTAATGCTTGAAGAAAGAAAAAGGAAGAATATTTTTAGAGTACTTGCTGACTGATGGCTGACTAGATGCTTAACTCCTCTCTTATGCCAACTGTCAATACAGCAAGAACTATGCAGAGTAATTGTTTATAATAGATGAAAATAATGTTCTGCTTTTCGTTAAATACTGGTGGAGCTAAAAAGACATAGAGCCAAGCAGTTATTCTAAATGTAAGTTCAGCTGTAGTGCTGTACTTCTTTAAAAAGTATCAAAATATCATTTTATTAATGTGAATATTTAATTATACTTACCACATTCGGAATAGCTAGATGTACTTCAGTTTTTATAAAGGAAATAATATCTTCTGATCGCCTTCGTCCATGGTGGCTGGAAGAAGATGGACATTTAACTTATAAAACTTAACCTGAAATTTCATAAAAGCTTGGTTCTGCTACCATTTTCGATCCTAAAAATAAAGACCTTTTCAAAATACCAAATTACATGGGGAATGTTACTTACAATGAAACCATACATTTCAGAGAACTAAGAAAATATAATGCTTTAATATTATTAGAAGTGAAATATTAGTCCTCCATACATTTTCTAGCATTTTAATGTTGCTCTCTCTCAGTAATAACCATTTAATATTGTTTATTAAAAGCACATCCCAGGGCCGCCTGGGTGACTCAGTCAGTTAAATATCTGACTTTGGCTGTGATTATGAACCCAGGGTCCTGAAATTGAACCCCACATCAGGCTCCCCGTTCAGCCTGAAATCCGCTTGCCCCTCTCCACCTCCTCCCTGCCACTGCTCCCCTCACCCACCCCGCTTGTGGGCTCTCTCTCTCTTGCTCTCTCTCTCTCTCAACTAAATAAATAAAATCTTTTTAAAAATTAATAAAAGCACATCCTGTTCCTACCCTGTAACAGATGCCAAACAAGATCACCACCACCAACAAAAAAATACCTTCATATATTTTGTATTTTTATATATACTTTTTTGCAAGATTACACAGGAGAATTCTGGTCAAAGCCCTCCAAAACTGTTTTTTGTTTTTGTTTTTGTTTTTGTTTTTCTTTTAGAGAGAGAAGTGCAGGGAAGAGGCAGAAGAAGAGACTATCTTAAGCTGGGCATGGAGCCTGACATGGGAATCGATCTCACCACCCTGAGATCATAACCTGAGCCAAAATCAAGAGTCCAACACTTACCTGACCAAGCCACCCAGGCATTCCTATAATTGTTTTTTTAAACGACATATTCATGCTCAGACAGAAGTACATACAGACACACAAGTACAAATAACAAAGAACAAACATCAGAGCTGCAAACTAGTTTGGTTAGCTCCATCTGCCTTGACCTTTGTCCCCATCCCAGACAAAATTATTATCCATGTTTTATTGCTCTCCATAGCAAGAAATGCTGTCCGCTTGAATCACAGTTTCATTCTCTCACACTCTACAAATACCGTTTTGTTGGCTCCTTTTGTTTCTACTTTCAAAAGAGGGTTCTGCCCTTAATCTAGTTTTCTAAGTAACACCCTGTTGTTTGGATGCTTACAGGGTTTTCCCTTTGATTCTGGAAATCCACAAATTTTATGACCAGGCATAGGTGATTTTTCCCATGAATCCTCCCAGGTACACAGAGAATCTTTTGAAGATGATAAAATAGGTCTCTTCTTAAGATCAATGTGTAGGTTTCACGTGCTGGGAAATTACTGAAAAACTACACCTGCATTTATATGCAAGCAGATGGGGGTGGGGGGTGTCATAAGAAACACAAAGCCTCCAATGTGAAGACTCAGTTTAGGATGCAGGACCATTTGTTCCCAGATAAACTTATTATAGCCAGGAAGTCTTTGAACCAAAAGCAAGCAAATAAAGGGGGAAAACCTCTAATTCATAGTCTCATTGTGAAATTCAAGATGCAGCAGTAAGTGTAAACTGTATTTAAAAGGGCAGAATCCCAGAGCAAGAAAGAGTTTTATAAAGTATAAACATGTGAAGCAACAGAGGCCGTGAACAGCACACTAGATCATTCAGTAACTTACAAAGAGATAGATACTATTTAAAGATAAGGTAATAGTTTTCCATCTTTTTGTGTCTTTCTCAGTTTCTTTCATGTATATACACTTACGTATATAGACATAAAGTATAGATCCTTTATGTCTTTATTGAGGTTTAATCCTAGGTATCTTATGGGTTTTGTTGCTATTGTGAATGGAACTGATTCTGTAATTTCTCTTTCTACAGTTACATTGTTAGATTTCTGTACATTTCTATATAGAAAAGCAACTGATTTCTATGCATTGGTTTTGTATCCTGCCATATTGCTGAATTGCTGTATGAGTTCTAGTAATTGGGGGTGGAGTCTTTTGGATTTGCCACATAAAGTATCATGTCATCTGCAAAGAGGGAGAGTTTGACTTCTTCTTTGCCAATTTGGATGCCTTTCATTTCTTTCTGTTGTCTGATTGCTGAAGCTAGGACTTCTAGTACTATGTTGAATAACGGTGGTGAGAGTGGGCATCCCTGTCGTGTTCCTGATCCATTGATAATGATATTCACTCCGGGCTTTTCATAGATGGTTTTTATGATATTGAGGAATATTCCTTCTATCCCTATATTCTGGAGAGTTTTAATCAGGAACGGAACTTGTATTCTGTCAAATGCTTTTTCTGCATCAATTGAGAGGATCATATGGTTCTTATCTTTTCTTTTATTGATGTGGATTGGAAGAATAAACACTGTTAAAATGTCTATCCTCCCCAGAGATATTTACACTTTCAAAGCCATCCCTATTAAAATACCATTGGGGGGAAAAAAACAAAACATTAGCATTTTTCAAAGAGCTGGAACAAAAAAATCCTAAAATTTGTATGGGACCAGAAAAGATCCCTAATGACCAAGGGAAGGATAAAAGAGAAAAACAAAGCTGGGGGCATCACGTTGTCTGACTTCAAGCTACATTACAAAGCTGCGATCACCAAGACAGCATGGTATTGGCACAAAAACAGATATGTAGACCAGTGGAACAGAACAGAGACTTCAGAAATGGACCCTCAACTCCATGGTCAACCAATCTTTGACAAATCAGGAAAAAAATATCCAATGGAAAAAAGACAGTCTCTTCAGTAAGTGGTGCTGGGAAAATTGGACAGCTACATATAGAAGAATGAACCTGGACCATTCCCTTACACCATACTCAAAGATAAACTCAAAACAGATGAGAGATCTCCAAGTGAGACTGGAATCCATCAAAATCCTAGAGGAGAACCTAGGCAGTAACCTCTTCAACATCAGTCACAGTAATTTCTTTTAAGACATGTCTCCAAAGACAGGTGAAACAAAAGCAAAAATGAATTTTGGGGACTTCATCAAGTTAAAAAGCTTCTGCACAGTAAAGGAAACAGTCAACAAAACAAAGAGGCAACCCACAGAATGGGAGAAGATATTTGCAAATGACATTACAGATAAAGGGGTGATATCCAAGATCTATAAAGAACTTACTTCTCAAACTCAACACTCAAAAAACTAATAAACCAGGCAAAAACTGGGCAGAAGGCATGAACAGACACTTCTCAAAAAAAAAAAAAAAAAGACATACAAATGGCTAACAGACACATGAAAAAATGCTCAACATCACTAGCCATCAGGGAAATATAAATCAAAACCACAATGAGATACCACCTTACACCAGTTAGAATGGCCAAAATTATTAGGACAGGAAACACAAATGTTGGCAAGGATGTGGAGAAAGGGGAACCTTCTTACACTGTTGGTGGGAATGCAATTTGGTGCAGCCACTGTGGAAAACAGCATGGAGGTTCCTCAAGATGTTAAGAATAGAGCTACCCTATGACCCAGCAATTGAACTACTGGATTTTTACCCCAAAAATAGACACATAGTGGGAAGAAGGGCCATCTGTACCCCAATGTTCATAGCAGCAATGTCCACAATAGCCAAACTGTGGAAGGAACCGATATGCTCTTCAACAGATGAATGGATAAAGAAGATGTGGTCCATATAAAAAATGGAATATTATTCAGTCATCAGAAATGATGAATACCCACCATTTCCATTGACATGGATGGAACTGGAGGGGATTATGTTAAGTGAAGTAAGTCAAACAGAGAAAGACAATTATCATACGGTTTCATTCATATGTGGAACATAAGCAATAGCACAGAGGGCCATAAGGGAAGGGAAGGAAATCCAAAGGGGGAGAAATCAGAAAGGGAGATGAACCATGAGACTATGGACACTGAAAAACAATCTGGAGGTTTCAGAGGGGAGTGGGGGAAGAGAGCAACAGGGTTATGGGTATTGAGGAGGGCATGTGCTACGATGAGCACTGAGTGTGACATTTAACTAATGAATCGTTGAACCCTGCATCAATGACTAATTATGTACTATAATGGCTAACTGAACACAATAAAAAATAAAAACATAAAAAAATAAAGATGAGGTAAGAAAAAAGACAAAGAAATGTAATGTTTATTGAATGCTTAATGTATGCCAGGCACTTTTCCAAACACTTTCCATGAATTAATACATTCCATGCTCACATTAACTATGTAAGGCAGATCCTGTGATTATTTTTTGCATTTTGCAAATGAACAAGTACTAATTGAGATATTTAAGATGCAATTGATGAGATCATCTTTAGACTAGAAAGAGAAATACTTGCTCATAACGTAGCCCAGAAAGGCAAAAAGACAAAACATATAACAGAGGAGTTAGGAGACAGGGAGGACAGACCAAAAGCCCCAAGATTTGAGATGACTGCATGTCCAGTGTGCCCAGGACAGTTCCAGATTAAATCTGTCCTGACATTTCATCCGGATAGTGTCCCTTCACTCAAAAGACTGTCCTGGTTGGAACAATTAATCATGTGGCTAATCTATTCAACATTCAACTGCTAGGAGTTCTATCAGAAGAGAATGAAAGGAATGTCCCAGAAGAAACATCTGAAGAGGAAATTGCTGAGGCTTTTCCAGGATGAGGAATGCTATACACCCTCGAATAGAAAGTGCACACTGAGAACAAAGCAGAACTAAGTAAAGACAAATCCACACAGGGAAAGAAAACTACAGAACATCAAGGATAAAAAATAATCTTCACTCGGACTTACTGTGAACTTCATATCAGCAACAACATAAGAAAAAAAAAATGAAATGCTTTCAAAATGCCAAGAGACAAACAAGAATTTTTTATCCAGCCTGTCATGAGAGTATGAAAGCAAAAAAAGGGTGCCTGGGTGGCTCAGTGGGTTAAAGCCTCTGCTTTCGGCTCAGGTCATGATCCCAGGGTCCTGGGATCGAGCCCCACATCGGGCTCTCTGCTCATCAGGGAGCCTGCTTCCTCCTCTCTCTGACTGCCTCTCTGCCTACTTGTAATCTCTGTCAAATAAATAAATAAAATCTTTTAAAAAAAAAAAGCAAAAAAAAATTTTTTTTCAGACTTAAAATGAAGAATAAAAGAATTTACCCCTCATATACCCCGACTAAGGAACCAGTGGGATACAAGAAATACAGAAGAATCTGGAGATTGTAAAAAAATATGCCAGTATTCTTGTTTAAGAAAAGGTAAAATGAAACCATCACGCAGCAATAACAAGGTAGATCAGTTCAGTGAGTAAAGCATGCCAAGGCCTTTGTAGTTAGAAATAAGACCAGAAAACTGAAAAACCATAGATTGTATTTTTTTAAAAACTGGAGCAAGACATATGTATTCTCAATTTAAGGGTAACTACTTAAAAAACTGAAATATGGGAAGGAAAATATTATCCATCCCAAAGATAACAGAGGTAATGAAATGAACCAAAGAAAACAGATGCTAAAAGAAGACACAAACTGAAATGTCAAAAATTAAGTAGAGCTACATGAAAAAAATCACAAAAAATGTAAACAAATTACACTCTATTTAAAAGCAGAGATAATCAGATTGAATAAAAATAATCAAGAACGGGTACCTGGGTGACTCAGTTGGTTAAGTGACTGCCTTCGGCTCAGGTCATAATCCTGGAATCCCAGGACTGAGTCCCGGATCGGGGTCCCTGTTCTGCAGGGAGTCTCCTTCTCCCACTAACCCCTCTCCTCTCATGCTCTCTCTCTCTCTGTCATTCATTCTCTCTCTCTCAAATAAATAAATAAAATCTTTAAAAAATAATCTTTTAAGAAATACAACAAAAACTGTACAGTAATATTTAAACAAAGGCTTAAAAAGCAATATACCAAAAAAAGCTGGTAAAGTAAAATTAATAACAGACTAAAAAGAATTTGAGGGGCGCATGGTGGCTCAGTGGGTTAAAGCCTCTACCTTCGGCTCAGGTCATGATCCCAGGGTCCTGGGATCAAGCCCCGCATCAGGCTCTCTGATTGGCAAGGAGCCTGCTTCCCTTCCTCTCTCCGCCTGCCTCTCTGCCTACTTGTGATCTCTGTCAAATAAATAAATAAAATCTAAAAACAAAAAACAAAAAACAAAAAAAGAATTTGAGGAGTTAGGATTAACAAACATAAAGGAATAAAATAAAAATGAAAAATACAGTGTTCTAAACAGATTTAACTACTATAATTTTTTACACACCTTTAAGAATAGGCTTAAAGCACATAAAACAAGAACTGACCAGAAGAGAAGGAAAATTTGTCAATTTGCCAATGTGCTCACAACACATTGGGAGATTATAACAGTGTGATTAATTTATTTAAATTAATTTAAATAGATTAAATTTATTTAAATCTTAATAATTAAATGATCAATATTAGTAATTAAATAATTAATTTAAATAAACTTGATTTATTTAATTTTAATAAATTAAAATTCAGCCATGAATAGTCAATGAATAAATCTAACAAAAATGTGCAAGACTTTTACACAGAGAATTATAAAACATCATTGAGAAATAGTAAAGAAGACTTAAATGGAGAGGTAATCCATAATTCTGGATGGAAGACTCAATACTGTAAGGATGCTAATTCTCCCAAATTGATCTAGAGATTCAGTGTCATTTAAATAACTCTCTTGGGGCACCTGGGTGGCTCAGTCAGTTAAGCGCCTGCCTTTGGCTCAGGTCAGGATCCCAGGATTCGAGCCCTGAGTCAGGCTCCACCGCAGCAGATAGTCTGTTTCTCTGTCTCCCTCTGTCTCTCTCCCTGCTTGTGTTCTCTCACCATCTCTCTCTCTCCTCCAAATAAATGAAGTCTTTAAATAAATAAATAAATCTCTCAAAGAGAAAAGTAATATTTTCAACAACTTTCATTTGCTCAATTTATTAACCATGTGAAAAAAATATATTGATCTCCTACCTCATATTAAACACAAAAATCAATACCATGTGGATTAAATGCCTAAATATAAAAGACAATAGTATAAAATTTTAGAAGACATTATGAGGTAAGGAATGATTTCTTTTCAAAGACATAAAACCACAAGAAAAAGATCAATGAATTTGAATATTTTAAAGAAAAGATTGATAAACTTGAATACTCTAAACTCAGTAAAAGATACCATAAAGAGAATGAAAAGAGAGGCACAGGAGGGAGAAGACATTTGCTATATTATCATCAACAAAGTAAAATACTGAGAACATCCATGAATAAGTCCAATCCAACAGAAAAATGGGCAAAAAAGAAAGAAATGAAGGAAGGAAAAAAAGAAAGAAAGAGAAGCCAAGTTGAGATAAGAGAAAGAAAAGAACATAAATTTCAAGGGAAAGAAGGCACAAATGGCTCATAAACATGAAAACATGTTCAAGCTCATTATTAAGGAAGAAAATGATCATTTAAATCCCAGTGAGATACAACTTCACACCCCCTTGCTAGCAAGAATTTTTTAGTTTAACAATACCAACTGTGTGCAAGAATGAAGAACTCTGGGGACTCTCATGTTAGACATCACATAGTAAAGTGAGGTATGCACATACCCCAGGGCCTAACTCTTTCATTTGTAGCAAGTGTAGCAGGAGACAGGTACAAAAATGTTCATAGAGGCTTTATTCAGAATAGCTTGAACTGAAAACAACCCAAATGACCATCACCAGTAGAATAAACAGATTGTGTATAATAAAGTCTATCAACATAGATGAATCTCAAAAACATAATACTGAACACAGTTCAGATACAGGAAAAATTAAATGATGCATTGATTAGGGATACAAACATATGGTAAGGTGTAAGGAAAACCAAGACAATAATGAACATGAATTTGGGATAGTGGTTACCTTTGGGTGAGCAGAGAAAGGACTGGTAAAGGGACTGATAGTGTCCAATGTTCTTTGTCTTGGCCTGGGTGCCAGAAACATGGTTGTTCATTTGATCACTGTTCTTGAAGTATCACACACATATTTTCATACAGTCTTTTCATAAATGTGATATTTTAAATTTTAAAATTTTTAAAGTAATAAAAATAAGAGGTACTATTAGTATTATGTTATGATAGTATTGCCAGACCTTAGCTTATTTTCTACTTGCCTTGAAACAAATATTCTTCTTTTCATTGTGTCCAAAGATAACCGCGTAGCTTTTTGAAGACTGTCTAGTAATTGATGAGAGAAGAAAGCATAGACCTCTTTACATTCCTGTAACAAAAAATCATATTGAGAGTTGGGTTCAAGATGGTGGCATAACAAGCTTCCCCACACACCAATGTATCAGAATAGTCACAGACGTGTCCTACAGCCAGACTGAGTGCCAGGCCTACCCACCACTGAGAGAAGGATGAACACAGTAAGGAGAACCTCAATAAAGAGAGAGAAAATACAAGAAAGTACTGAAGAGGGACACCTGGGTGGCTCAGTCAGTTAACCATCTGCCTTTGGCTCAGGTCATGATCCCAGTGTCCAGGGATTGAGCCCCACATCAGTCTCCTTGCTCAGCGGAGAGCCTGCTTCCCCCTCTCCCTCAGCCTCCTTCTCCCTCTGACTGCTTCTCCCCCTGCTTGTGCTCTCTCTCTCTCTCAAATAAATAAACACAATCTTAAAAAAGAAAGAAAGAAAGAACCAAAGATAAGTTATAACTGAACTGAACAATACACTAGAGGAGTTCAACAGCAGGCTGAGTGAAGTAAAAGAACAAAAATCAGTGAGCTGGAAGACAAAGTAATGGAACTCACCCAGACAAAGCAGCAAGATGAAAACAGAATTAAGAAAGTGAAAATATCTTAAGGGATCTTTAACATCAAGTAGTAAAAGTGCTTATGGGGAACCAAGAAGGAGAAGAGAGAGAGAAAGAACCAGAAAAATGACTTAAAGAAATAAAGGCTAAAAACTTCCCTAGTCTGAAGAAGGAATCAGGCATCCACATGCACAAAACCCAGAGTTCCAACTAAGATGAATCCAAAGAGATCCACACCCAGACACATTGCAATTAAAATGATAAAAGTTAAGGATAATTTAAGAGATAATCCTACAAGTGAGAAGAGAAAAACAATGTTTCATATACAAGGGGAAACCCCATAAGGCAATCAACAGATTTTCAGCAGAAACTTTATAGGCCAGAAGGAAGTAGTATGTCACATTCAAAGTGCTGAAAGAAAAAAAAAAACCAAAACTTCCAAACAAGAATTCTCTATGTGGCAAGTGGCAAGATTATCATTTAAAATTTAAGGAGAGATTCATAGCTTCCCAGATAAGCAAAAGCTAAAGGAATCCATCACCTACACTGGCCCTAAAGAATTGTTAAAGGGATTTCTTTATGATAAAAAAATATTGGCACTAATTAATAATAACAAAACATATGAAAGTAAAATCTCACTGGAAAAGTAAATATATGACAAAGGTAGTGAACCAATGACTTATAAAGCAAGCATGAAGGTTAAAAGATAAAAGTAGTAAAATTAGCTAAAATTTTAATAGTTAAAGGAAGTATAAAATAAAAAGATATAAAGTGAGTCACCAAAATTATAAAAACTAGAGGTGGGGAAGAAAAAAATAAAGTTTTAAAATATGTTTAAATTGAGTTGCTATCAATTTTAAAAAGACTGCTATTTAAATGGGATATTTTATGTGACCCTCAGAGTAACCACAAAGTGAAAACTTTTACTTTATACACAGAAGAAAACGAGAAAGGAATCTAAACATAACAGTAAACAAAGTCATCAGATTACAAGAGAAGAAAGGAACAAACAGAAAACAAAAATAGCCAGAAAGCAATGAACAAAATGGCAATAATTATATACTTATCAACAATTACTTGAAATGAAAAGGACTAAATTCTCCAAACAAAATACACAAAGTAGCTGAATGGATAAAGAAATAAGACCCATCTATATGCTGCCTATAGGAGACTCATTTCAGAAGTAAATCACACACAGACTGGAAGTTAAAGGATGGAAAAAGATCTTTTGTGCAATGGAAATGAAAATAAAGCTGAAGTACCTACTCAGATCAGACAAAACAAACTTGAAAACAAAGATTGTATAAAAAGACAAAGAATGGCATTACATAATGATAAAAGGAGTCAACCCAGCAAGAAGATAGGACATTTATGAATGTAGATGTACCCAACAGGAGATTCAAAATATATAAAGCAAATATTAACAGATCTAAAGGAAAAAATTGAAAGCATCCATAAATGATACACTAGCAGCCACATGCCCCAATGTTAGGGACCATTCAAGACCTCTCCGCACAAAACTTCAGGCCCAGGGAACTTAGTGCAAGTGGCAGGGTGAGAAC
Organism: Enhydra lutris kenyoni; assembly: GCF_002288905.1. Taxonomy (NCBI): domain Eukaryota; kingdom Metazoa; phylum Chordata; class Mammalia; order Carnivora; family Mustelidae; genus Enhydra; species Enhydra lutris. The sequence goes on from NW_019154101.1 coordinate 9,598,871, forward strand.
CTGCCTCTCTAAAGGTGGCAACAAAGGCGTCCAGGTGGCTCAGTTATTCAAGCATCTGCCTTCAGCTCAGGTCATGATCCTGGAGTCCCAGGATCGAGCCCTACCTCAGGCTCCCTGCTCAATGGGGAATCTGCTTGTGCTCACTCTCTCTCATTCTCTCTCTCAAATAAATAAATAAAATCTTTTTTAAAAAAATTAAAATGTACAATACCAAAATATATGAGATGAAATTTCCACCACCCTGGGACCATGGTTTGCCCTTCTCTCTAAGCCCTTCTTCCCCCCCAAAGGTGTTGCCAAGTTTATTGGTTAGAGCACAGGACAAATACTGAGCCTGGGCAGGGATCTGGGCACCATGTCTTGCTAGCACAGTGAGTCACAGCTCCAGGCCCAGGCTCTGTTCCTCTCTGCTTCTACACCCTTCTACGTCCTCTGGGATAGGGTGGACCAGCCAGTTTGAGTTGGGTCAGAAGGCAGAGTTATCAGGCCTGAGCAAAGAGGAATAGGATCAGTGCTGGTGAATTACCAGGCTAAAACACGGGCATGACATAGTCCAATTTTTATGTTAGAGAGACCATTCTGGCAGCAATGTGGAGGATGATGGATTTGAGGGGTGATGGAACTCATGCAGCTCCAAGTGATTCCCCCAATTCAAGAGACTCTGATGATCATCAGCCTTGGTCTAAGGACCCCAGCCAGTGTCAATGGGAATGCAATTGGAAGAGGACGACTGCTAGCAGGGGCATACACTTCCTCTCTCCTGCTGCCTCCTGCCACTTGATGACGGCCACCTGAAGCACGGTATTGAGAAGAAATCTACAGCTAAAATCTAGTCTCAGTGGTGGAGAAGGGCTTTTCTATCCATTGGTGATAACCTCCTTGAGCTAGAAGGTGAAAGTGGATCAGATGTGTGCTGATTATTTCCAAAACTGTATTACAGTGTTCGTTAGAGGTGTAAACGTGTATAAAATAGAAGAAGTAAAAGAAGACGAGGGATTAAAAGAAAACTGGCAGGAGGAGGAGAAAGTAGGAATTAGCACAAATGTGGGAGTGGCATTCAGAATTGTGCATGACCAGAAGGGTGAGGCCTAAAAAGGAACAAGAAACCCCATATGTCCTTGTCAACCTTCATTCTCAACACATCTCAGCACAACATGAAAGTCTGCCCACACTGGGTTTCTCCTGGAGGGGAGTCCACAGGTTATCCCAGGGATGCTAATAAAAAATGCAGATCCTTGGGCCCAAGTGAATCAAAATTTGGCCTTGCAAGATAGGTAACTCAATTAAACACAGTAACTGAAAACAGAGTTCTCCACTCTTGGGTTGGATGGACTGGCACTACAGCCCCACAAGTATGACATTTACTGTATAAGAAAACATAGCCAATCACAATACAGGGAGATGAGTTTATAAATTGTATTGATGAATCATTTTAAAAGTTGATGGTGTTGGGGAAAACTAGAAGGATGGCTAGATCTTGCAAGATCCTACAGTGTAGAATCAAAAATTACATTTTCTGGATTTTGGTATAAATCCAGGTTGGTTATAAGTCCATACAGTTTGGGTGCAGAACTGCCTAGAGGAAGCATCATTTGGGGTCATCTACAGCCCAAGGAGTCATAATTCATCTAAACTGCATGAAGTCATGTCATAATAAATACCTTCTTAAATTCATCTTCTTTATCATTAACATCAACCTCAGGAATGATATTAGCCTCGTAATCAGTGCTTTCACCCTCTTCTGTTTCACTTCCAAAAACAACATGTTTCCTCTGTTCTACAGATAAAAAACAAAAATGTATATATATATAACATTTAATGTTGAGCATTTAGTTTATTCCACATACCCAAATCTTCTTAGGAAACCTCTTCTTTAAAAGTTTTTAATCTAAAAATTTAAGACTTGTTTCAGTAGGAATCATCTTTGAATTCAATTTAAATCACCCATCTCAACAGAATCGTAATCCTACTAAGAAATGCTCTTTAAATATACTCCTTCTTAGTATACAGAATTAAGAAAGATTTTAAGTGGGGTTTATATATTATCTTTCCAAAATATGTGTTGGGGCGCCTGGGTGGCTCAAAGTGTTAAGCGTCTGCCTTCAGATCAGGTCATCTCGGGGTCCTGGGATCAAGCCCCACATAGGGCTCCCTGCTCAGTGGGGAGTCTTTTTCTCCTTCTCCCTCTGCTGCTCCCCCTGCTTGTGCTCTCTCTCTCTCTGTCAAATAAATAAAAATTAAAAATAAAATAAATAAAATATGTGTTTACCTTTTGAGCATTTTAACTTAATGAGCTAATTGGAGTTTTTGACACTTCTGAAGAAAGCTAATTAAACTAAGTAGGAAAGGGGCGCCTGGGTGGCTCAGTGGGTTAATGCCGCTACCTTGGCTCAGGTCATGATCCCAGGGTTCTGGGATCAAGCCCCGCGCCTGGCTCTCTGCTCAGCAGGGAGCCTGCTTCCTCCTCTCTCTCTCTGCCTGCCTCTCTGCCTACTTGTGATCTCTGTCTGTCAAATAAATAAATAAAATATTAAAAAAATAATAATAATAAACTAAGTAGGAAAAACTCTAAGAGAAATAAGACAGGCCATGGATACTTACTTTTTTTATTTAAATTTAATTAATTAACATATAGTTATTAATAGTTTCAGAGGCAGAGCTCAGTGATTCATCAGTCTTATATAATATCACATGCCCTCCTTAATGTCCATCATGCAGTTACCCCATTCCCCATCCTTCTCCCCTCCAGCAACCCTCAGTTAGTTTCCTATGATTAAGAGTCTCTAGCAGTTTTTCTCCCTCTCTGATTTTGTCTTATTTTATTTTTCCCTCCCTTCCCCTATGATCCTCTGCTTTCTTTCTTAAATTCCATATATCAGTGAGATCATATGACAATTGTCTTTCTCTGGTTGACTTATTTCGCTTAGCATAATACCCTCTAGTTCCAAGGTTGTGGATAGTTATTTAAGCTCTTAGTCTTAGCCCTACTGATATTCTTGGTTATTGAAGGCTGTTCTCTGCACTAAAGAATGTTCAGCAGCATCCCTGAGCTCTACCCACTAGATGCCAGTAGCAGCCCCTCTGCTATATGACAACCAAAAATGTCTCCAGACATTTTAGCATGTTGTGCTAAAAGAAAAAAGAGAGAGATTAACATAGCAGGCCTAAGACTTGTTTGCAACATTGGTCCTTGGTTGGCATCTGATTCCCACCATTCTCTAGCTGATATAAAGGGTTCCGTGTGCCTAAGTAGTTTGTGCAAATGGTGTAGTGTATGCTGAACATGTTTTCCTTCAGGGAGTCTGGAATTTGGGTACCTGCTAAGCAGAAGGCACCCACTTGAGAACATATCCATCACTCTTGTGATTATAATATCATAACTCGAACACTGTAACTAGGAAGCAAAATTACCTGGTAATGGTTTTGCTGTTTTCCCACTGTACTTAACTTCATAAATATTTTCAAATATTAATATAAGTTCTTTGACAGCTTCTTCCACATGCTTACTTTTGTGGTTTAGAACATCAGCCCATTCTTTTGTGTATATCTATTAAATAAGGCAATGACTATTAATTTACAGATGCTTAAAAATACTGTAAAAACTATTAATATAACTTTAATCTCTAAAAGTATAATTAACATCACTTGAAAATGACTAGAGAGGGGTGCCTGGGTGGCTCAGTTGGTTAAGTGGTTGCCTTCAGCTCAGGTCATGATCCCAGGGTCCTGGGATTGAGCCTCACTACAGGCTCCTTGCTCAGAGGGAGCCTGCTTCTCCCCTGCCTACTGTTCCCCCTGCTTGTGCTTGCTCTCTGTTACTCTTTCTCTTGCTCACTGTCTCTGTGTCAAGTAAATAAATAAAATCTTGAAAAAAAAAAAGAAGAAGAAGAAAATAAAATGACTAGAGGTAGTTGCCAGTAGCATAATGTTTTAGATCCAAAATTGTCAATGGCTAAAGGCATAGCTGCTAAGGTCCAAGTAAAGAAAAGGAAGAGAGAAAAAGAAAAACTCAAAGTCTTTAACTTTTATCTGACTCAATCACCCGTAAACATCTACATTCACATTTAATAATGACTGGCACCTGGCTGGCTCAGTAGGTACAACAGACTCTTAACCTTGGGATCATGAGTTCAAGTTCCATGCTGAATATAGAGTTTACTTAAAAAACTAAAACAAAAACAAAACAAAGAAAGAAATAAAGAAAAACAAATTTTTTTTTTATAAAGCTGAAGAACAAGAGAGATAAGGATGTCAAACATTGAAAATGAGAAGTGGTTTCAAAAAGGACAATCCAAAGAGTTGCTTTGAGATTCAAACGAAATAAGATTTTAAAGTGAGCATGAGGCTCATTTATGCCAGACATCTGTTTAAGAGCTTACCATGTAATAGCCCATTTAATTAAATGACAACCACTTGGGATAGGTAATATCATTGTCCCCACAGATGAGAAAACTGAGGCTCAAAGAATCAGCAACTTGTCCAAGGTCACATAGCAACTGGACAACGCAGGAGTTTGAAACCAGTGTTGCCTGATTTTAAACCCAGGGCTTTGCCTTTCTGAACTTTTCTAATAGGTTTTGGGAAGAAATTAAGATCTAATTAAATTCAGAAAAGAAAACTGGCCTATGAGGTTGAACAGGTCTTTTGACATGTCTATGATGTCCATATCTTTTAGGGAAGAGAAAAATAAAAGGGAGCAGCCGACACGGGCCTGCAAAATCACTTCTGCAAGGGGATCTGAGCCAGTCTAAGCAAAAACCTCCACACAGACAAGCCTCAGAAAGTCCCATATCTCTCATGCACTGCCTTTGCATGTTCCTTTCTTGACTACTGGATTGAGAGAGCTACTTCTAAGTCTCTCTCTCTCTCATTTATTCCACTTTGTGTGTATCTGAACCCACCCTCTTCTTTTCTCAGTCTCAGAAGAAGTGGTGTTCCTCCTCCGACCTGGAGATATTCTCCAATGCCCTACCCACCACGCCAGTGCTTCCCACCTGGGTCCATCACTTATTCATTCCAGCCTTTCTGATTAATTCAACACAGTGGTTAACACTGGAATGACAGTGGTGAGAGCCACGTCAGATGAGCAGAGAAAACAAACAACTCTGAAGAGATTAGTGGTCACCCAGGGCTGGAAGGGTTGAGATGAAAGATGTTCTAAAACTGTGATGATGGTTGCCCAACTCTGTAAATACGCTAAAACCCCTGGGCTGTATACTTTAAATGGGTACGTTGTTATGTTGTATGAATCATATCTCCATAAAGGTATTAAAAATATTAATTCGTGCCAGAAATAATCTAAGCCAGGAATTGGGGAACACAAATGGAGATGGGAAGTGAAAGATGGGAAAGTGAAGGCAGCACGCATGGGAAGTTGGGCTGTGAATGAGAAATGAAGGGAGGTGTGGGAAGGTTTTTGTTTGTTGACAAGGAAAAGACAAGAGAACGTATTAGACTGCTAGTAGGTGGAGGGGAAAAATGAAGATAGAGAAGAGAGGGAAGAAGACTGTGGGAGGAAGGTTGCCAAGAGGGCAAGAAGAGTGGGATTTGGGGGCGCCTGGGTGGCTCAGTGGTTAAGCTTCTGCCTTCGGCTCGGGTCATGATCTCAGGGTCCTGGGATTGAACCCCACATCGGGCTCTCTGCTCAGCGGGGAGCCTGCTTCCTCCTCTCTGTCTCTGCCTGCCTCTCTGCCTACTTGTGATCTCTGTCTGTCAAATAAATAAAAAATATTAAAAAAAAAAAAAAAGAGTGGGATTTGGGGCCCATCCGGAAGACCGAGATTTTGGAAAGAGGTTGGAACTTCCTCCTTGAGGCTTCTCCGAACTCAGTGAAGAACAGCCTGAACTGAAGGGCAGTTCAGGGACAGACTGGAAAACCGTCAAACTAATTTTCTTTCCTTTTTATTTTTTTAAAATGAGATACAATTCACAACACAATACCACAAAGATTACCCTTGTAGAGTATACAATTCATTGGTTTTTAGTATATTCACAGAGCTGTGCAACCATCACTGCTATTTCCAGAATATTTTCATCTCCCCCAAAAAGAATTCTCAGACCCATTAGCAGTCCCTCCTCATTCACCCATCTTCACAGAGTTGGCAGCCACCAATCGACTTTCTGTCTCTATGGAGCCAAGCTGATTTGGTTGAAATAACTTTTAATACCCTTTGATGTATTTACTAGTCTTCCTATCATAACTTGGATCACATTTCCCTGATTTTCTATTCCCTTTGTGTACCTATCGAGATACAGATATGTCAGTCAGGGTTCAGTCAGGAAAACAGATGCCGCACCAGCTATTCTACCTGACAGAATGAGAGAACGTAATATAGAGAAGTGATTAAAAAACTGTTAAAGGACTCAAAAAGGCAAAAAGGGACACAAAAGTCACACGGAGAGTTACTGCAGGAAGCAGCTCCCGAACCTGGAAGAGCAAAGGCAAGAGGCTGGAGTTTCTAGAACCTGGAGCTGGGAAGTAAGGGAGCTGCCCAGCCGGCGCTAGTGCCTCAGGGTGGGGCCTTGTGGGGTTGGTACATCTGAGAAGCCCAAGAAGCGAGTTCTGGAAGAGCTGGAAAAAGCTAGGACCTAGGATTAACTGCCACTGCCAGCCAAGAGAGGTTGTCTGACTATATTGGGAACAGAAAAAAAAGCCAGAAAGGCTAAGTCTCTTCTTTCTCCTCCACTTTCCTTCTATCACCACTATTGGCAAAGTCTAAAAGGAAGCCAGGTGGCCAAGGATAAGTGCACTTTGCTCAGAATCATGGAGCAAAGGATCCAAAGTGAAGCCGGTGAAGCCAGTGGATGATAGTTTTTTTTAAAAAGAACATAATCTCACCTAAAACTACAGTTAGATGCTCCAAGTCAAGGACTACGTCCCGGACTGCGAATATCGCCGGTTCCCAAATATGGTTTGAAACCACCGGTTGGCCCACACTAACCTCCCACCAAAATTAGCAGTATGTGTAGTGTGTTTCCAAAACTATTTCTGTCCAGAATATTACCAGACTTGCCCTGTCATAAATCTTACTCTGCCTTCATTATAAAGGCCCACCTGATGACAGGTTTGTATTACTGGACCTTGGATCCGTCTGATGCAAGTGACTGGCACATATTGATTGGCAAAGCACTCTTCAAAATTCCAGCTCTTGTATCTTAACTTATCACTTATCTAATAGTAATAGCATCTGCTGGTGGGATATCAATGCAATCACCACATTCAAACTCGGTCACACTTTATCTATTCTAATTTCCCTGATTTGTGTGATCGGTTTCTCTTTCTATGCATACAAAATTTCTTCATTAGTGTGTGCAAAGTAAATTCTATCTGGTAGTGTGAATTTTTCTTCCACAACAGTTATAGGTACATACCAATAGAAAATGATTATCATTGTAAATGGGTCAAAAAGAAGGATACTGATAGAGGTATTTCCTGTTCCTTTGTATTCTGCTTGTTTATAAGTGAGACCTGCTGTGAAGTGCATAGAGTCAGATTCTAGAATGAGTGAGAAGAAAATGACAGGCAGGAAATTACCCCTAGCACCCCCTCCACCCCCCTGGGGCAGGAAGCAGGTGACTTTTTCTTTGGAAAATTTCATTTGCTCAGAAAAGGCCTTTTCAGCATCTGAAGGGCAGTCCCTCCTAGAATAATACAGAATTCAGGAAACAGAGCAGACAGGGAGAGTTCCAGGTTAATAATTTTGCAGCTGACCTAGAGACTAATCAACCCAGGTTAAAAACAGGTAGTCAGAGGGCTCTGAGAGGAAGTCTCTTGGGGGGAAAATTGGGAGTCCGATATAATAGTGTATTTGAAAGAACATGTGAAAACAGAAACAATTAGAAACCCCAAGCAAAACAAGCAAAAACAAAAAACCCAAAGCAAAACAATGTGTTTAAGAAAAAACACATTACATGTACAATATATGGTTCTGCATTGGCTAATATTTGTATGGGCATAATTAAGTGTTGCTATTTACCATTATTGTTTAACTAAAAATTATTTTATAACTATATTGAGAAAACAAGGGAGGAGTGATAGAGGATAGGGTCAAAGAAATAAATTTGCTCACAATAATGTGCAAATTTGTCAATTCAAGAAGCAGTACCCCAGATATACTACTTGGGAGATGCAGAAATAATACCATAAGGAATAGCCAAAACTTTAAAATTGAGTGCCTTTCCTAGGACCCAAATTGTGATCTCCATATACTATTTTGTACTGGTAAAGTGGAAAGGAATGAGTGCTGACTGGAGAAATGGGTGATCCCAGATCTGGGACAGGAAATGTACAACATGAGCCCATGATACCCTATAGTTCCAGAAAGCAAGGGAGCTTTCAAACACTACCAGAGTCATATAAAAAAATATAGAAGCCAGCCTGAAGGATTCCACTGAACGAAGATGGAAAAAATTTTAACGCCAAAAAGACATTTTCCAAAAAGACATACAAATGGCCAAGAGACATATGGAAAGATGTTCAATGTCCCCGATCAGGGAATTACAAATCAAAATTATAAGACACCACCTCACCCCTGTCAGAATGGCTAAAATAAAAAACACAAGAAACAAGTGTTGGGTGAGGACGTGGAGGCAAAGGAACCCTTTTGTACTATTGATAGGGATGCAAACTGGCACAGCCATACTGGAAAACAGTATGGAAGTTCCTTGAAAAGTTAAAAATAGATCTACGCTATGATCCAGTAATCACATTACTGGGTATTTACACAAAAAATGAAAAAAAAAAACAACATTAATTCAAAGGGATCCATGCACCCCTATGTTTACTGCAGCATTATTTATAATAGCCAAATTATGGAAGCAGCCCAAGTGTCCACCAATAGATGAATGGATAAAGACGTGATATGTAGAAACAATGGAATATTTTCCCACCATAAAAGAGAATGAGATCTTTCCATTTATAACAACATGGATAGAAACAAAACAAAAGATCAAATGAACAAACAGACAAAAACAACAACAACAACAACAAAACAGAAACAGACTGATAAATACAGAAAACAAACTGGTGGTTGCCAGAGGGGATGAGGGTGGAGAGATGGATAAAATAGGTGATGAGAATTAAGAGGTACAAACCTCTAGCTATAAATCCATCAGAGAGATGTAAAGTACAGGATAGAGAATATAGTCAATAATATTGTAATACTGTACGGTGACAGGTGGTGACTATGCTTATTGTGGTGAGCACTGAGTAATGTACAGAATTGTCAGATCACTGTGTTGTACACCTGAAACTAATTTAACATTATATGTCAAGTATATTTCAATAATTAAAAAAGAGAGGTGCCTAATCATATTTTCTTCCTGAGAAACAGTGCTAGCACCATTTAATTAATCCATCATTTTCCCCACTGAACTAAAATATTACCTTTGACGGTGTATTAATTTTTTATTGTGCTCTTTTTCTCCTAGAGTCTTTACTTTGTTCCTCTAAATTATATATTTTTTCTGTTAATGCCATATTGATTTGATTACAATGGCTTTAATAAAATTTTTTATTACCTATTCTTCATTATTTATCATTTAAAAGTAATAGAGTTTAATGCAATTTGATAAATAAATGTATAGGAATTCTAACTGCAAGTGCATTAAATTTATATAGTAACTTGCAAAAAAAAAGACATTTTTCACAGTAGGTTAAAAACAAAATCCAGCTAAATGTTCTTTAGAAGAAAAAACCTAAAATAGGAGAACCCAGAATGGTTAGAAAAAACAGACTAGAGAAAGATATATCTGGAACATAATAACCAAAAAAGTCTGGTGTAGCTATAATAATGACAAATAAAATAGTCTTCAAAGATTAAAAGCTTAACAGTGATAGAAGGAACAAATGGTCAGGAAGACACGATCATTTTGCATGCTCCAAGAACAAGATAAAAAAATGGGCCATTTTGTGTTGTCCCTGTTATAGCCAAAGCCCCAATGCTGAGAACAAATGACATTAAGATCCTACAGTTTATGCAGAAGGTAGTTCTTAAATGGTAGCAGAGGAGGCAACCATCAGACCCTTGCCCATCTTGAGATTATAGAAAGGAAGTATGATCATTGGTAGAGATCAGGTAGAAATAAGTGTAGGGTACACCAAAGGGACCACTTGGAGACCTTGATCCATGTCCTCTAGAATTGGGGATAGAGGAGCTGATCTATGCCTGAGTTGTCCTAAGGCAAGAGGCCAGCTGGCTGTCCAAACCCCTAAAGGCAAGAAGAGTCTGCAATTCCATAGAAAAAGGAGCAAACGTTCCTGTATCCCATGGGCTGGATTGGACCCCTTGAGATAGAGCTACCTTTGGTTGACACGAGCAGGTGACCCAAACCAGCAGGGTGAGTGTAGTTGAAGCACACAGCAGGCAAGAAAGAAAGAAGAATCTGGTTCAAGACATAAAGTGGGTTCAAGACATAAAGTGAGCATTTCTGATAGAGACTGCTATGTGCCAGGCCTCAAAAATGATTAGACAGGGTTCCTGTCTTTGTGATTTTGAGCCAATGGAGCATAAATATGTACTCAAAGAATTTCAGTATATTGTGATGTTGAGGAGGTTAGGTTTTGTCCTGTAGACACCAGATGAAACTGCTCTTGAAGGATTTAAGATCATGAGTGGCAACATGGAGAATGGATATGACAGAGCCAAATATGGAGGCAGAGAGACCAGTTAGATCATAATATCAGTTGCTAAACTCAGAATGAACCTTAAGGGCCTGACATAGGAAAGGGTAGTAAGTATGGAAAAGAAGAGGCAGTTCAAGCAAATTTGGAGTAAAAGGCAAAAATCTCACTAATTCTGAAGACTGACTGAATTTAGAAATGGGAGTGAGGAAAGGATTCCAGATGACTTCCAGATTTCTGTGAGTGGCTTAAGGGAAAGTCTGTGGTAGTTAAAACCAAGAGGCATTCGAGGTCACCCATCAAAGGAAGAAGAGTGAACCACTGCTAGAAACCCAGGAGACTCCAGCCTGAGGTTGAGAATATTAGAAAGATCAGTCCAGGGTGTGGCCGTGGGTTTGAGCTATTGAAACCATGTTGAATCTTTGGATCTGAGGCTCTCCAAAAAAGCTAGGATGTCTATATGCTACTGATAGAGAATTCCACTCTTAGGTTTTCCATGTTAGGTTTATGAGACAGGATTTCTATGATTAAAACATAATAGATAAATGCATACCTCATTGAGCGTCAACATGTCTTCTACTTTGGTAGCACCCCCTTCGGGCAGGGAAATTAACACAGTTTTCGCTATCTCCTTTAGAACCGTATCAATATGCATTTCACACAAGTCACTGATCTACCAACAAGAAAAATAAATGTAGAGGAAAACTCTTCTTTCATCCAAATGTACTTGAGTTATAAACTAATTTAGAGGGATATATCTAGAAACTTGGGCCTTGAGCCAAGCACAATTTGGTGGAAATTTTAAGAGTACATCTGCAAAGAAGGCTTAAAATGGAAGTAAAGTTTTATAGAGCAAGCAAGCATCGTACCATAATCTCCTATGTGTTATCTCTTTTAATCCTTACTCTGGTCCATGACTCACTTACTATCCAAGTTATATAGCAAAGAAACAAAGGTTCAGATAAGTAAAATAACCTGGGAAGGAACACATACATAGCAAAAGGCAGATCGTTGTAGCTAGGTTTAGCTGACTCCCAAACCTCCAAGCTTTGTCTGTTATACCAGGCTGCCATCACAGATAGCACATCTAAAAGGCATACGTAATCCACATAGCAAAGATGTCAGAAATCGATAGGCAGTCTCCAATTAGATGAATCCTCAACTAACTAATAGTAGATGTATTAATATTAATATTTAAGCATTCTATTCTGCCATTTTCCACGGTCTACCATCATCCCATTTTCTAAACTGCATGGTGGAGATGAACCGCCATTTTAACAAATTGAAAGCAAGTAATTCAGAGATAAAAACAACGCAACCCTAAATGAAAAGGTCCCAAAGCAGCAAGAGAAACATAAAGCATTATTTTTTTAAATTAATAGGAGTCCTTCTAGTTAAAAGTCACACCCTTTAGCTTTCATAGGTAAGCAAACTATTCCTTATAGCCCGAGTATGAATGTATGTAGTTTTTAAAAATGTATGTATCATACCTTCTTTAAAAGTTGATTGAACATATTCAAAACTGAGTCAACCTCCTTAAAGAAGGTTTCCAGTGTTAAAGACGACCATGTTAATATTGTGAGCCCTTGTCTCAACACAGATTCCACCTAGAAAAAGAAAAAAAAAAGTAGCAGCTTCCATGATTAGCAGGAATATCTGCGTTTACAAAAATAAAAAAAAAAAAAAGCTTTCTTTTATTACCTGGAAATATCATATGTTATATTTCCTTAATTATATTTCCCTCCACTATACCTGGTAAAGGTGACTTTGCTTTTTAATCATCTTTGGTTGTCCATGAAGAATCATGGATTCTTAGAAAGTGCTCATTATTGAGATTTAGTTGTTTTTCCAAGGCAACAAAACTTGTTGACATGAAATCACTCTATAGGAAAAATAGAGCTATAATGTTGAACTAAAAGACAGAAGATCTAGGCAAGAATAGATGTTCTAAAATCCATGATCTGTAGAACGGGGATCTAATTTTAAACAACAGGGAAATAATATAAACCTTCAGCATTACCAACCTTTTTCATTTTAGGGGTCATCAGATTAACAAACACCGAAGGCACTTCCTGACATAAGTCTTCATAATACTGCAGAAGACCCTGTTGAAAGTCAAAATGGTATGTGCGACTTTAATTTATTGTAAAGCAGGTCATATTTTCATCCATACCAGGAAGGTTTCATTATACCTATTTCCTCATAGTCCTGCCAAGATTAAGGCTGCTTGCCTAAATTTAGATTGATTTATCATACTTTTTCTTCCCCTGTAAATTACCTTAACATATCCTTTAAACAGCAAGTCAGTGAAACTTTATAGAGTTGCATGTTTTGTATTTATTATTTAATTATTTTTCTGTATTTTGCTATTTCAAATAGCTTGGATAATTATCTTTTCACAGTAGCTGTCATTATACATTTTTCCCCTTTCTGTTCCTTGTCTTCTGACACATTAAAGCATAGTTACTGATGCCACACTTCTTTTCTTGAATCAAAATAAATGTATGCACAATCAGAGTTAATAGGCTTTTCTTTTTTCTTTTAGATATTTTTTAGAGATGAACCATAATTATCAGTAAAAATTGATCATTTTGTAATTTACTGCATGGTGTGTTGGGAAATGTGGATTCAGGTTAATTTTTCCCTAAATAAATAATATTAAGCTGTTTCAAAGTTTACTTAATAGTTTTGAAGTTATTAATTCCTTTCCTCCTTTTCTGTTCCCACTCTCCTAGTTGCACATTAGTATTTTATTACTATAAAGAAGGAACAAGGGAATATAACACTGTATGTTAACATATTGGAATATAAAATAAAGCAAAATAAAATAAAGAATAAACAAGGGAACAGAATAAATGCCCAGAAATAAATCCATGTGCATATGGTCCATTAATGTACAAAGAAGCAAAAATATACAAAGGAGCCAAAACTACACAATAGTAAAAGGGCAGTCTCTTTAATAGTGTTGGGAAAACTGGACAATCACATGCACAAGAATGAAACTGGACACCTATCTTACACACACACACACACACAAATCAACTCAAAATGGATTAAAGACTTAAGTTTAAGACATGAAACTATAAAACTCCAACAAGAAAACATGGAGGTAAACTCTTTGACATCAGTCCTGGTAGTGATTTTTGGATTTAACACCAAAACCACAAGCAACAATAGCAAAAAGAAACCAATGGACTATATAAATGAAAAGCTTCTGCACAACAAAGGAAACCATCAACAAAATGAAAAGGCAGCTATGGAATGGGAAAAAATATTTACAAATCATATATCTGATAAAGGGTTAATAGCTGAAATATATAAGGAACTAACTCACACAACTCAATAACCAAAAACTCCAACAATCCAGTTAAAACATGTGCAAAGGAACTGAATGGGCATTTTTCCAAAGAAGACACACAAATGGCCAATAGGTCCATGAAAAGGTAGTCAATATCCCTAACCATCTGGGAAATGCAAATCAAAACCACAGTGAGATGGTATGTCACACCTGTTAGAATGGTTTTTATTTATTTAAGTTATTTATTTATTTCATTTATTTTATTATTTTTTATGTTTTATTTTCAATTTTATTTTAATTATTTATTTTATTTAATCATTAAATTTATTTAATTAATTAAAATTAAACCTGTTAGAATGGTTATCTCAAAAAGACAAGAGATAACAAGTGTTGGCCAGGATATGCAGAAAAGAGAACCCTCATGCACTGTTGGTGTGGATGTAAATTGGTGCAGCCACTGTGGAAAACAGTATGGAGGTTCCACAAAAAGTTCAAAATAAAAATGCCACATGATGTGCGCAATCCCACTTCTAAATGTAGATCTAGAGGAAATGAAATCAGGATCTCGAAGAGATATCTGCTCTCCCATGTTCATTGCAGCATTATTTACAACAACCAAGATATGGAAACATCCATCAATAGATGAATGGATAAAGAAAATATGGTATATATACATAATGGAATATTATTCAGCCATGAGAAAGACATCCTGCTATTTGCACCAACATGGATGGACCTTGAAGGCCTTATGCTAATTGAAATAAGGCAGACAGAGAAAGACAAATACTGTATGGTCTCACTTATATGCGGAATTTTAAATAGCTGAACTTGTAAAAACAGTAGAAAAGTGGTTGCCAGGGGTTGGGGGTGGGGAGGGAATAAGAAGAGGTGGGTAAAAGGGTACAATCTTTCAGGTGTAAGATGAATAAGGACTGAAGATCCAATGTATAATGTGGTGTCTGTAATTAATAACACTATGTCATCTAATTGAATTTTGCTAAGAGAGTAGGACTTAAAGATTCTCACCAAAAAGAAACAAATATATGTGTATATACAAACAAATATATACTGTTTCTTTTTGGTTTAATATATACATATATATATCAATATATAATATATAGGGGCGCCTGGGTGGCTCAGTGTGTTAAGCCACTGCCTTCGGCTCAGGTCATGATCTCAGGATCCTGGGATGGAGCCCCGCATTGGGCTCTCTGCTCAGCGGGGAGCTTGCTTCCTCCTCTCTCTCTCTGCCTGCCTCTCTGCCTGCTTGTGATCTCTCTCTGTCAAATAAATAAATAAAATCTTTAAAAAAATATATATATATATATAGCTATATATATGTATAATATATAGATAGATAATATATATCTAAATACATATATATCTATATAGTATACATAATATATAGATGAATGAAGTACATGAGAGGAATCCTTTCATAATGTATATTCATATCAAATCATCATGATGTATACTTTAAATATCTTACAATTTTACTTATCAACCATTCATCAATAAAGCTGAAGAAAAATGAAAAGAATCAACAAAGTAAAAAATTATCTCTCACTACCATATCAGCACAACTGCTATGATATTTTTTTTTCACAAAAAAAAACCTCCTTCAAAAATAATTTTAAAATATAATCTATCTTGCGGCACCTGGGTGGCTCAGTCAATTGGGCATTGGGCTCTTGGTTTCAGCTCAGGTCGTGATCTCAAAGTCAAGGATGGAGCCCCAAGTCAGGCTCTGCGCTTAGTTGGCCTCAGATTCTTTCTCCCTTTGCCTTCCCTCCCCCCTCCCCTCCTGCTCATGGTTGTGCATGCTCTCTTTTTCTCTCACTCTCTCTCATATAAATAAATAAAATCTTTAAAATATATGTATATAATCTATCTTACCTGCAAATGCAATTTGTCTGCTTTCAATTTACTTTCCAATTTTAGCAATTTCTTTGCCTGTTCTGGTACATCCAACTTCATTTTTATCATGCACTTGGTTTCCCGAACAACTTCCAGAATTTTGGGATCAAAATTAACCAGCAACTTCCCGGTTTCTGGGTGTCGCACAAAAAGTGTGGCTTGTAAAGCTACAAATAAACAATTATTAACATTATTGACATTAGCTTTTCTGGATTTCTCTTCTGCTTCCAGCCATGCTTACACACCTCCCTTCCCCACTGGGTGCTGACTTCTTAATAGAACAATAGTGTTGGATACCCCGGTGATGAGGCATAGCATCTGACATGTGGTCTGTGCTCAAAACTTAAATAAGGGAATGCAGTATGTCTGCAAACCCATAAAATCAGATCCGGAGAGATAAAAATGAATGAAGAACAGATAACCTTCATGCTGTGAACAGCAACACTTTTCTGAGTGGGTCTAAGAGAGCTATAATACAATGTAGTTTCTTTTAATGGATTGTGATTTCATGCACCTCTGGGAGAGAACTGTGTGCATAAATATAAAATAGGACATACTTCATATGACAAACCCTTTTCCACAATGAACCCCAAACTGCTCCTTTAAAGGAAGAATTAAGCCTTCATCTTGAAAGTCTGCTAAATAAGCACAACATCAGTAAGATATATTTATTAAAGACCATGGCATTGTGAGCTTCTAGGAGATAAAGACTTTTTTTATGCTACACCTAAACTACTACCTGAACATCATTCATATAAATAGGAATTTGCGGGCATGCTTTTGATTATGAATTGAAATATATAATCCCGGCTAGTGGTGAGTAGCCTTAGCTAAATTGTTATCCTAACATGAATTACTTCTTAGAGGCATAATAATAACACACTTCTAGATGAGTATGTGCTAGCCTAAATTATATCTTATATTAACAAACATTACTAACAGGAGAATTTCTTATGTATCTTCCAAGCCTCACATTACTTCATAGAATGTGGCTGCATCTATTTTCTAGTATAATGAAATCGTCTATATATTCCTTTGAAGTTAGCTGACTTTTATTCATCAGATAACATTAGTCTCGAAATGGTTCTTAATGATGCTGGTTGTATGAGGATTTCAACTAAAATTCTTACCTAATCCACGTGGAATCTTTTTAAAATTGAGCCAGAAATCATTTATCCTCCCAAGTAAATTCCAAAATAACCTTGGAACACTCATGTAATGAAATCTATCTTCCTTAAGGCTGTACTGAGCTTTCTTCAAAGGACAAAATGGTCAGCAAGACCACTAAGAATTATGACAGCCAAGAAGTCAGCTCCAGGACTGAGTGACATTTCATTCAACTTCATAGACCAACAATCTATGAGAGGCCGGTTCCAGGTCCTCAATTATTATTCCAAGTTTCTATATGGTTAAATATAGCCACGTCAATATAAAAAGAAGCCTTGCAGAACAATTCATTCCCACTAACCTGTGTTCATAGGAAAGGCAGATTTAAACTGTAGCTTTGCCACTTCCAAGCTGCATGATGAGCTTGTGCAAGTGACGTAATCTCTTAGTACCTCAGTTTCCTCATATATAAAATGAGGATAAATACAGCTCCTCGTAGGGTGGCCATGAGGACAAAAGGAAGCTGCATGTGTAAAACTGCTTTGACTGGCACAGGGTAAGGACTCTATAAGTGTTGGCATCGCTGACTGTTATTTAAAGTATACAAGATGAAACAGACAGAGACAGTATCCTTGGAATGTAAAGGGGATTTGAGACAGATCCCTGAAGCAGTAAGTGTCATGGGAAAGATGAGCAGATAAAGTGTGTACAGGAGGAAGAATAAGGAAGGGCTACATTGAAGAGGTGACTGGTGAACTTGTTTTTGAACATGGGCTTGTAAGAGGAAAAACAATCAGGACAAATGAAAAGTAGAAAAGCATATGATATTATAGAAGCAAGATAACACCTGCTCCATACTTCAGTTAACAGTTCTGTTTTGTCCTTCTCCATAACGTGAACGTTAAGTTTCTCTTGATACTCCTTGAGAGTTTTGCTCCTTAGCTAGTTTTCAGTAGGATCCATAGGGTCCTACCATACTCATTACCCAGAAACACCTGGGCTGGTACAAGTGGCTTACTAATGGCTAAACTAAGGGGCCAGGCGGGGAAGACAACCTGCAGGGTTGGGACCCTGTCCTCCAGGACGCAGGCATGAGCTAATCAATGGATGGCAATAGTGACATGTCCTCCAACAGCTAAAATATATGGGTCTGGAACCAACGGGCAGAAAAAGAGCGGCCCTTCTTATGATCACTCACAATGACCCAACCGCAGGATTTGTGCTTCCTGTGTCTGCAATTTTGTACTCTGCTGGAGTGGGGATCCTGGCCTGGGAGGAAGAAACCTTTCTGTCTGGGGTCATGGTCAGGGTTCCACCAAGATTATAGATAAGAGCTTAAGGTTAAGATGGCACAAAGCAGGAACCTGAACCAACCAACAACTGAGCCCCCACAGTAACAAACATTACAGGTGATGGCAGCATGGATGCATGATGGCTTGAAACCGCCCACCCCCTGCCTCACACTTGACTCCACCCAACACTTTGGCACCCTGCAGAGGTACTCAGGCACAGCCCTAATACTGTGAATTTCCTGGAGCTCAAAAGTGAAGTTAAATTCGCTTATAGAAAAAGAAAGAATGGAAGGGGAGGAGGAAGACAAGCAAAGTGCAATTCTTTCTCCCCTGATCAGGACTGAGATTTGAATCTATAAAATGATAAAACTGAATATGAAAACTTCCCCCAAGTCTATGGAGAAATATCTATAAAGAGTCTCAATAGTTACTTTTAAATGCTGCTTTTTTAGTGGGAGGTCACAATCGAAGTATATCAACTTTAAGATGATGGCAAATTTCACTTATACAATCAGAATACTAGTAAGAAATGTAAAAAAAAAAAAATTATATCATCCCCAAATCTAAAAGTAACTATTGTAATATTGTATTAGAGGAATGTACAAATTCTCCAGAACCATGACTTCGTTCAAAATCACCTAATACCCCTCCACAGCATCACCGCGTGTCTTATACGCACCATATTGTAACTGCGAGATCTCTCTGACCCAAGCTGTGTGATAGACCACCTCGAATTCCACCAGAACATAGGAAATTTTGTTATACTGACGTATGACAGCTTTACCTTCCGCACTTGACAAAATTTCTGAGTTTTTCTGGGAAAAAAAATATTTATAATTAAAAGACTGCTGATTGTTTTCCTATCCCAAGCAGAAAGCTGCTGGTATTTAAAATGTCATCAAATAATTATGCCTTAGATTTTGCCTCAGAGTAAAACAGAGATGAGGAAACCCATACAAACTAGAGACGGAAGTAGGGAAACTTCACTGGTGGAAAGGGAACATTGGAAAAGGCAATAAAGGACTTAAGAAAGAAAGATCTCTAGCCTTAACAGCCCGCCAGGCTGAGATCCTCTGCCTTCAACTCTCTGTTCTCTCCCCACAATTCTGGATAAGATGTCAATTTTGTATTTTCTATACCGTGTAGGTTTGAAATATTTAATTAATAATAATACTAAATAAAAAGGAAAAAAAAATACAATGGACTCATTTTCCTTGACCTGTGAGTATCAGGGAAAATTCCCAAATTCCAGCACTGAAAAAAAAAAAAAAGTAACTGTATATCAAAAAACAAAAACCAAATTTCTTTAGGTAAACATCGAATGTTTTATGCTTTGAATGGCAGATGTCAAAAACAGGGCAATCTTGGCTCTGTCACGCAGAGTCAATCAACAATGGAGTCCCCACCCTGGCCACTTTTTTAAGACCAGGCTTTGAATTTTTTTACAAATAGTGAGAACAGTAAAATGATTGACAGCAGCCAAACAGAAACAATGGAAACTTAACAGCCAAGAATGCTTAAATATTAAAATTACTTGTAAGATTGTTTTTAGTACTTATTTTGTCCTGCATTTGGGTATAAGATGCTACCCTAAGCAAACCAACTCTACTTTGTGAATCTGTCTCTTTACAAAATCAAACCAAACCAAAAACAAAAAGAGGGCAAACTGGCAATTTCAGAATAACAATGGGGTCTAAGAGTATCATGGGGCTTTTCAGAAATCTAATAATTTTAAGGACACAGAAAAGTCATGTAACTCTTTTATACTTCGCTCTAGATCTCAATTCCTAATTCAGGAACATACTAAGAGTTGTCTTCACCTTCCCTAATACATGTCAGTGACCCATCCATCCACACATAGAAGAAATCTTCAGGACTACACCGAGACTTTATTATTTTCAAAACAGTGACTCTTTAAAAGCCTTGATAAAGTGTCCTGTATTATTAAAAGGCATAAGATTATAAGATTTCCCCCCTTAAAGATTAACTGTAATTAAGTGAGCTTACCTACCAAAACATGAGAGGATTGGTTTAGTCTCCCTCAAGCATCTTTATAAATTAAATTTTCTTTGCCTCGTGAAAGCAGTAGCTCTAACTACTTTATTGGACACAAATATTACAGGATAAAAGATACATCTTGTATTAAAACCACCATAATCCTCATACTGTAAATGGGACTACTGGCTTACAAAGAAATAGTTGATGGGTTCACTGATTCGCCGGTACAGCTGCCTCACCCAAAGTATTTTTCCTGCTATGGGAGGCATGTTCCGAGCAAGGGGAGGGTCATCTTTTTGAGAATGATAGAGCTGTAATTAAAGATCTGGTATTAATGTTTAAAATTCAGTACAATGGAAAATGCCAAAAGTATTCAATACATTTGTATTCCTATGTTTTACACACGGGAGGTAATGCAAAAATATGTAAATGCCCTTCAGCAATAATCTGCGGCTCCGAAACTATGATGTTTACAATATATGACATTTAATTCTCTCTTAACCCTTCTTTCCCATGACATGTAACTTTTTTTTCTATATTTCATCCCAAACCTTAAAGAGTTCTTCAAATAGGGGAGTACATGAGCTATATTTAATTGTTATAATATGCTTCAGAGCCCATATTTCTGTACACAGAGATATTAACTTCAATGGGCTTTCCTATACACACATAAATGCTGTTGCAGAAATTAAAAAAAAAAAAAAAAGCAACAGTTGTGAAGAGCACGGGGCTGCAAAGCTGACTGTCCAATGACATAAACTGTCAACACCTTCCCACACAGAGAAGGGCACATCGGAAGTACTTAGTAGTGAAGGGATCATTCTGGGAAGCTTAGCACAAGATAAGTATGGCAGATACTTTCACTTTGTACCAAAGTACTATTCTGGGAGCGCCTGGGAGGCTTAGTTGGTTAAGTGTCTGCCTTTGGCTCAGGTCATGATCTCCAGATCTGGGTCCTGGGATCGAGACCGGTGTCCAGCTCCCTGCTCAGCAGGGAGTCTCTCTCTCTCTCTGCCACTCCCCATTACTTGCTCTCTCTCTCTCTCTAAAAAATAAATAAATAAAATCTTTTTAAAAAGCTGAAGTACTGGGGCGCCTGGGTGGCTCAGTGGGTTAAGCCGCTGCCTTCAGCTCAGGTCATGATTTCAGGGTCCTGGGATCGAGCCCCACATCGGGCTCTCTGCTTGACGGGGAGCCTGCTTCCCTCTCTCTCTCTGTCTCTGCCTGCCTCTCTGTCTACTTGTGATCTCTCTCTGTCAAATAAATAAATAAAATCTTAAAAAATAAAAAAAATAAAAAAAATAAAAAGCTGAAGTACTATTCTATTTACAAAAGCGATCCTTGCCTTCTTAGTAGCTTCGAGTTCAGACACATAAAACTGAAGAATACGCTCAATTGTGTGGTTTATTTCTGACTGAAGACAGGGGATTTGCAGCTTCTGGAATCTGAAAGTAATGGAAGGTGAATAATTTAAAGTAAATGAGAAACATACTTAAGAATTGCTGCCATCCTAAAAATCCATTCATTCACTCATTTTGACAAATACTCGTACCAGGCCTCACCCACTGTCCCAGGATTCAGAGAGGAACAGGACAGGTGTCACTCCAGCCCTCTTGGAACCTCCAGTTATGTTACAGAAAATGCAGTTTTAGTCAAGAGTAAATAGGTAAATAATTATTTAAATTACAAGGATTACAGAAATGCACATATCAGGGAACCCAGCCAAGTCTGGGGAGTCGAGGAAGACTTCCCTTAGAAGGAGACATTTAAACTTAAATTGAGAAAACGAGTAAAGGTGGGGTGGTGGTGGTGGCGGTTGGCTCAGCAAAGATGGAGGCCAGCACACTGAGCCTCCCTCTGCCACATCATAGCAACAATCTGTCAGTCAAATATCACTTCCCCTGTCAGGCTAAGTGATGCACAGGAAGCACTAGGAGAGTAACATCCTAATAATACAGCGAATTTACACAGTGCACTGGAGGTAAAAAGAGAGACAGATGGACAGCAAGATAGATAGAGACACAGAGAGAAATCGCCAAAAAATTGGTACTGCCATCTGTCTGTACAGTACTTTCATTTGTCAAAATCATTTTAATACGTCTCGTTTAACTCTCTCAGTGGAGTCATGAGGTAAGGTCTCATAGGTATGTCCATTATCACAGAGACATGGAACTGCAGCAAAACTGGGCCCAAAACCAGAGGCACTGGCACTCAGGAAAGAGTTCCCAAAGGGTCCCTAACACAGGCTATGAGCCCTCCCTGAGCTCAAAGGAAATGGCCTTTAGTCCAGGCTGTCCTTCCTGCCCTTTAGGGGAGCACTGTTGTCAGGATAGAGGAAAAAGAAGCAGCAGGAGCACTCCAGAGGGAAAATGGGAAGTTGGAGGATCTATTACCCTTAGATAATTTCATTTTTGGAAATCCTAGCAGTATGCAGAATTAAATATTATTTGCTCCTTTTCCAATAATGTCTATGAAATTAACCTCAAATATATTACATAGCTGAAGGAAAAAAATCATGTGAAATAATTCCATTCTCTTATTGGAAGACTTTCTTCTTCAAAAAATGCAATGAAAAATATCATACCATATTTCACATTCTTACCAGTCTACTTAATGGTAATTGAAAGATTAATGTTTATAAGTCTTAAAGTTTACAGAGGAGAGATTTCCAAAAATATCGTATTTGAAAATTGTATTTTCAGATATAAAGTTATCACACCTAGAAACTACACCGCTTAATGCCTTATAAATACCTTTGAAGCAGCTGAAGGGCCTGTTGAGAAGATAAGATTTTTCCAAAAGTACTGTTCATAAATGCCTGTATTTGTATCTAAAATAAAATATGAATATTCCATTGAGTGGGGGCATTAAGGAAGAGATTGCTTTTGTTTAACAACAATTAATAATTTTTCTACAGAATCAAAATAACCTGAAACACATCTACCACCTAAGCACCTGGAACTGCACTATCCAGGATGGGGGCCCCATGTGGCCACTGAGCGCTTGAAGTGTCCCTACTTGGAAGTGAGATGTGCTCTCAAGTAAAATGCTCACGAGATTTCAAAGGCTTAGCACACACACACACCACAAGCACGTAAACTAATTTAATGATTTTTATCTCAACATGTAAAATGGTAATACTTTGAAAATTGGGGTTGGAACAAAGTATATTATTAAAATTAATTTCACCTGCTTCTTCCAACTCCTATTCATGTGGCTACTAGAAAAATTAAAATTACATATGTGGTTTGCATTATTATTTACTGGATATGACTGACCTAGAGATTTATAAAAGGAGTGCATGTCCCTTAGCATATTTCTCAGATCATTTCATCCATTCCTGATTAAAACACTTCAAAGTATAGGGATAGAGGGAACATTCTGAACTTCATAAAATCTATCTATGAAAGACACACAGCAAATATCATCCTCAATGGGAAAAAGCTCACAGCCTTCCCTTTGAGATCAGGAACACGACAAGGATGTCCGCTCTCACCATGCTTGTTCAACATAGTATTAGAAGTCCTAGCAACAGCAATCAGACAACAAAGAGAAATAAAAGGTATCCAAATTGGCAATGAAGAAGTCAAACTCTCTCTCTTCGCAGATGACATTATACTTTATATGGAAAACCCAAAAGACTCTGCCCCCAAACTACTAGAACTCATACAGCAGTTCAGTAATGTGGCAGGATGCAAAGTCAATGTACAGAAATCAGTGGCTTTCTTATACACTAACAATGAAAATACAGAAAGGGAAATTAGAGAATCGATTCCATTCACTATAGCACCAGAACCATAAGATACCTGGGAATAAACCTAACCAAAGAGGTAAAGGATCTGTACTTGAGGAACTACAGAACACTCATGAAAAAAATTGAAGAAGACACAAAAAGATGGAAGACCATTCCATGCTCTTGGATCGGAAGAATAAACATTCTTAAAATGTCTATATTGCATAGAGCAATCTATACTTTTAATGCCATTCCAATCAAAATTCTACCAGTATTTTTCAAAGAGCTGGAGCAAATAATCCTAAAATTTGTATGGAATCAGAAGAGACCCCGAATTGCTAAGGCAATGTTGAAAAAGAAAAACAAAACTGGGGGCATCACGTTACCTGATTTCAAGTTTTACTACAAAGCTGTGATCACCAAGACAGCATGGTACGGGCATAAAAACAGACACATAGACCAGTGGAACAGAGTAGAGAGCCCAGATATGGACTCTCAACTCTATGGTCAAATAATCTTCAACAAAGCAGGAAAAAATATACAGTGGAAAAAAGACAGTTTCTTCAATAAATGGTGCTGGGAAAATTGGACGGCTATATGTAGAAGAATGAAACTCGACCATTCTCTTACACCATACACAAAGAA